>NC_055700.1:26958189-27304087 GCF_017639745.1 Melanotaenia boesemani
TGGAGTGTTACGCTTTAATCATCAGGGCGCCCTCCACAGCTTTGTAGTATGTACTACAGCGGTTTCGTGGGGATTTTGAAGCCTTTCTCCTGGTTTTCGTCACCATTTTCACACCTGAACTGGCTTCAGTGCCGTGTGGACATAGCCTGAGGCTAAAATTCACACAGACTCACCAAAACTGGACAATAGAAGATGGAGAACATTGCCTGGTCTGATGAGTCTCCATTTCAGCTCCACATTCAAATGATAGTCAGAATTTGGTGGAAACATCATGAAAACATGGATACATCCTGCCTTGTATCAACATTTCAGGCTGAAGCTACTGGTGGTGTTATGGTGTAGGGGATGATTTCTGGGTCCACTTTAGGCTCCAACGTGGCCTGGTTTAACCACCCCAGCCTACCTGAGTATTGTTGCTGACCATGTCCATCCCATTATGACCACAGTGGAGCATCTTCTGATGCTACTTCCAGCAGGATAATGCACCATGTCACAAAGCTCAGATCATCTCCACCTGCTTTCTAGAACATGACAATACGTGCGTTTCCATTACCCCTAGAATTGCGCAAAAGCTAAATATCACAAAAAAAAAAAAAAAGGTAATGGAAACACCTACATTTTGAAAAAACTCAAATATTGGTAAAAAATTTTTACGCTCTCTGTTACGGCCCCTGGCCTTCTGGGATTGGCCGTCCGGCCTGTCCATCATACTGCTACGAGGAAGTGGAGCTGCCTAGGCCCTGGCCGCATAGGATTGGTCATCGGACCTGTCAATCAGACGGAGCTGTGATGACGACGGTCCTCCCTCCCCTTCTGCTCGCTGATTCGTTGCTGCCGCTCCCGCTCTCCTCAGCTGAACCTCATCGGGCTGATTGCCCCTGAATAAATACTGGACTGCACCATTCATCAGGGGCTGTGTCATTAGGGCACAGTTCGCTTCGTGAGAGTTCTCTGAGTAGTGTAATTTGATTGTTAGTGAGTAAGCCTTGTGTGGATCAGCGGATCCTTTTGTGTAATTCGTATTAATCGATTTAACTCCTGACAGTGCAACAGAGGTTGTGTTTTTGGTTTAGTTTTGTTTGGATTTGTGTCAGGTATTTTCGTTTGGGTTTTGCTTGGTATGCTAGTTTTCAGGGGGATTCTCACTAGGAGAATCCCCGCTCTTTTCGTTCTTAGGAATTAGTAGCCATTTTTTGTTTAGATTTATTGTTAAGCTTCCTTTGTATTCTTATTATTGTATAGAATGGTTTTATTTTCTTTATTTTCTTTAATTACCATCTAAGCATGTAAATAGTTTTATAACAAATAAAACATATTACACCTTAACCACACCTTTTCACGTGGTATTTATGTTATTGGTCCTGTTGCGCCCCTTGTGGCAAGGCTGGGTCATAACATAATGGGGGCTCGTCCGGGAGCTTTTTGAGTTTATTGGAGCAGTTAGTCTGTAGCCCGGAAGCTTTTGTGATATTTGTAACTTTTGTTTGTAGGTGCAGTGATTTTGAGTTTGTTTGAACATTTTGGTTTTGTCACCACTGTGACTTGTACTGAGTATTGGTAGGACACCTCCAGGATGACTCGTTTCAGCTTGGAGCGGTTTAAGGAAAACCCCACTCTCGAGCAGGTCGAGGCCTGTCGTAAGGACGACTTGGCGGTCCTGGCCGACTTCTTTGAAATACCTTTACCTAAGTATGTGAAGAAAAAGGAAATGAGAGAACTGGTAGTGGCTGGACTGGTTGAGCGCACGGTGTTGCGCATGGCGACAGATGCTACTGATGAGGCTGGGATTGTGGTTGTGGAACCTCTTGAATCTGCGGGTCCTTCTGGAGCGTGGGGCTCTGGCGAAACCGAGCAGAAAGGCCTGCTTGGGTCAGACAAGGTGGAAGAGGTTAAACTGGCGGGTGACGGACCTGTCACGCCTGTTACGCTTCCCCGGTTCGAGCCGATGCTCTCAGAGGAAGGTTCGAACTCTTCCGTGTGCAACGCACGCGTAAAGCTCCGGCTTGCCAGACTTCAGCTGGAAGCCGAGGAGAAGGCCCAAGAACGCCAAATACGGCTTGAGATTAAGAGGATGGAAATCGAAGCCGAAACCGCAGTACGCATCCGCCAAATGGAGTTAGAAGCCCAAACCAAAGCCACGGTAATACCAGCCTCAGGTGACCTCTCCAGATCTTCGACTCCTCCTTCTTCTTCTGTCCCATTGGACTTGTCAAAATTTGTTTCATTTATGCCTTCCTTCAGAGAAAATGAAGTCGATTGCTTTTTCACAGCTTTTGAGCGTGTGGCTATTGCCTTGAAGTGGCCGAAGGAGTGTTGGTCTGTCCTGATTCAGTGCAAGATCACAGGAAAAGCGCAAGAGGTGGTCTCTTCGCTTCCTCTGTTAGATTGTCAGGACTACGATACGATAAAATCAACAATTTTAAAAGCGTATGAGCTTGTGCCGGAAGCCTACCGTCAAAAGTTTCGTTCGCATAGAAAGAGCTCCTCACACACACATGTGGAGTTTGCACGTGAGAAAAGCAATCTATTTGACAAATGGTGTGCTGCTTGTAGCGTGAAATCATTCGAAGCTCTCAGAGAACTCATATTGTTAGAAGAATTTAAGAAGCAGCTGCCAGAAAGTTTAGTTGTTCATCTAAATGAGCAACGGGTGGATAAATTGTTCTCGGCCGCAGTCTTCGCGGATGAGTACACACTAACTCATAAGACTGTGTTTCAGCCAACCCTCAAAAGGGAAGAAAAGAGAGAAACAGGAATGACATTCAAAAGCAGAAGCTCTGAAGAGAGAGCCTGTTTTTACTGTCATCAGCCGGGACATTTAATAAGAGAGTGTCCAAAACTGGCTGCGAAGGAAAAACCCTCCTCTTCCTCACAAAAAGGAAAGGGAGTGGGATTTACGAAACGTTCGGAGAAAGTGACAAAAAGTGAGAGCACTATGGATCCGTGTTTCCAACCGTTTACCATGCCAGGAACTGTGGCATTAGCAGAACTGTCCGCTGAAGAGCGACAGATTAAGGTGTTAAGAGACACCTCACAGACCTTAATGCTGGCAAAAACACTGCCGTTTTCGGAGGCCAGTTACGCTGGTTACAGCGTCATTCTGAAAGGAATCGGAAAGGGATATGAACCGTGTCCCATTCATTACGTTCACTTAAAAACAGAGCTGATCTCTGGTCGTTTTCCTATTGCTATATGTGATGAGTTGCCCATTGATGATATCTCTCTACTTCTAGGTAATGACATAGCGGGAGGGAAAGTGATCCCCGCTCTGGAAGTCATGGACCAATTGAGTAAAGAGCAAACAGCTCACAGTTGTGTGGTAACTCGGGCTCAGGCCCGTCAGAATAAAAGCATCGATCGGGAAGATGTGGATTTGACTGACAGCTTTCTGTTTTTTCCTTCTATAGATAAAGAGCTGCTGACAGAGACTGACGGGGGTGCGGACGACTCTGGTGCGCATTCCAGTGCGCAGGAGACTCTGCCCGCCCCTGCGGACTCCTGGCTGTCCATCAGCCGTGAAGCGCTTGGTGCCGCGCAGAGGGGGGATCCCTCCCTACGCACTTGTTTCGAGAAGGTGGTGAGTCGTGACAGTCACGTTGACGGACGTGGCGTCTTCTTTGTTGGTGGTGGACTATTGTTACGCCGTTGGTGTCCGGTTGAGATAGCGGAAGAAGATTGGAATGTGGAGACACAGATTGTGGTACCTGCTCCTTGTCGGCAGCAGATTCTGTGTCTGGCACATGACGATCAATGGTCAGGACATATGGGTGTAAATAAAACGTATCAACGGATATTAAAACATTTCTTCTGGCCGGGGTTGAAGGCTGATGTGGTAAAGTACATTCGCAGTTGTCACACATGCCAACTGATGGGTAAGCCAAACCAGTCGATTCCTAAAGCGCCATTACATCCCATACCTGTTGTATCTGAACCATTCGAAACTTTAATTTTAGACTGTGTAGGTCCATTACCGCGAACGAAATCAGGAAATATGTATCTTTTGACGTTTATGTGCCCAACCACTCGTTATCCGGACGCAGTTCCGCTGCGCCGGATTACAGCTCGATTAGTGGTGCGAGCTTTATTAAAGTTCTTCTCTACCTTTGGACTTCCAAAAATCGTGCAAACAGATCAAGGAAGTAACTTCATGTCCAGAATCTTTAAGAAGACTCTGGCTGAGTTAAACGTTAAACATGTGACGTCCAGTGCTTACCATCCGGAAAGCCAGGGGGCATTAGAACGGTGGCACCAGACGTTGAAAAGCATGTTGCGTAAGTACTGTCATCAGGAAGTGAAAGATTGGGATGAAGGACTCCCCTTCATTCTATTCGCCGCTCGTGAAGCACCACAGGAATCATTAGGATTCAGTCCGTCCGAGCTCGTATTCGGGCACAAACTTCGAGGCCCTTTGAAGGTTTTGAAAGAGGTAGGTGCTGCGCGTCCGATAAAACAACACCCGTACAGATGCAATCCTGGTAAGAGAGCACAGATGAGGCAGGAAACTGAGTATCTGTTGCGTAATGGTTTTGCAGTTCCGAGTTCCAGCCCATGGAGCTCACCCTGCTTGGTTGAGACCAAGCCGGATGGTTCGCCTCGGTTTATCACCGATTATCGAAAGGTAAATGCTGTTACAGTTACAGATGCTTACCCTTTGCCACGAATTGATGATTGCGTGGATATGATTGGTACGGCTAAATTCGTTAGCAAACTCGATTTATTGAAAGGATATTGGCAAGTTCCGCTCACATCTCGGGCTTCGTTAATATCTGCTTTTGTTACGCCAGACAACTTCTTGCAATATACCGTGATGGCTTTTGGTATGTGTAATGCCCCTGCCACTTTCCAACGGTTAGTTAACACGTTGTTTTCAGATCTCCCGTTCTGTTCCGCTTATTTAGACGACGTCGTAGTGTTTACTGATACTTGGGAGGATCATTTAGCAGCGTTGGAAACCATATTTACACGTCTAGCAGAGGCCAATCTCACGCTTAATCTCGCTAAGTGTGAGTTTGGTCGTGCGACTGTCACGTACCTGGGGAGACAGGTAGGACAGGGGGTGGTGCGCCCCGTTGAGGCCAAGATTAGTGCCATCACTGAGTTCCCCATTCCAGAAGACAGGAAGGCCCTGCGCCGATTTCTGGGAATGGCCGGGTATTACCGTATTTTTTGTAAAAACTACTCTACAGTAGTGGCAGCTTTGACGTCATTAACTAGTCCTAAGCAGGAGTACAAGTGGACCTCAAAGTGCCAGCATGCTTTTGAAAGTGTCAAAACTCTCCTTAAAAGTGCACCTGTGTTAGCCGCTCCTGACTTAAGAAAACCTTTTAAGTTAGACATAGATGCGAGTGCTGTAGGAGCAGGCGCCGTGCTCCTCCAAGCGGGTGCAGATGGACTTGATCACCCTATCTGCTACTTCTCTCGTAGGTTCGGCCGACACCAATTGCACTATTCCACCATCGAGAAAGAGACGCTCTCGTTGTTATTGGCACTCCAGCACTTTGGAGCGTACGTGGGATCCTCCCCTGTACCCATCCAGGTGTTCACGGACCATAATCCATTGACCTTCCTGCATCGTATGTATAATCACAATCAGAGGTTAATGAGATGGGCACTTATCCTGCAGGAATTCGAGTTAGAGATACGGCATAAGAAAGGGGTGGACAACCTGTTTGCGGATGCCTTATCCCGTGTATGAAGTGAAAAGAAAAAAATGTGTGTGTTTATACATCTGTGTATTAACCCTTTTGTTTCGGGACCTTTGTATGGATGGAACTTTGGAGAAGCTGGAGCCAGCTTTTAAGGGAGGGGGTGTTACGGCCCCTGGCCTTCTGGGATTGGCCGTCCGGCCTGTCCATCATACTGCTACGAGGAAGTGGAGCTGCCTAGGCCCTGGCCGCCTAGGATTGGTCATCGGACCTGTCAATCAGACGGAGCTGTGATGACGACGGTCCTCCCTCCCCTTCTGCTCGCTGATTCGTTGCTGCCGCTCCCGCTCTCCTCAGCTGAACCTCATCGGGCTGATTGCCCCTGAATAAATACTGGACTGCACCATTCATCAGGGGCTGTGTCATTAGGGCACAGTTCGCTTCGTGAGAGTTCTCTGAGTAGTGTAATTTGATTGTTAGTGAGTAAGCCTTGTGTGGATCAGCGGATCCTTTTGTGTAATTCGTATTAATCGATTTAACTCCTGACAGTGCAACAGAGGTTGTGTTTTTGGTTTAGTTTTGTTTGGATTTGTGTCAGGTATTTTCGTTTGGGTTTTGCTTGGTATGCTAGTTTTCAGGGGGATTCTCACTAGGAGAATCCCCGCTCTTTTCGTTCTTAGGAATTAGTAGCCATTTTTTGTTTAGATTTATTGTTAAGCTTCCTTTGTATTCTTATTATTGTATAGAATGGTTTTATTTTCTTTAATTACCATCTAAGCATGTAAATAGTTTTATAACAAATAAAACATATTACTCCTTAACCACACCTTTTCACGTGGTATTTATGTTATTGGTCCTGTTGCGCCCCTTGTGGCAAGGCTGGGTCATAACACTCTCATGAGGTGGTTTTTCAGACGTGTCGATATAGAAATATATCGCAAAAGTGTAATGGCAACACTTTTCCCGCGTTTACCCTTCACCGGACGTGACGTAGCGGGTCACATGACCAGTTCATTTCAAATAGAGATGGCACAGTCCAAGTAGACGCAGGAGGAGACAGAAATCTTTTTACAAATAATTAAAGAAAAAAATATAATCGTCATCGTCGTTTTACAAAGATTTAGAATCTCTATGCTCCTCAAAGTGGAGTCTTGCAGGATGAGATTTCATGAGAATAACGGCTAATGCGCTAAACGGTGGTATTTTCTCCTTCCTCTCTGTCTCTTTTCCGTGTTCTCTTTCTTTCCCTCTTCATCTTCTTCTCCTCACTGGTTTTCTCCTCCTGTCATCCCATAATTTTCTCACTTCTTTCTCACTTTCTTCTCCTTCCACTGCCTCTCCCGTTTCTCCCCCTTTCTTTTCTCTTATCTTTTACAATCTTCCGTCTGCTTTCCTACTGCTCATCTTTCCACCTCCTCCCCCAACTCTCTCCATTCTCACCCACCCGTTTTTCCAATCTCTTCCTCATCCTTCTCTTGTCCCACAACCTCCCTCCCCCCCTCCACACCTTCCTATTCATTCCTATCTCGTCCCCCTTCACGCCTCCCTCCATCTTTTTCCCAGCAGACCCCTGCGGTGTTGCAATCACCTCTGCTGCTGTTGATTAAGCTGAGAGAGATTGGCTGTCCACGACCCAATAACCCCTGAGGGCGGCAGGCTGAGCAGCCCCCTCCCCCATTTTTTATTTTTTTTTATTTTTGCCTCCCCTTTTCTTCCTTTCCTCCACCTCCTCCCTACATCTGAGCCAGCAACAATCTTTCATTTTATTTTGCTCGCTCCTCACCTCTTTTTCTCCTATCATCTTCTTCTCCTCCTCATCTCTCTTCCTCTCTTGTTTTCTTTTCTCCAAGATTCTCCATCTTCTCTCTACCTATTTATCTCCTCCTCCTTTCTGTCCCTCGATGGTTTCATCTCTCTTCCTCCTATTAATTTACTCCTCATACAGCTCCTTCTTTCCTCTAGTTTTTTCTTTTCTCTTCTTCCGTGTTTTCTTTGTCTGATTTATTCTCCTCTCTGCATGTCATGCTTTTTTTCCTTGCCTCATGTTATTTGCTCATTTCGTCCAAATCTTCTTTTTTTATGTTTTATCCATTTCTTTCCCTCCTTTCCACTATTTTCCCTTTGGGCCTTTCTTGCTTTTGACTTCCTATGTCCAGCTGCCCCCTTCCCCCCAAGACACAGTCCAATTCAATCCAATTCACTGTAGTCCAATTATGATCCAATTAAAATAAATCCATTATATGATCCACATTAGTCCAGTTCATGCTGTGTCTAAATAAACCAATTCATAAAAATGATTACCTAGCTAGTGAAACCAAAAGATTGCATTCAATTTTCTTTTAGGTTAGATTTGTTTTAATTGGGTTAGAAATAATCTTTTACTGTTTATTAGAAATATTGTCAGAATACTCAGATTAGTGTTTTGGAGGTTCTGGAAGAATCATCAGAACAAAACCGGGTGTTTAGATGGCCCTCTGGGAATTTGGAGCATTGCCTGTTAATTGTCTGAGGGTAACCTCTGTGACCTGGATGTATGCTAATACATGATGAGTACAAACTAGTGCTGGGGGGCCAGTCCTGCTGGGGGTGGCGGGGGAGTTGGTTACCCTCCCCACATCCGAACTGTGACTGATGACATTTTAGAAGTTCAGGAGAGCAGCTTGTCCTTGCTCCCCTTCTTTGTGTCCTCGCTCATTTCTTTTCTCCATCTCTCTTTGATTCAATCCAACTTCTTTTGTTGCTTCCGTTATTTTCTTTCTTTTCAACATTGAAACGATTTCTTGTTTTTTTTATTTATTTCTAATTCTTTATTTTGAGACTGCGGCCTGTCAGCTCAGGTGGGTAGAGTGTTACTCGGGATGATCAGGGCTTCGATGTGTGTGCATGAGTGTGTTTTGGTGACTGAAGGCTGCTGGTAATTGAAAAGCAAGGATGCCAACAACAGTAACCCTGTGACCTCCTACAGAGAGAATAACCATTGATTTCTACGAAGAAAGAGACAGAGCTACAGAGCAAGGAGTCAGGTAAAAGAGAAATTAGACCAAAAAATGAGGAGGAAGAAAAATGAAGGCGGTGTTCAGAGAAACTTTTATGAAAATTGAGGGAGAGTAACAGATGTAAACTGTAAAGGAAAACAAAGAGGTAAAGATGAAGACAAAGGAAGATTATAATTGGTTTTGGGAATGCAATAGAGACACGCACAATGAACAAATAGTGTGAAAACAGATTGGAGCATAAAAATGATAAAGCTTGCACATCCCAATGGTGAAGATATCCCCCTGTTTGCTCCCATTTGTATTAGCTTAAAGTCTATGAGCCCTCAAACTAGTTCTAAGTACATATCACTTTAGACTGAGTATCCTTCTTGTTTATTCCCAGATTTTATTTCAACATACTCAAAACGACGAGAATTAAACCAAAGCATCTCCCCTCCAAGCCATGCTGTCTACCCCTGCTCTTTTAATGAAGACCAACATTTTACAAGGTTTCCCACACTTAGCTTTCCTTATCAGGCATCTGACCCACAGCTAATAGAAAGACGTTGTCACCAGATTAACAGCTAGAGAATGGGCTGCTGTTTCCGTGGCAACGGAAGAGACTGGGAAGAGCATAAGGATGCGATGGAGTGATTAAAAGTGGGGAGGGAGAGGACTTGGGTGGGTTAAAGGGGAGAAGTGACAAGGTGGATTGATGGGAGGAGACGGATGCTGGAATGATTACATGGAGTGAAAAGAGAGGGGAAGAGAGAAAAGAGTGAAGGGATGAGGAATGCAGGAAGAGAGAAAAAAGGAGATGTCGTTAAAGTCACAAATCAAAATGGATGGGTTGGATGAAGTGGGTTAAAAGAAGGAAGGAGAAATGAGCAGGCAGAGGACATACTGAGTTATCTGGAAAGGAAATATGAGAACTAAAAACAGGAACAGAGATAACCGAGGAAACAAGTACTTTGTCAATTAAGAGTGCATCAAGAGATAATAAACTATACAACAAATAACTGTAAAAGTATCAGATTTGTGTGAAAAGATTTTACATTGATTGGGATGGGGGGGGAACTTAATTTTAACAGCAAGGAAAACCTCAGGCCGAACCAAAACCAGGTTCAGGGAGGGCAGCCATCTGCCTTAACCGGTAGGAGGTGTAGAGGACAAGACAGAGGGAACAACAACAAGCACCATAACTTTTAGCCAGGGAGACCTGCTGAGAGAAGAGAAACACAAGTTAGTAACACTAATATAATATATTTATACATTATCAATACATCTAGTCATGTAGACATGGTTAAGATGACTTGTTGATGTTCAAGCTGAGCATCAGAATGAGGAAGAAAGAGGATTTACGTGACTTTGAAAGTGGCATGGTTGTTGGAGTTCTTACTGGGATTTTCACACACAGCAATCTGTAGGGTTTACAGAGAATGGTCTGAAAGGAGAAATTGTCCAGAAGATTAGAAAAATGTTGCCTGCCCTGATAAGTCTCCACTTCAGCTGCAACATTCAGATGGTAGGGTCTGAACAACACGAGCGCATGGATCCATCCTGCTTCGTATCAAAAGGGGTCCAACTTCTAACAAGGTTTTATTAAGAATGTGGCTGATGAGTGTATAATGAGTAGCTTATTAACATACCCACAGTGGTTGAGAAATACATCTGATAATGCACAAATAGACATGATAATTGGCCATATGGTAATCACTTTATATGGAACAGCATCACCACCATGACACATTGCTTAAATGACAACCAGCCTGCTTTGGACAAAATCCATTTTAATCCAAATAAGTTTAAGAATCTCAGCTAGATTTTGTAAACTTATTTTGTCACCTGGAGTGACCACAGCCTATTTAAAATCTTTGTCTGAGGCTCGTTATTACCAGCACCATTCTAACCAAAATAAACAGAAATTAAAGGCATCAGTAGCTTCTCAGAAATATTCAGTGTTAACTTTAATTTTCTGCCCAGTAACTCGTGTATGAATGTGTTATTACTGACAAAAATAAGACGAGAATCAGTTTTACATGGATAAGACCATTGTGATTTCTTTATTGTTTGTTTGTTTTTTTTTCTTCTTTTATACATTGAGTGGAACAACATTAATTCCCCAAACACCTCCTTCATGTTTGATCATCATTTTTACTCCACACCACAAGTTTTGCAGTCACTTCTCTTTTCTGTTTGAAACCAAATGTCAAAGAAAAGAAAAATTACATTGACTGACAACTATGAAAGAAAATGTTTAAGAGGCAGAAAAAAATCATAAAAAAGGGAACCGAAAGGCATGAAATCAGTTAAATTACATCTGATGTTGTTTTTGGAGGAAACTGATGTAGTTATTTTCCACAACAGAGCTGGAGTAACTTAAAAAGTGGGCTGATTGTGACGAACATCGCTGATCAGCCACTTTGACCTTTGACCCGATCACTGTTGATGCTGCTGATATTCGTACTTCAGTATTCAAGTTCTGACTGGAAGTTATGTCTTCATGTACGTTATAAACCTGATTTATGTAAAGTTTATGTCAAATTAATGTCAACACATGATTATTGTTAGCAAATATGTTAGTTAAATAAATAAATACCTTCTTCTTGACTTTAACACCTTAAGACAATTCTTATTGATTTTAGGAAAACTTTACTTTGAATTGAGACTTTGAAAAGCTAAAATTATATTAGCTTTAAACACAATGTTTGGGCCATTGACATGAAAAATGCATGTGAAACAACATTTTTCTTATGATTAGACTTCAGAGGCTAATAATAAATAATAAATGGAAGACAAGTCAGCGTGGAGGTGCTCTGTTTTTCCTCAGGAATACTGTATGAAAATCAAATTTGGTCTCAAAACACTGACTTCATGTTTAATTTGTTATTATCTTATCTAAGAATTTGTATAAACTCTTTGACCTCACCTTGAAACACTTGTGTAACGTTGGCATAATGCTCACTGAGTGAGTTATTTGTGAAATATTAGCTTTAAACTGTTTGTATCTTCAGACTGAATGTGGAAGCAGTTTGTGTATTTGTTCTCTTACTCGTGCTGTTCAGAGAGTTACGGGTTTTTTTCTGTCCTCTTGTTGATAAAGTACTAAACTCCAGCTGCGTACACAATTAAATCCAGAAAAAACTGAAGGGTATCAGGGATGAACCAAGCTGTAGTCACTGAGTGATTCTGATTTCAGTCACAACTGGGTCTACGTCCAATTTGTCGTAGCAGGAAGGACAATTAGCTGACAAATTTACCCGTAAACTATCAATACCTTCATGGTCGCTTTCAACGCAGGCTCATACTTTGCAGCTGATTAAATTAAAAATAAGTTTTCAGCCTTTTTCAACAGCAGGTCAAAGGTCACATTTTGTTCAAGATGCAAAATTATATTCTGTGTTTAGCATATAATGTCAGAAATTAGATAAGAGCAAGATGATCAGATCAACTAGGATCACTGCGCATTATATGGCTAGCTACTTGGACTCATGCATAAAAAACTTTGGCTGTTAGAACAGCTGTGTGGGTTCTGTAATGTGATGCTACCATTACAACACATGAACAGGGAGGACTTCAGAATGAATGGAATAAAATAAAAATTAAAAATGGTAGAATTTTTAAAACAAAGGGATCATTTTAGTCATTATTCTGAGCTGAAACCGTTAGCATCATTTTAGCAATGTTCCCAAAAATATTCATGAGGGGACCAAAAAAAAAAAAAAAAAAAAAAAAATAGAAAAGAAAAAGAAAATGTTCAAGGATGCATCCCTCAAACCCTGGCAGTCGGGACGGAGAGAACACCAATACATGAACAAGAGAGAGCAAAGAGTACACAAGCTTTTTTTCATTTTTGGTATTAGCGTATCTTTTCAACTATCACAAAAAAAAACCAAAACAAAACAAAACATACAAATAAAAAAATCTAAACAAAATTTATAAAGTTTTTTTTCCCCACATATGTTTCATTTTAACATTACAGTTACCAAAAGAAAGGAAGAAGAACAAGTGAATAATTTATGACATAAGCTAATATAACATCATCCTAACACTAGTGTCTATGAGGTATATCTGCAACAGTTTGGTAAAGAGAGCACGGTCTGCGCTCAGCGCTCACAAGTCTGTCTCTTTTTTCTTCTTAATATTTAAAGCTTTACAACCATTTCAGAAGAGAGGAGAAAAAAAGAAGGGAAAGAGTTGTTGAAGTTTTCTTATCACTCGAGTTGGTTGGTTTTTATTTGGTCACATGACAACAGTCTCATAAAGTCCGTCTTATTATCCACTGTAGCACTTAAAAAGTGCAATCAGTACATCACAATTTAGGAACCTTTTTGTTTTAATTGTGTTGTTATATTCACCTTTTTAAAAATTAGTCAACAGTTAAACTTTATGTAGCTTAAGGTGGAGAACACACTTGCTTTTTAACCACATATGCAATCAGCTCATTGTCAGTGTTTACTTATTCACTTGTGTGCTGTGTGTTACCAAAGGATTACACTAGGTGCGTATTAAAGAATTCAGCCCGAATAGAGTTGCTTCATTTATAGGATGTAAACAAAACAACAAATATGGTGACAATAGAGGAGGTTAGAATTTGGTTAATTTTGAAATCACGGCAGGAAAAACGATGGCAGCGATATCTCAAAGCTTATTTATCCTCCACGCTAAAGATGTTTAATGGAGCCTTTCATCTGTTTACTGTGTCCTTCATGTGCATATTTTGGTCTGTTTTCCAAGTACTTACGAATGCGCAGCAAATGGAGGAGTACCACCAGAACCTGTGGAGGCAGTGTTGAGCAGTATAGCTCACATGTTATCAGCAAAAGGAGCAAAGAAGAAGAAAACACACTGTATTAAATGGCAGACGGTACAGCCTCTTTTTATATCTCTTTCTGAGAGTTAACATTATAATGATCTCCACCTACACCATGTTTGTTATTGTCTGAAATGGATGTTGCAACTCGCAGGTGAACTCTGAACTCTGCGCTGCCCTCTGGTGGGTATTTTGCCAAACAACAATGCTGATGTAAAGGATACATGAGAGTATGTGGACACTGATGTTTGAAACAAACACACCTATTTACATACAAAAAGGGAGCATAAACGAGCTTTTTGATGATAAGTAAGGACCGTAAATTAAGCATGCCATGTCTTGTCTTCAGAACTTCCCATCATTTTTACCACGGCTGATCCTGTGACCTTACATCTGGTAAGATTGGTCTCTACATGATGCTTCAAACAAATGCAAGTATGTGAGGCTGTCATAAACATGCATACGTGTAATTAAAATCAAGTTTATTCTTTGCCTAAGAGTCGTCTAATAATTATTTGTGATGCAAAAATCTTGGCAAATGTTCTCTTTCTCGTGAACACAATTAACATTTGATTGCTTTCTGGTGTGGAAAAAACATGCTAAGTTCTTAAGTCTTAAGTTTTGTGCTTAAGTCTTTTTGAAAACATTTTTTTTTTCATTCTTACACATCTGCAGGTGAGATCTGTGTAGATGTCCGATAACACAGCCACAAAAAAAAGAAAAAAAAGAAAAATGAACAAATCTGAAGAACGAGTGGAAAACAACGGTTTTGTAAAAGTGATACAAAACTTTCCAAAAGAAAAAGAAACAAAAAGGCAACAGGAAGTCAAAGAAGCACTGGTTCCAACCAAAAGAAAAAAAGTCAAGGAGAACGGGAATCCTTTGGTATTTTGATTTCTTTGCACTGATTGTGTTGCACAGCACCGAAGAACAGAGATTAAACTCAGGTGCTCGAGCTCTTTCTTATTCCCAGCCATGGAAAGTTAACAACAGAACAGAGGTCCATACTTCGCTTTGGTTCAAGGAAGGCACTTATCCTGGGTTATCTCATACTATTTCAACAAAAACGCTTTATGTCTTCAGTAAAGTAAGTCTGTCAATTCAACCCTAAAAAAAAAAAGGAATTTTTTTCTTACCCATTCAGCTCCCTTGGTTGTGAAAAGGGAAGCAAAATGGCACAATTGTTTGTTTACAAGAGATCTATTCGTATAGCTGCTGTTATAAAATATCTGCTGAATCAACGCGATTACATATCTTGTCACTGTTCTGACTCTCCTCCTTAGCTTTATAGCCTATGTCTTGCTTGAATTTAAAATTTCTTGACTTTTCTTACATTTTATCTTATGGTTGTATTTTTCATAATACAGAAATAATATAGGGCCCATGGAGGAGAACCAACAACTTAAATTTAATTTCCTGAAGTTTTCTTTATCTTGTCCACACTCAAATCAACAGAAAGAACCCCATGATGACAGTTTTCAATGTGTGAAGTAAACAAAGTTACAAAAATCTGGCATTTCTGTTTCATTATCCATCAAACTGTTTATTAAACCTTCCCACAATCTTGTACTAAACCTTGCCAAGTATTTTGTCTTCCAGGGTGAATATCTTCAGATAATCCAGCTGGGCTGTTTATGTGTGGACAGGATAATCTGGGTTTTTGGCTTGCAGTGTCCTTTGTTTTCATGGCAATAGCAGATGCAGCAAACACTGTGCTGCCTCTAATCTTGTCAACAGGACTTTGTATATGTTTGCATACAAATATACAGTTAGCTGAAGACTATAGAGAAGAACAGAGGAAATGTTTCACAACCAAATCCTCATTTTTGGGGAGACTGCTATTTAACACAACTCAGCTTTTGGATTTGGAAGAATGATTCATTCTTTTGTTGTCTTCCTTCATATTGGCTCCCATGGCTTCACAATGTGCTTAAATTGTAGGTTTAAACTTTCAATGAAACACAGCTGAAATTTATTTTGTCCCATACTGCTTAGATTCTATTGCTAACCAAAACTATTAGCATATTGGGTCATGCTTATGTTATTAATTTTAGCTTTAAAGGGTTAAATATGACTCCATGAGCTGGTTATGTGAACACCTTTGTTTGACATCCTAATTGAGAAGAGGATGATTATTAGTGACAGCAAAACATTTGTTAGACTTAACAAAATGAGATGTGCTCCAACCCAGAGTATGGCTGCATCATGGTGCACGGTGGCTAACAGCCAGCTGTCTAATTAAAAAGCCCAGAAAGCTTGGTGATGGTGAAGAAACAAGATGTGGGTGTCTGAACAGAACAGCAAGGGCATGAACTTGTACAAAATGTTCATCTTCATAATACAGTGTCCGGTTTACGGGCGGTCACTGTTATTTACAGTACTACATAACCAATAAGGTTTTACTAATCTGCAACTTTTATATTTTACAACAAGTTATTGCTGATATATTGTTACATAGAGAAATCACGATCAGTCAAATTATACTGAGAAGTTTAATCCTTTAGCAGTAGATTTATTCTGTTTTCTTTTTAACCTGACCATATGTTGTATCTGCCTCTTTTCCCTTCACTCGTTCAAACATCTTTGAGGATAAGAGAAAAAGTAAAACAAAAGGGAAACTAACCATTAAGAGGAGAGACAACACAAAAGCTTGTGGCTGAGCGCAGACCGTACAGAAGAGGAAACAAATCTTTGGTTTCTTTGGTTTCATCAACACGATTAAAAGGACAAATGGAAAGTCAGTGAGGTAGCCTCTCTGGTTCTCACTATTGAAATAGAAAGGTTGTTTTTCTCTTTTTCTTCTTCTTCTTCTTCTTTTTACACACAGACAGTCAGTCTTGGAAGCAGCTAGCTTTAAGGGACTCCTTAGTTTTCATCCTCAAGGGTGAAACAAGTTGGTGTGTTTGCATTCACGCAGTCTCATCGCTACTAGTTACAATAACCTGGATAAGCTCCTATAAACAACAACGAGAGTTACAGAAAAAGCTTTAAACTACCCGACTGATTGTGGAATTTCACAAAATAAAAATGATTGTGTTTTGTTCAGGTTGGGCTGTAATAAAATACTTTAACACTTTTGTCCATATTCTCTTTAGCAATCAATGAAAAAGCTCTTTTAATTTTCTGATTAGAAAAAAAAAATCATGCCAAAGAAGTTTTAAAAAAGCAAAAAAAAATCAACTTCAACAAATCACAAAGAGCTCAGCATGCAGATTTTTCTCTGTGAGACTGAGAGTGGGGATATTTTATAATGTAAACATAAGAATAAGAGCTTAACCAGGGTATGAGCTGCGTGGATGTAAACACACGGTTTATTGGCCTCTCAAGGATTCCAGTTATCTTTGGTGGGTCAGTTTATATCAATGTGGCCTGAACGTCACCTGATCGAGTGTCACTAACAACAATCAGAAATTCATTGCTTGTTCAACAATGGTCAGCAGGCTGCAAAGGAATTAAAAACAACAAATATATATAATGTATATAATAGCCATCAAACTCCCGAGGAAGAAAAGAAAAAAACAGATGCAGTGCTCATCATTCAGGAGGCTATTATTTGTTATAAAGAGATCATTTTCATTTTTGAAAAAGAGAAAGTCAAAACAAAAAAAATCTAAAGCGTTGCTAAAGAGTGAGATCAAATGTTGACATTCAGAAGTACGCAAGTCTAATCTGACATTACTACATTGTTCTGTCATTAAGTCTAAACATTCATAACACAAAATTTCATTTGCTTTAGTAAAGCTAACTAAAAATAAATTAACAAGCATGGCATAAGCACTGCATCTTTGATGCAACTAACATTTTTAAATACTCATAAATATTCATCAAAAAACAATTACATCTAATTAAATAAATTATCATTAAGTACAAAACTAATGTGTTCTAAAACACCTCATAAATAAATAGAGCATCAAACAGAAAGAAAGGGAACATATAATGTAAACTTTGGCAAAGCTAATCATCATCAAGGGTAAAAGGATTCAAGGGAAGATTTGGCCACAAAATTTGTTCGTTTAAATTATTTCACAATTAAAAAGAAAACATAAATTACTTGAAATTAAAAAAAGAAAAATAAAATCACATATTGCAGAAACCTAGGAAGAACCACAGTGGTTGTAAGAGTAGTTGGCAAATAATTTTAAGTACTTAAAATAAACAAGCAATAAAAACCTCTTTGGGACAGTTTTTGGTTTCATAATCGTCTTACTCTTTTTTTTCTTTTTTTTTAAGGGTTTGGCAGGTTTAGCCTGTATTACATCCAAACAGAACTACAAGTGAAAATGGAAAATGTCCACCACCCCCTGAGCCTTAATCCACACCCCTCCATTGGGCTTGGCCAGCAAAGATGGCATGTCTCAGGCGGGTGGAGGATTTCTTTGGACTAGAAGCTTTACATACAGAAAGACAAAGAGAAAATTAAGGATAAAGCTATTTGACCGATATTTTAGCAGTTTCTCTCAGCAGTTGTAGACATGGTAGTTTTTTGGTTTTGTTTTATTTATAGTTGTCTTATTGATGGGGCAGCAGCATAATCCTCCTCCCCCAAACAAGCTAAAGTGTGTTTTCTTTGCTATGGACAATTAGCATGTCAAATTTTCATTCACTTTCTGAGGCTACAACAAACTGGACTTGATGATACATATTTTTAAATAATTTGATCAGCCTTTCTAAACTTTTATACTCAGGAAAGTATTGCTTTTTATTTCCTTGTTATGCCAAAACTCAACCAAGTAGACAGATTATCTTTATGGATTATTCCTACTCCACTAACTTTAGCAATATTAGCCAAGTGCATCTGTGACATTAAGGCAGAGAATATACTTGCTTTTTAACCTCACATTTGTGTAGGCAATCAGCTCCACTTTGAGCATAATTGTTCACGTACTTGCTAGCGTAATAACAGTTGTTATTGCAGGACTGCACTAGGGGGCACATCACAGAACTCAGACCAAATATCGCTGCTAAATTTGTGGGGTGTAAACAAAAGTGCTACTGTAGGAGGTTAGGATTTTCAGCAAAAAAACCCCAAAACAAACAAAAAAAAGAAAAAAAAACTGCTGTTTTTAGTGGTATCATGAATATTTAGTGCAACCATGATAAACATGCATACATGTAATAAAAATACAAGTATATTCTCAGCCTAACAAATTCTGGGTCTTTTAAAATGACAAGAGAGAGTAAATGATCCAAACCACTTATGTGTCGGAGAAAGAAGTCTTACAGAATGCCACTGTTAGTACAGCAGAAAATCTTTGGTATGCACTGTACTTTTCAAGTAACATCAATAGTGTCACTTCCTCCGAATAAGCTAACAACCACTTTAATACAGTTTGAACACACACAATCTATTTTTCTTTTTATCTGGAACCACAGATGTATCACAGTGTATTTGTGAAACCAGAGACAATATTTTGATCTGACAGCTTTTGTTACTGCTGTTTTGTAGAGGTAGGCTTTAACCTGTGTAAAAAGCTACCCAGCTGAGAAGCTTTCCTAACTGAAGTATTTCTATCCTGAGCATGATTACCAGTGTAGCCCGTGAACATGGCTACCTTCCCTGTTGAGAATCATTTTTTGACATGGCTGCACTGATACATGATACCTTTAATGGTCTGAAAGAAAAATAAAGTATTGACTTGCTAGTATTGACTTAATAGCTAACTAGCCAGATAGCAAGTACCTAGTAAAGCAAGTAGCAATCAAGTAATCTACTAGCTAGCTAGCAAGTATCTAATATAGCAAGTACCTAGGAAGTAATTAATTAGCTAGCTAGCTTACGTTGATTATTAAGTTCTGTAAAACAAATATACTAGATGAGATGTTTACTTAAACAAAGCTAACAGAACAGTAGAAATGATAGTTTGGCTTTTAATAACCTACATTTTGTCCCTGAAAGTTTAGTATGTAACAGATGCAGGAGGATAATACTTGGTGGAGAATGTTTAAAAACCCACGGTGTACCAATCATCACAACATAATGTTGTAGGTGTGTACTAATTAACTGCAGTGGACATATTTCATATGGTTTGGGGGGAGGACTGCTGCTGGAGTTAACGGTAAATCTTTGGTTTGTTAGCTGATGAGGTTTTTGTTGTTCTTTTGACCATTTTTTCACTTTGAAAAACTGCATAGGCACACGTTAAAGACACTCTTCAACCGTGAGAGACACATGTTCTGCCTTTTTTGAGGGGTCGGAGAGAAGAAAACGGGTGACAGCATTCTTTATTTCTTCCCTCCTTCCCATGTGGTTTACCCTTTTCAATCCCCAACTTGCTTCCCTTCCCCAGAATAAGCTACTTTTCTACTCCCGTGATGCCATCCTTCCTTCTATCTTCCCGCCATCTCCTCGTCGTTGTCATCGTCCTTGACATCATCGCCACCACTCTTTTTTTTTTTTTTTTTTTTTTTTTTTTTTTCCTTTTTTTTGGTAATATTTCTCTTCCATCTTCAGTAAGTTCCTTCCATTTGTTGGAACAGTTAGGTGCAGAAAAATGTTTTCTTTGGTTTCGATTTGTCAATAAATAGAAAAAGTCTCAAGTGTCCATTTTAATTTTAAAACGTTCTTAAAGCCTTTGGCTGCCTCTAACCAGACGGAGATTCAGCCTGGGTTTTCTAAGGAGTAGGGGCTGCTGACTGACGCCTTTGCTTTGGTTTTGTTTCTTTTCTTTTTTTTTTTTTTTTTTTGGTTTGATAGCTTGAATGAAAAATGATTGATGAGCTGTGAGTGGATGGTAAAGGCTTCTAAAGCAGAGCAGAAGGCGGCTGCAGTTGAGGTTTTTGGGTGCATTTGTATTTACATTATGTATAAAGGCTGTACAGTGTGAGTACAACACTAAAAACTACAGGTGATGAAGGATTTGGTTGGATGGATGGCTGTTACAGAGAGAGGCAGAAAACATTTTAATTTGTCTTAATACATCTTTCTGTTGGTTGCTCATGTCCTTTACCTTTAACTCTGCTACATGTTTTGTCCTGAAGCTCTAATTTGATCTTTTTTTCCAAAACAAGTGGTGAGGAATATGAAATTTGCTCATCTTGATGACCTAAAAATCTATGGCTAAAGACTTGATTTCAGTGATTTGTTTGCAGCATTGACACTGGTACTTTTGTTTTTCCAGCACAGTGACCCTCTGGAAGGAACGGACTAGCCAGGCATCGTCTTTAGATTGTCCTCTTTAACTATTACAAAGGCCCTGATCCACCTGGAAAGTACGTCCTCTGTGGGTTCAGCTGGTGTACTGGTTTAACTGTTTGGTCGTTGTGAAGGCAGATAGAGTTTTCTTGAAGATGAATCTATGTTGGCAGCTTCCAAGAGCATCTTAGCTGAATTTAGAACAAAGGTTTTTATGGCTTCAACCACAAAATTTTGTTTCAGACATAAAACTGTGATGCAAAAATTAGCCCAGAACAAGTCCTTCCAATTATTTCCGATAGTTTTGGGATATCTTTCCTAAACTGTATCCCAAGACCTCAATAATAGGGAAGTCCATTATGATACAATTATTTCAGAGTTTGCACATGACTCAAATTCTAGCTCATGTAATTGATCAAAAGTTTGGATAGCGGTTAAAATGACTTTATGACAATACTAAGATGCTTTGTGGAAAGCGTCGTCTTCATGGATGCTTTCCTGTGGTTATGCAAATATGGCATGGGTAAGCCAGAGTTAACTGGAGCTTAAGAGTTTTTCAGGGTGGAAACTTTGGGAAATGACTCTTTAAAGTTTTGTGTGTTTCTATAAAGCAAGCATATTTCTGTGAATCAACAAACAGACATGTTTGTTTGTACATCTGTACATTACAGCACGCAATGACAGACGCCGAATGGATTTTCAGTTACTATTTAGAAAAAAATGGCGTCCTGAGTTTTCTAAGATGTGAAGACCACTCGGCTTGGCTGTAAGCCCCAGTTCTATTGCAAAGAAAATGTGCTTCAAGATTGTGCTCACATACATTGTATATATTGACATATATCACATCAGTACTTCGCCAAATGCTAACTATGCTGAGAAAGCTTGTCGTACTACATGTCTGTTTAAATTATGAGGAATTTGCATGTGCCTTGGTAAATGTTTTTTGTGGTGTTTGTGCTTGCATATTTTGCCATTTCCTAACTTAAAGAACCATCACTTCTCCCTTTAAAGAGTCAAATCATTGTGTTTTCAAAATGTTTGATAGACTACTGTATTTCGGAAAGCAACGCTTCAATTCTGATAACGGTGAGAACAGACAAGTTTTTTTAGGTAAAATGAAGAGAACACAGTAATAACTGATGCAATTTCAATCAGCAAACCAGTGAACTCGCAAGTTGGATAAATAAATTATCGTTTTTTTTTTTCATGAAAATATTATAATATACTTTTCCAAAGTGAAGAATAAACTTCAGTCTTAACTTGCTGTACAGCTTTATCATTGCACCCATTGCATGTCTTTGGTTTGGCTTTAAGAAAAGAAAAAAACAAATTAAGTTTACCTTCAGCTGCCCAAAATGACCTTTGTTTGTCTTTTCTGAGTGTTGCTGTGCAGTCTCTGGACCCATACTTCTGAATGAACTCTATGTCCTAAGCTGATGCATCTTTGGACATTTAAGGGTCAGAATACATCACAATTTCCTCAAAAAATGTTTATCCCAGAGCTTCTATCACATTCTGCAGTCATAAAGCTTTCCTTGGTTTCTTGTTTGGTTGTTTCCTAGCTTATATTGCATAATAGAAAACAGACGTAGTCTTCTAGTCTTTGGTATTTGGGCTAGTGTATCAGCCTATTGTCTGATAGGAGACATCAGAAGTGAAAGTTTACGATTCAAAAGGTTTCTCCCCTACCACTCAGGTTTTTTGTTTTAAAGAGGAGTTAACCCTTCAGCATCTCTATGGATTTTTTATATATTTGCAAAAGGCGGTTTGGCTACAACAAGTCGTGGCAGTGAGCAGCCCCTCTCTCAGTTTGTCACCCTCAAAGAAAATAAAACAGACAAACAACAAAAATAATGTAAAAAGTTTGGTTTTCCGCCTCGCTTCAACTGGACAAAACCTCAACCACCCCCACCCCCCAATACACCCAGCCCACCCAAAGACCATCCTCCCCTCCCTCTAGCTTCCCTCCCCTTCCCATCCTCGCCCTCTCCTATCACGCTTTGGTACAAGTGCTGGACGCCGAAGATTGGGTGCCGGGGCTGGCTCCGTCATCTGTCCATTTGTCCAGGCTCCGGCGGCGGGCGTTCATGAAGAAGTTGCTGACGGTGGTGAGTTCGAGCCCCAACTGTTGCGAGATGGTGAGCTGCATCTCTTTGGATGGCCGCTTGTTCTCCTTGAAGATGGCCAGCAGGGTGCGCCGCTGCAAGTCAGTAAAGACAAGTCGCGACTTCTTTGGTGTGTTGTTGCGGTCCTTCGCCGTGTCCTGCTCCTTCCGTTTGCACGCTGTGAAGTAAAAGAAGGGATGGAGGAGGGTGAGACAGAAATTAAAGGGAAAAAGAAAACCAAGCAAAGTCTTAGTGTTTGCATTTGACCAACAAAACATAGAAGGAGGATTTAATGAATTCAGGTGCTCTTGCTGAATGACATTCAAGTTCCCACATTCCAATAGTTTTTACAAATGTTTTACTGAATATAAAACCATTGGTTAATCTTCCAAATGTTTTTTCCAATAGTTTTCCTAAATGGCTTTCGAAGGTTTTTACCAAGTAGAACCAATGGTTAATCTTTGCAAAAGGTTTTAAATTATTTATCCAATAGTTTTTCCAAAGGATTTACCAAATGGAACCATTGGTTAACCCTAACCCATTTCCAAAAGGTTCAACTTTTTTCCAATGGTTATTCCAAATAGTTAACAAAAGGAAAACCACTGGGTTACCATTGCAGAAGTTGCAAATAGTTTTCCAAATGTTTTACCAAAGCTTTCACACTAGCCAGGTGAATGGTGAACCCCTCCATGCATTCACACCAAAAAAAAATGTTGGTTCAGAACCAAAAAATAGTGGAACTGAGAGAACTGAGAACAGAGGTGAAGCCAGAACCACAGCCATGTCTGTGTAAAAGCCCAGACATGGTTGTAAAAGATTCCAAATATTTTTCTAAAAGTTTTCCGAATTTCCGGTTTTCCAAAGCTTTTGCTAAATAGAACCATTGGGTAATGCTGCATAAGCTTCTACATTTTGCTTTGTTTTTTTTTGTTTGTTTGTTTGTTTTTTTCCCCTACAATGTTTTTTTTTTCCAAATTATAAAGCATTTGGAGAGAAAAAATGAATCATTGAATGTTTTGGAAACCAGGTTGATATAATCAGGAAGAAACTGTAGTTGTGACTCAATAAGATCAAGAAAGTACAAAAACATGGGCTAGCTGTCATCGGAGATAGCGGTTAATGAAATCTGAAACAAAATTTGATTGTTTGTGAAAGAAATAAGACCTGGAAACACAAAATAACTGAAGTCAAGTAAGAGAATAATAAATTTTCAGAGCGTTTACCTGATAAAAAAAAAAAGAAAAACAAACACTGAAAGAAATGAAAAATATAAATTATTATTAAACAACTTAGGAGCTAATTAAAATCAGTAACATTTACTTGAAAATTAAAACAGATTAAATGCATAAGAAACTACATGAACCTCTCAAATATTTCAGCTGTTGTGTGACATGCAGCCAGGACAGAGGAAAGCAGAGGAGGAGGTCTGGGTGTGTTTGATTTGATTACCTCCTTGAATTAAGTATGCACGAGTCAGAGCCCAACTGATCAATACGAATCAGGTTAAGGACTCAATTCAGTAACACAACTGTTATGTAAGGGGAAACTATCTTTGCTGTAAACACACACACACTCACAGAGCAACATCCCTCCTCCTGCCTCCTCTCAGCTTCTTATCACAGCATTTTGCGACCTGACGACAGATGCCAGCGACAGATTGCAGCTTTTGTTTCACTGCAGTCCGTCTTTGTCACATGACACAAACTGCTAGAAATGCACCATTTCCTCCGAAACCACTTCAAAACATCAAACGTAAAGCGTGTTTGTGACTGTGCTGTTCGGCATGTATGAACAGATTCTTCTTCATTTTGTTCTCAGGGTAAATTCATGAAAAGTGTCCACAGCTGTCAGGAGTCTTGTGCTATTAATTGCAGATTGCTGCTGACAGATGGCACTGTTGATCTCTGAATAAGATGAACACACACTGGTTTTGAAAATTTTATTTCAGCCTGTGTGTTTCTGGGAGAAACACTAAGATCTGCTTTAAAACATACTGACCTTCAGACAAACACAGAAACAAAAAACAAAATAAATATGAAACAAAAATAATAATATCATCATCATAGAAGAATATAGACAGAATCCTCCTAATCTATTAAATCAAGAGTTTATTTTTATTATTATTACATGTCCTCACAAATACACTTATTTACTTTGTTCATCATTATTATTATTATACAGTAAATTCAGACTAAACCTGTTGTTATTTTTGCAAATATAAATTTGAAGTACAACAAATTCTTCAGCCCAAAAAGCTGATAGTATGTTGTTTGTCGATTCAAAGTCTAAACTAGACACATTCTTGGACTTTGGATGCAGCTGAACAATATCAGAGCGAACAGACTGAAGCGTGCTCTGCTTTAACCGTTATTAACAGCCCCTCCATCCACTGGTCTTTCCTCACAAAAATTCAAACATTTATTCCAGGTTCAGTTGTGTCTAAATGGACAAATAAATGTTGAAAACAAGCATTAATGGCCTATTCATTAACATAACAATATTACATCTGCTGGTAATGAAAAGTAAATGTTTCCAAACTTCAGCAAACTTTCTGAAAAGCAGTTTAAATACAAAGCCTTTCAAATAGTATTGACAGATAACAGCTGCAGATAAAGAGCCACTCAGGTGAGGAGAATCAAAGACTCTTTTGTTCCCCGCGCGCAACAGCTTTTTAAATAATTTGTTTTTTATAATTCTATTGCAGGGTCAAATTTTAGGTACTGGTTTTGTTCTATTTTAGTGGTTTATTTGGCGTTTTTATTGTAGAGTCCTGTTTTGTGTACATGAGTGGAGGCTCTATTGTCACCTGATGTAATGTTTTCCATCTATAAGTTTCCTTTTAGGAACAATAAATAAATGACTTGCCTTCACTATTATGCTGTTACTGCATATTCTAAGCGAACATACACTCATCAAATATTCAGTTATAATTGACCAGTATCTGAGTATTTCACATTTTACTAACAACGCTAATTTAAACAAAAGCTACACTCTGGCTAATCCCAGCTAGCTGCAGGGAAAGCTTGGCTACAGCTAATGCACCACCTTTTCTCCATATCTTAAAACACATTTTTAACACTCCAAAATTTAAATTTAGGCTTTATGTTTTAGAACTGACCAGTGCCTGACCAGTTGAGATTTTCCTTTAACAGATAATATTATTATCCCAGAGAAATTTGTGGTTTTAGTTGGAAATAAATGATTGGAAATTGCTGTTTCTATCACATTTTTTTTAAACTCCTAAATTTAATAGAGGTATTTTGATTAACAGAATTGATAGAATCAGATTATTTAATGGATTTCTTTAACTGATAATATTAAATTATTATTCCACAGAAATATGTGGAATATTTTAGAAATGTTTTAGAAATGAAGAGAATCTATTTGTCATGTAGCTATAACACATAATAAAACATTATTATCCCACATAAATATGTAGTTTTTGTTGAAAATAAATAATTGAAAAGTGGCATGCTAATCACAGCTAGCTAAAGAAAAAGCTAATGTGCCCAGCTCGTTTTAACACCAACATTTATTTCAGGCTTTTAAATGTTCCAGCTTCTTTACGAGCTTATGGGTTTCCCAGTGTATTTATCTGTTAGATTTAGTAAATTATTATAAAAATGATCATTTTGCTCAGTGGTCAGATTCTTCCACACATTTGCTATAGATGTTTATATCAGGTAAAGATTTTTTTTTGCTCAGATTACAAAGGACTCTGTTTTTTGCTTACTCTAGCTTGATGAATCACAGCTCAGCAGCAGTTCACTCCAGACACGTGTTTTTTTTTTTTTTTAGACTAAAAAGTGCAGACACATCTAGGTGTAAACAGCGAGCAATCAAAATCACCCACCCCCACACACAAACCTGAAATCTGCCGTCAATGAAGAAAGGTGATGCTTGAGTGATTGCGTCGGGGTTTTCTCCCCTCTGCTCGGGGTTACAGTGAGGATCAAACACACAATTATATTATTCAAGACGGGCTTAGTTTAAGGAGGGGGTGTAAGTAAAGATGGGGGATGGGTGTTTTTTTCTTTAAAGGTAAGGACAAAATCAATGGGATCAATAAGGCAGGGTTCCTCTTCCTTTCATGGTCTCTGTCAGCCTCTCTTGTAGACATCAATGTGCTGCTAACTGTGTCTGTAACTGCAAATAAGATCAGCAGGAAATACCGACTGTATCTTGGCTTCTTTTTTTTTCTTCTTTTTCAATGTGATTCCACATTCATGCTGCTTGCATCACCTATTTTATCCCAGTCACGTATCTCATTTATTTTAACGCCATCACATTGTCATTCTCAGTGTTATGTCCACATCAGTAACTAAATAATAACTGAAATCCTCATGAAAGCATCCTCATCCTGTTTACTGATCATGGTCAAAGTATTTTTGTAGTACCAAATATGTCTGCAGCGAAGGCAGATTAAAAAATTCACCTACTAAAGCTTCTACATCTCATTTATCCTAATTCAATTTACCATTTGCCTTTCCTTGAAACACAGCAGAACAGAGTTAAATTTGTGGTTTTATTTCTTCTCCAGAAGAAGAACATGGATTCGGTCCATATAAAAGTGAGCCTCGAGCAGTTCTAGCAGTACAAAAGGTAGTAATTGTATTTCTGTTTATAATGTATAATGTTTATAATTATTATTTGTTTTCTCTTTTATTATCATCTATTTGTTTAATAAATTCTCTTTGTTCATCACAGAAACTCTCTCTATACCTTTGGTGATCAAAGCTGCGGTCCTCAGCCTGTAAAGAGGCGCAAGACACAGAGAAAAGGTTGCAGAAGAGGTATGTTATTCCACAAAAATAACACCGTAAACATTTTCATATGTTCTTAAATAAAATGAGTCATGACCTACAAATCATATATATATATTATTTTTATTATATATATATTTTTTATTATTTATTTCTAAATTTTGTCACACCATCAAGTGACACTAGCAGTAAAATGACTAAAGTTCTTTAAAATAGTTGCAATGGTTGTTGGTTATTCCAGGTGATGTAGGTTGAATTTTTACTAAATGCTACCATTTAGCTAAATGCTAAACGTTAGCATGTAGCATTTTATGTTAATAAGTCTTTTACCTTTTAGGAAAAAAGATGGATCTCCTTGAGGTGGTGGAGATCAACTTAGGGGTCCTCATAGACTTACAAGGCATGCCAGTCACCAGAGGAATTTTTGACTGACAACACTGCCGTCATCCCACTGGCATGCAATTGTCTCCCAACTATGATTTTGATGGGCTGGTACTACAGCTTAAATGTACAAATGGGATACAGCTAAGCCTACCATACCAAAATGCTGATCTATTTTCACAATTACTGGCCCCTGGTGAAGAAACACAGTGTCCACAAAAATGTCATCCGATGGTATCAAGGCTGTCCAGGCTTCCCTCTGTGGGACCCTGGGGATGCTCGATGGAGGCTACTTCCTAGACCTTGTGTGTCTTCCCAGGAAAGTGACTGCAGTGGACAGACTGGTCCTAGACATGGAATACCAGGTTGAGTACAATCTCCAGTTGCTCAACCATTGTCTGGCGATTGTCATGTAAAATCTGAAAACCCTATCTCCAGATCATATGGCCCGTGTAAGCATTAAAAACAAAAACACCTTGCAAGACAAAGGCAAGTTTAATATCCTGAAGCAGAACCAAGAATTCATCTTGACAGTGATGGACAAGGCCTTGAAGGATGCCAATGCAAATCCCCTCCTAGAACTGGTCCCAACACAAGATTGACCATAGGAGCTCGGATAAGCTTGACCTTCGGTCAATTATATGGTTAAAGGACATCAAGTCCTTCAGTCTCATGTGGGTGTGAACCAGAGTTTGCGTTACCAGTGATGGAAAAATCTGAAGGACATCTGTCATTTTGACAGATTGCTATTCACACACCTGATCACTTGGTAGTGAGTGAGTTAACTATTATCTCTTGATGCATGACCTCACTGGCTTCACATGGAAAAATGACCTTCCACTGAAGCGAGTGCTTGCGGGATCAGGAAACTCCTCATTCTGAGAGTGTTGCCGACTTCTGATCACTTGACTTTTGGAAATGTTTCCTGATTTCAAAACTCTGGCTGAAGTGGCGCTTGTAATTCCACTGTCTCCAGTGTAGCAGCACAGCACAGATCCAACCTCCAGAACAACATCAAAACAGCCATGAAAAGTCGCCTCATGACAGCAGCAAAACCACTTGAGGCATTTGATTATACATAAGTTGACGCGCAATTCAAGTCCATGCAGGTCAGGAGGAAGGTGAGAGACTGTACTAGTAATATTGTTTCGCTGTACTTTTCTCTCTCTGGTTTGGTTTTATGTGCCACAGAAACTAAGTTGGCATTTGCTAAATATAATACCTGATTATTGTTAAGAAATGATACACCTGATTAAGCTGAAGGGGTAAAACTATATAATTCAAGTTAGGAAATATAATACCTAGACAATATTTAAACATTTTTGTTAGGGTTTGGGAAAAATATATGATGTAGAATACCAGCCCCCTTCACAAGAGTAGGAAACACTGTATAGATGTAATTAAGAAACGTTTAAATGTCTGCATATGTAAGGTACATTGCATATTTAGTAATATTTAGCTTCCCCTGTTCACCTCTTTGGGATAACCCTGAACCCCATGTTGCTTCCTCCAGAAAAGTCTGGTCTTTCATGTTGTCCTTACAGTTCATCATCACTTATATCGTCCATCAACCTCCTCACCAGTAAAAACCTTTACAATTACAACCAAAAGACCTCAGTCTCTATTACATTCCAAATAATCCTCAAGTGTTACCACTATCATTATCTGCAAAGGCAATCATCACCACAATCATCATCACAGTCACTATCTATGATTATAACTATCGTCATGGTCTTGATCATCATCACAAAGATCAGCTATCATGTTCATAACCATAAAGATGTATGAGATGTGATTTTCATCATCCAAGTGTCCTTCATTAATATTTTTCCATTATGTTTGTTAAGCAGCTTAAAAACACCATCAGTTGATCACATCACAAACACCTGACCAATTGTTAAGTTTTCCAATATGACCTGCTGAGGGCCATTACTTGCCTTAAAACCTTTTATCTGCACACTTGAAAAGAAGTCAAGTATTGAGTCTTAAGAGCTGGCAATACTCACCAAACTCGTCATTGTATCATACAGAGGTTGTAAGACTCAAGGGCCGCTAACTGTCGATAGAAACATCAAGGTGATGTTTTATTGAAGCGGCATTCAAAGGACCACAGAGAATAGACAGGGAGAGTAGGGAGTTCAAGGCAGAGAAACAGAGGTGGAGTGGAAAGGATGAACAGCAAAACAGAAGGAAGAAGAAGGACCGGCGGTGGGGAGATCCCACCCAAACACCCGAAAACGCTTAAAATAAAAAGAAACTTGGAGAGTATGAGAACTGACAGGGATGAAGCAGAGCAAAGAAAGGAGATAAATTTTCTGTCAATGAGCTTCTTTCATCTTTGTTTGTAATAAATAATTTTTAACAGAAAAGAGGAAAATCCCAGACCGTTAACCAGTTAATATTTCACTACTTCGATAAATTTGACTCAATATGTGGTATTCCTCAGGGAGCTTTGTTAGACCCAGTTTTTCTGCCACTGCACTTGGTTTAGAAAGACACAACAATTCGTAAGGCTACTCAAACAATATGAGTATATATTACAGTACACGTGATCCCAAAATGAACTAACTAAATAAATAAAATTAAATAAATTACTAAATGTTATATTGGGTAAATTCTTTCTCCCCTTTAATAATACCAGTGGTTGTTGTATTGTATATCACAGGAAAGCCTGAGCAGTCACCTTGGCAACGTGTATGATCTTTACAAGTTATACCTCAACATAAAGGTAAGTAATCAGGTTTTCCAAAGATATATAAAAACAATTAATTTTGTTATTAAAGGGGAGAAAAACTGACTGAAACAATTTTTCATTTTGTTTAGTTTTTTTAGGAATATAATAGAAAAAAATTATATTAATGTTTTTTTTTCCTCTCAATTTTTCTGTAAAGCATTTTGCATTTTTAACATTTGATGCAGGAATTTATTATTAGGAGTAAAAGTTGAAGCAGAGGAAGTGAGTTAGCCAGCTAGTTCTGGTTTCATCTTACAGATAGAAAGAGGAGCTCAGTACAGTCATTACAGACTGTTTTCATCTTCCCCACAAAGATGGATTACAGCCTGGGAGCTTCTCTGTGGCGGCCTCAGTCTCCACAATGCCAAACAGGAGTCCTGTTACTGATGGACACCGACTCCCACAGTCAAATAAGAAGAAATAGATGTTGCTGTTACAACATAAAGGTAAATTTATCTCAAGCAGCTCAGATCTATGGGCTTGAATACATAATAACCGCCTGCTAAACCTGGCAAACAACAAATTAACTCACCTTTTTTTATTTCTTGTCTACAGCTCCTGTTTAAATGTGAGATTCTGCAACTAGTTAACCAGTTTTAAGCCTAAAACATTTTTTCAGTGCCACCATGTCATCTATAACACCTACTTCCTGAAAAACACAAATGTCTACTGTCCAGGAGACTTCCAGCCCAGACTACGAGTAAAACATGAAACAGCCCAAAAAACAAACAAAAACTTCGAACTTTAAAAGGATGGGGAGTCTCCAGGAAAAAGGAAATTTTGAGGCCATGCTCATTAATCTGTTTTATACAAACCACAATGTTCTCTAACCTTAACCATGCCATTTTAAATGCGTAATCTTAACTAATTAGTTTGTAACGTGTTAAAAAGCAAGCCTTGAATAAGTAGATTAAGTTGTTGTGACTTTTTCACATTTAGCTGTAAGAATAGGTCGTGTTCAGCCACATTAACTCAGAGGTCACCACCATTTTGAGTCGGGTGATTGTCCAAAAATCAATCGTTCAGCTTGGCTTGTAAAATGGATGAAAAAAGACTAAATATAAAATAGTGCTGGTGATATACTGGTTCATACTGGAAACTGTGTTTTATTTTAGTTATGACATGAGTCATCTGATAACAAAACACCAGTTTAGCCTAAATAAACTGAAATATTTGGAACATGGTGCAGCAAGAAACTGTTTGAGGGGGGATCTTTTCCACTGCTGCACCACTAAACATGCAGCAGAGCAGCTGTGTTACTGGAGACCCTGAGGGGTGAAAATGGACGAAGAAAGTTTAGAAAGTGAAGTTGCAGCAGACGCTGAAGTTGAACATGATGACGTATCTGTCTGGAGTTTTAAAAGGTCGGACGTGGACCAAACAACTAATTACTGCAAATGCTGTAAAGCTAAAGTTGTTGCTGGAGGTGGCACCACAAGCAGTTTGCTGCACAAGCTTGGATTTAAACATGCTTTAGAGAAGCAACAATGTCTAACACTAAGATCAGCATCCTCCACATCTTCAGGTAAAACTGAAAAAAACCGGAGGATGCTCAAGTCAGGTGTTATAGGTGTATTTTCTAGAGGAACCGCCTATGACAAGAAAAAGCAAACGGTGGGTATCATCACCAATATCATCACAACAGCCAAAGACCTGATTCTGATTAGTTCTGTGGACAAAGACAGATTCAGGACTCTAGATCCCAGATATGGTGGACATTTTCCTCTTTACTATTCTTAGTTAATCTACTGCAGTAATTCTTCTCTCAATCAGTAGAAAATGTGACAAACACCAAAGTCATGCATGGAAAAAAATAGAAAAAACCACCATAAAAAAAACAAACATGCAAATTACATCGTTAGCATTTCTTTCTGCTTCTAACAAGAATTCATGCTAAATATTTCTGCAAATATGCACCAAAAAATGATGCATAAACCCACAACCACAGATATGTTGGTATAATCTTTATATGAGATAGATAATAAAAAAATCAGCATTTCGATTTGATACATTTGGCTAGCAAACAAAACAATGAAATCCGATAAATGTATTTTCATTGGTTTATTTCGAACATGTAAGAAAACAAATGATTATAGTCAAAATAGAACAAAAAGAATAAAATAATGATATGAACAAAAATAAAAAATAATAAAATGAACTCAACATGTCTGAAAAGGAGTAGAATGAAGCATAATCTCATTTAACCCCACCCCTTCTCCACTACTCAATTCAGTCTCTCCAAATATACATATTTATATTATGTATATTTACAAAAAGTAGAAATTTTTCCAGGAAGTAGACTGTGTGTTGTTTTGTACATGATTTGTGTTGTTTGAATTTTAATGTTTTTGATTTAAAGAAAAGTGAATTTGTGTGATCTCTGTATTATGAAGTATTCTTATGGCTCTTTTCTGCAGCATGGATAGTGATTGTATTGTACATTTGTAAGTTTTGCCCCAAACCTCTGCACAGTAATGTAAATGTGGTAAAATCAGTGTGCAGTAGAGAATGTGGAGGGGTTTGTGGTCCAGAATGTGTTTTGCTTTGCTCCTTGACAGTTTGCTTTGTACACGTTTGATATGAGACTTCCAGTTTAGTTTATCATCTATTATTACCCCAAGAAACTTGTTTTCATATCTTTCAATGTCCACTCCATCTATATGGTTCTGTAATTTTCTATTCTTATTGCAATTGCCGAAGAACAATTTTAGTTTTAATTATGTTTAATGATGATTTTCTTCTGTCAAACCACATTTTCAGTCTTTTCATGTCAGTGGTGATCCGGTAAAGATCCGACCTGTAATTTGTGAAGTGGTGTCTATCCCCCCGTTTTATACAGTGGTACAACTTTAGCTATTCTTATTTTGTTAGGAAATGTACCAGTCTGGAAAGATAAGTTACAGATGTATGTTAGTGGGTCTGAAATCCCCTTTTGTTTACAACTTTCATATCAATTTAATTTGAATCAGTTTATATTTACAGTTGTTTACAATATCTGTTATTTCTTTTTCTTTCACTGCTGTGAGGAACATTGAACTGGGATTTCTGGTTATAAAGTTTTCATTCCAATCCTCAGATAACAACAGATCAGAATTTTTCCTGCCAGGTTTGGTCCAAAATTTACAAAAACATTAATAAAGCTGTTGACCACATCATTCATATTGTACTTTTTAATATGGCCATATCACCTAGTAGCCTTGGTGGTACAAATCCAGACAACTCAAAGGTAAGTGGGTTGTTTGTGTCTCCATGGCAGAAACCAGAAAATAGGTAGTGGCTAATTCTGCACTACAAAGCTAGCTTATCTGTTTTTCACCATTTCCCTCCATGTGAGTGTGTGATGTGGAGATACAGACGGCGGTAAAAGAGGGCGACTCAGACGAAGTGGTGAGGATTGAGAAATGAAGGCAGTGTGAGAGATGAAAAAGAGACAGACAGAGAATTTGGAGATCAATACAGCTGAATAGAAAACCACAGATGTGTGTGAGGACAGATGCAGACACGCTTCCTTCTGCAAGAAAAAATGGGTTTCTCACACAAAGGCTTGCCATCAACTGGAGAGCTCCATCTCCTCTGCATCTACCAGCTTTAATATATCTCACTCTGTTTCTCACACTTTGTCATGACGTCCCCTTTCTTAAAGTTTTTACAGCTTTTTCCTACATTTTTATTTTTTCAGTTTCTCTTTTGTTCATTTTGTCTCATCCATTATCTCCTCCCCATTTTCTCCTTCATGTTTCTTCTTTTGTCTTTATTATCTCTCCCTTCTGCATTGTCTTTCCTCCATCTCTCTTCTTCTTCCTCCTTCATTGTCTTTTTCCTCCTACCTTTCTGCCTCCCTCCTTTCAAATTCCCACTGTCTCTTCTATTCTCTCTTTTTTATTGCACCATAACCACTTAAGCCTTGGTATCCATTACATAAAGGGCATATAAGTGCAGGGTAAGTAATAAAGTCGCCCTTCAACATACACTTCACTGCTTGTGTGTGGCGCCACATTTGGATGCTCCAGCTCTCCGTCTTGAGGCGGCTGGGCTGAACAATGTTTGGATTTGGTCATTAATCAGCTTGTTAATGTGGATGATATCGCCATGATGTCAAATCCCCCACCCCAATAATCATGGCTGTTAACTGTCATTTAATTCTATCTGCAGAAATGAGAGTGGTCCACTGCGCTGTCAAATTTCAATGTGTAACACCATTATGTCATGAGTTTTAATGTGAGATCTTTAAAAAATCAGGCAGTCAGGCCTAAACTTGTCAGGAGCAGTTTTTTGCACCACTAATATCAAAATAAATCTGATTTCTAAATGACAGTGTCAGCCATTTTTAACATGTAGTGCATGATGGTGTTAGTCAAAGCTTGGAATGAATCAGGCTGAATTGAAGAAAATAGCAAAAAAAAAAAAAGAAAAGTGATGTAAGTAACCATAATGTCTATTTGATCCAGAGATTGATGTTGTTAGTTCAACTTGATGAACTGTGGCAAGTCAATATGCCTTCTGCATGACCTTTTTTCATGTTGTCGGTCTGTATCTGGCAGTTCATATCTGCAGATACTTATCAATAAAATTAACAAAGTGCATATGAACAGGCTGTGTTACTTTACAATCACTACAAGTTCATGTGCACTTGTTAAATGTGTTTTAAAAAGTTCATTTCTGGAATAGCATCAGTTTAATAGTGAAGATTCCTTCTGTACTGCAGCGTGCTACACATAGTGATGATAAAGCCCAGCATGGCAGCCTGCAAACACACTTGATGCATCATATCTCAGCACTCAGACACACAGGATTGTAGCACTTAGCAATCAGTGTATTACCCTCTCTGTTAGTGTGTATGTATGTGTATGTGTGTGGTCATGCTTAATGCACCAGGATGCTTTCCTCCTTCCGATCTGAGAAGATAAATGGAAATGGAGCAACAGACTAAAGCTACCCTCTGCTTCTGTTTTTCAGTTTTAATAGAGAGCACAGATGAATCTGTGAGAATTTATTTACTCTGATTTCTTCTTTATCAACATGAAAATAAAGTAAACCAGTTGAAAATGAGGCAGCACTTAGTAATTTAAATAAATTACACACAAAAATATAAATATATATGTATATATATATATATATATATATGTAGCAGTGATGCAGACTCTGCATCGGTCTGTTGGGGTGAAGAAGGTGCTGAGCCAAAAGGCAAAGCTCTCACCCAAACTCCCATCCCCCCTGGGTAGGCTGGGTGGCTGTTCATCTCTAGCTTGGGTCCTCTGCCAGAATCCTGGGAGCTTCAGGGCCCTAAGCAGTATCTTAGCTGTTCCTAGGAGGCCATGGCGCAGCCATAAAGTGGCGCACACACATCCAGTGTAAAAGAGGGGTAAGGCGTTCACTCAGAGCTTCATCCCTTGTGGCCATCTTCCTGATGTTTGGATGTTTCATCTTGGATAGTGGCCCTGATGATCACTAGTCCTTGCCCTCCCTCTTTGTGCTTAGTGTATAGCCTCTGGACACTGGATTTGGGGAGGAACCCTCTGGCTGTACCTCTTGGGTACCCCTTTTGTTGTACTCTTCTGAAGTTCTGACAGTTGACTAACGTCCCTCCGAGCTGCCTAGATTTTGGCTTCCAACCTCCTCTTCCATAGTGCCTCCTTCTTGCCATTCATATTGATGTTATGTTGGCCAAGCATCTCCAGGATCACTGTTGCTGTACTGTATATCCACTCATTGGTTTCAGTGATGGTCACAGTGTGGTTCTTATTGCTGCATTCACATCAGCTAGAACAGTGGTTACCAACCCATCTTCCTTGAGGACCCCCGTCATGCAAATACTAAAAAGTCATGGACACCCTGCCCCACCTGGAGCTGAAAACATGCTTGGTTTTATGCTTTCAAAAGTGAGATTCTCACCATAAATAATGTATTCTGGTAGAGTCCTGTTCTTCCATAAAACTAAAGTTAAATGAACAACATATAGCCTTACTTTTTTTTATTTTCTTACAATAAGGACAATTTGTAGACATTAATCACAATGTCTCTGAAATGTTAAAGCCTCTGGGACCCCCTGTACTCTTTGGAGAACCCCCTTGGGGGGTCCCAGACCCCAGGTTGGGAACCACTGAGCTAGAAGACTTTCTGGTAGTACTTCACGCATTCTTGATATTCAGGTTAGTTGCTCTCTCATTCATCTCATTCATCATTGGGGCTTAGTACCCAGTCTCTGGGGGGAGTTGATGTTAACTCCCCCTTCTGACCTGACGTCCTGGCTTCCCCTTGCTGTAGCATTAGTGTGTTGTATCTCCTCAATCTCTAACTGTGATAGCACTTGCTGTTTGTGGATGTTGGAACAATGAGTTACAAGTTGTTTCGATGTCAGTGTAGTATCCATATTTTCAACATTCTCTTCATGTAGTCCCATCTCAGGGTTTCTAGAGTAGTAGGATTCCAACAGTACATTGTTCACACCTCGTGTCCAGCGCTGTGTTGAAAGAACAGCGTGGGCCCTTTAAGGTCGAGCTAGAGATGCACAGCAGAGGTCTGAGTCAGAGCGGGAGGATGTCCTAGCAGAGAAAGTTAGCTGTCAGAAACTTCCTGTTTAGTGGTGAATATTTTGCTACAAGCTTTAGTAATAAACACCACACAGCTCTTCTAGTTACAGCAGTGTCCGTGTCTGTTTCACCACTGCTGGGTAAAGTGAAGTCAAGTGACGTGACGTCTTGATGTCATGACTAATCTAATGTGAAAGGCCTGATCATCTCTAACAACTTTTCGCCCCACAAGATGATCATTTGGAACAATTTGGAAATAACTGTGAAAAATAGATCCCTGTTCTTCCAATATTGGTTGGACCACGGTATCTCTAATGTCATATCACAAGTTGATGTAACTGGCAATATGTTGACCTATGAACAGTTTCTTGCATGTTAAGGTTTTTCCTGTAACTCCTAAAGATTTTAATGTCCCAATGAAAGCTATTCCTCCTCGGTTGATTCTTCTCATTAAAAATCATTTATCCTTTGGATCTCATATAGTTATGCAGTCTAAATTACTTGTCAGATAGAAGCTGTAATAACAAACATATTCGCCAGACATCTCAGATAAAAACAAGAACCACTCCATGTAGTAATCTTTTCTGGAGATCTCATGTTCAAGATGTCAACTGGGAGAAATCCTGGCTTCTGCTTGGTAAATACTGCATTCCCAACAAGACAAAAGAAATTCATTTTAAGAGCCTTCCTAACATTTACCCAGTTAATGCTGTGATCTCTAAATATATGAATATAGATAATAAATGCTCCTTTTGTGAGACAGAAGATGAATCTCTAACACATTTATTTTTTGAATGTGAGAGACCAAAGTTTCCTTAACTCTTCTCAGAAATCTCCCTTTTGAACACCTGAATCTAATTTACTCATTTAAACTAATGGATATGATTTTTTCCTATGAAAACTCCATTAATAAACCTCTTGAAGATGTGGTTTTTCATTTTACATGTAAAATACTTAATTCATAAACAAATATACCTAAAACAACAACCACTATTTACCTTATTCCAGATAGAAGTAAACTCACTTTTCTAATCTCCTAAACTCATTACAAACGATAAGAAAAATACCAGGTTTCTTCATTTTTATGAAAATATTTTTAATAGCACTGATTGACTCCTCTTCAAAATATGTGCCTTACCCATTACTATCAATTTCATTTGTATCCTCTCATGTCCTTGTTTGTTTTATGAATTAAATTGAATGCTGATTAACTTTGAAATATGAGCTTGTTTGTTTTGTCATTATTGTCCTCAATCTTGTTCATTTGCTGTCGCTGTATTTTCTGTTCCTATTTGTGGTTTAAATAAAGTTTAGTTAAAAAAAAAAAAAGAAAGGCCTGACTAGTCGATTTCAAAAATCACTATATAAATCTCAGAGAACCAAAAAAAAAAAAAAAAAAAACATTAAAAAAATAATTAAAAATAGAATAAAAAATGTAATATAACAATTATAATATATTTAATTACATCATAATTTATATTTAATGATAAATTATTATTATTCACTTATAGATACAGTATCATAATAAAATAACTATATTATTAATAATTAATAATTTAATTTAATTTGATTTCACTTCTTTAATTTCACTGACCTCACCACAAGAAGGCCACTGGGGTTCGAACAGCCGCATATCTATGTGATGTTTGCATGTTCTCCCCATTTATCGCTCAACATAAAGATTTGAGAAAACTGGTAGTACTGGTACTACACCATTTACATCTGTATACTTTTAGGTATTTTAGAAAAAGTTCTTGTAATATCCTCCAAAATTAAAATAACACACCTTTAACAATTTAAATTCCCAAATATTTCAATGAGTGCCCAAGAGGGTGAAGAACATCACACGCAGAGCCATGAATAGAACTGTGGGCTTATTCCTTGTTAAGTTGGATAATTGATCAATTCTTTAATCAAATATTTACTGATTGGTTACTCAATCAACCATGAAAATCTGTATGCATGGAAGCGTGCATGAAAAAGTGTTTGCATATCCATTTACTCATCTTTAACTTTAAGATTAGGATGATGAGCTACACTTTTCTACAAAAAGACCACAACCATCTAATCATTAATCCTTCAAAATACAGACGCCAGACATCCCTTCAACTCCAGCTAAAGCACATGCAGATTAATCTGCTGCTAAAAATAGTCTCCAACAAAAGCACTATTACAACACAATTACACCACATTCATCCTTGAAGACAGATATAATGGGCTGCAGAACACTTCAGCAGTGACCAGTGCTTGAGTTTCATGTGCCATCAAATCATAACTAGTCCAAATTAATTTACTTAAATCTGTTTTCATATCTAGGTCAGTTGTTTTAATGTCTTAAGCTCATATGTGTTCCTAATTTAAGTAAGACTGAATGGATTAATCTATAGAGACAGAAAGTGTAAATCTCTCTGTATATGACTGGTGTACTGAGGAACAAAGAAGGACTCAGAGACTGAGTGTAATCACTGAATCAGTGTGTGTGTAGGCAGAGAGATGGTTTATCAGCATCTAATCTTTATGTCCACACGGTCTGTAGTGACATCACCGGACAAAGGTCTCTCTGCCTGCTTACACACACTTAAAAACATGCACACACATGCACACAGTAATGTATCTCAACTTGTTTACCAGGACAAACGGGTTGACCAATCACAGCCACTGGTGGCTCAGTGATGTCACCAAGCTGATGAGGAAATGGCCTCAGAGGAGTTTGATGTCATCCCTCTTGCTTTGTCCCTCAGTCTTCTGTTATCCTCCTTTTTTCTGTATTTTGTATCATTTAGCTCAGTTTCTCTTCAAACCTCCCAAAATTTAGATTGTAATAATAAATAACAATAGAAATAATAACAGATGCGAATAAAATGAAAGCAGCCAATAAACAAACACAATGTGTGAACATCTAGCAAGGTAAAACTGATCAATATATTCTCTTTTGTTTATGAGTTTAATGGCTAGTAATGGTGTTTCTGTAAATAAATAAATTCAAAGCTCTGCTTCTGGCTTCCAAAACAATAATCCGAACGGCTCCGGTCTACCTCCACTCCTTAATCCAGACATACACTCTCCCACACTGCTCCCACCACAACGTGGAGCAAAACCAGAAGCTAGACTCTTCTCCTCTGTTGTTACCCGGTAGTGGAACGATCTACCGAACTCTGTCCGATCCGCAGAGTCCTTTATCCACTTTTAAGAGCAAGCTAAAGACTCAGCTGTTGAAGGAGTATTTCCACTGCTAGCTTAACTCTTCTACTCAACAGAATAAGTTAAAAAGATTTTTCCAGCTCTTTGGCTCAACTAAGCACTGAATAAGCTCCGTCCACTTACACCCAAGATGATGTGTGATGAAATCGTGATCTTGTATTTAAACACAGGACTATTATAGAGAGGGGAAAAAACACTGCTTCTAGCACTACGTGGCAGCACCTGGGTCCAGCTGAGGAACAATTAATGATGATGTCCCATCTTGTTTAAATTCGTGCTTGTGTTGTTCTTACTCTCAGTGTAATAATACACAGATCCGCAATGATGTCAATTCAATGTTCAAAGATGTAACAGCATCGATCCGAACTGTACAGAAGGTGCTACTCCTTTTTTTTGTAAAACAACAGACTGCTTTTCATTAAACCTTTTAAAACCTGACGTCTCGTAATTGCGGGCATTGAGAACAGACGGTACTAAACTTTGCCAAAATGGCCACTTTTGAGACCTCATTGAAAATGTCTGCACTAAAAGCTGTCTAATTTCATTCTGCTTCTTTTTATCAAAGTTGGCCTTAGCAGAGATCATGTTTACATATTGTGCTATGATCTGATTTAGAGCTACAGCTGCATCGTTCCAAAGAGATATTCACATTCATCCTGAAAGTGTTTGGTCTTTTTAGGCAAGCCTGAAACTTTTTTTTTTTTTCATTTGTGCTTTGTGCCATCTTCTTTTATTCTTCCCCAGTAACACATATACTAATATTTACACATCTAAACGAATCTCAACTATGACTTAAAAAAAATATTCAACTAGACTTTGTGCTTGCGGAGTTTTACTAATTTAATTTTGGGTATGCACAGTTTTATTGTAGAAATCTCAAACATATTACTTTATAACTTAATAAGTTTATTTAAAATCAGGAAAATGTGTCACATTATAAAGTAACACAGTTATTGTATTAACATCAAACTTATCACATCATAACGTGACATTTCTATTGTTAGAATGTGAAACAGACTTATTGTTACGACCTAGAAATATTGGGGCACAATACAGTTTCTGGAGATAAATATTAAATAAATATTCTTATCAAAGAGAAAAATTTTGCCAGTTTTAGTCAAGAATGTATGTAGGAGGCTTGTTAATAGAGCAGCTTTGATGGCGCGCATCGTGAACGTACACAAGGGTTCACGGGAGAAGGTCACGTGATTGTCTGCATGCTGTTAATAAACGAGTTAACTAAAACAAAGCAGCTTGTCGTTTTACATTTTCTTCCTGCTCACTTAAGTGATTTCTGATCTGCTGTCTGCACACCGTTTCCTCATTCCAAGATGAAAACATTCATAAATGATCATCTTTTATGTTTTAAACTATTGCGATAAACTTCTCACCTAATAAGGTGGGAGGTGGTGATGCAAACATTACCGGTGTGATGCAAAACAATTTTTAGACATATTTCTGATTAAGTCGTATCATATCGTAATACACTTCCATCATTTCTAATGTGTTCTTTTCTTTTTTTCACAGCTGACTTTCATAGCCATTTAGTTTAGTTTACACATGGAAATCTTCTGGATTAGCTTTATGAATCTACGGGACTTCATCAGGCTGTATAATAGGCTCTTCTATTCACTGCTTATTGTCATTGTAGAAAACAAGATAATATAATAAGAGGTATCAAGCTCCACTTCGTTTTGTGGAGAAAGGAGTACTCCATAAACCTGCTGCAGTAATGAATTAAAATAAGAGAGAGAATGAGCTCCTACATGATGAAAATCTATTTTAATTTTGTAATATTTCACCATTTACCACCAGACCAGTCTGAATTCTTTGCATCAATCAACCACAGCCAATAATAACACCAACAATTGACACGAATAATATTGATCATCTCATTACAACCCAGTGTTCTGTTAGGAGACCATTGCAATCAAGTAAACAGTACTTTGACAGGTAGCACTCGCCTGATTATTGTTGCAGATTGAGCCCAATCCACGAGACACCCACCCTGCAACAGACAAAAACCACAGGATCCAACAATATTGTGTCAGACCCCACTGATCAAAAAACTGGACTCTAGCACTTTTTTATTCATAATAACCCACAAATAATTGCAACATCATGGGCACGATTATGTAAAATTAAGCCTTAAGTACTCAAATATATAGAACATTAACAAAAGTGGAAAAGAAATCAAAGTTCAGGGAAAACATTTTCTAATATTTAACCTGCTGAATGTTGACAGTGATGATAAGTCAGAGGGAAGCTCAGTTTGGACATTGCACACATCCAAACACACAAACTAACACATGACAAGTTAACCGGCCTCTTAGTACCTTTTTATATCCGCTGTATATTTTGAAAGCATGCAGGACGAGCTGAACGCTGCACACAGAAGAATCTGTTGTCTCTGATCGACGGACTGTATTGTAATCTCTAACTGATCAAAAGGAGGTTTTTCAGCTTTTAACGGACATCCTGACAAACAGCTCAACACCATGTTTTTCTCCAAACAATATGAGTTAGTCATGTTTCCTGCTTTAACACGTAAAGCAGCTTAGAAAAGAAAATATTCTGTAGGTTGTGAATTTAATTTCTTATTCTTAATTTTGTTTAGTTTTTCATAAACATGATTAGAATCACAGCTAATCATACATTTATTGGTTAATTTGTTTCTTAATTAAACTGCTTTATTCCCTTAAATCAATTATTTCTATCTATATTTTCCTCTCTTACAATTAGTTTTCTGTTTTTTCTCTCCTGCACACTCCTGAGCACTCTCCTGCTAAACCTGTCTCCATTAAAGGCTGTAATATCTATGATTGGATCCCATCCATCCAATATGAAACATAATCCAATAACAGACAGATTCAGCTTAATGAATCCAGTTATGTGAGCCAATCAAATAGAGGAGGATTCCCCTCAAACCCATCTGTCTGATACACATCAAACTAGCTGCTTTTAATGCTTTTACCACCAAATCTGGAGGAGGTGAGCACAGGAGAAAAACAAGAACAATCTGGCCTTCAAACCTGTTTTCTTTTTTGGTAAATTTAGGTTTGATTTGGGGTTTTATCTGCACACATCAAAACCAAAAAACAAAACATAAAATGTGTTGGTGAGATAAAAAATATTTACATTAGAATGAAGAGAAGAAACAATTTAGATGTGTAGAAGAGAGGAAAACAAATCAGCACAGACTGCAGACACAGCTAACACAGCTAGCTAGCACTTAGCCAGTTAGCTTGGATGGTTATTTTAGCTAATTAGCTCCAACCTGCTCCCAGTTTACAGGGACAGTGCATCCTAAAATATGTTGTAAAGAACATTATGTGACTGCATTTTTATGAAAACCAACAATGCTGTTTAGTAAAAACTGATAAAAAGAAAGAAAAGCTTCAACACTGAAAAATAAACAGCATTCCCAACAAGAACAAGAAAAGCTAGATGAGAGCTGGAAAGACTACATATTTGACCTCTACAGCCTCGCCCCTAAAATAGAAAGAAAAAAAAATTGCATCTGTTTCTGGCGAAGCATCAGGCTGAGAATATGCTGGTTGGTAAACAAGGAGGAGCATCAGCAGGAAACACGAGCAGCCTCCATCAAACTCAGCTCGTGTTTGAGCTGAACCTGGAGGCTGCTCTGGAGAAGATTCATGAAAAAAAAATCTGTTGTTGTTGATGAAACTACTCATAGAAGTACCTGCCATGCAATAAAAAAAATAAAGAAAGAATGAAAGAAAGAAAAGGAAGCAAAAAACAAGCTAATGTTTATGGATGGTAGAGAACCCGACTTATATCCAAGCTCAATGCGGTTGGCGCAGGTTTGAATCCTGGCCCCCCGAGTGCTTTGCTGCTGGTCACTCCGTTTCTCTGACCCAGTCCTGTCAAGCAACTCTCCAATAAAGCTAAAAATATCTTAAAATAAATATGATAGTTTGAATATTTTACTATTCAGTTGTTAAAATTTCATACACCAAGCTGATTTGACACAAAAACATTAGGTCACATAACAAAAAATTTGGGGGAAAAGTGGAAAACGTGGAATTTGTGGCAAAAAAAACAAACAAACAAACAAACAAACAAACAAAAAAACAAAACAAAACAAAAAAAAAAAAAACAGAATCTGGAAAAAATTGCTTTCATTAGGCCCTAGGAAAACAAATGGACATTATCGGATAAAAAGTGACAGGGCAGGAAACAAGACAAGAGTCAACATTGGACTGACTTTTAGTGGCTGGAGAGATCTCAGAGAAGAAACAGGATGCTAAAAGCCGTAGCTAGGGTTTTAAACCTGCCAAAGTGCAGGTTTAAACCCAGGTCTGGCTGTTCAAAGCTGATGTGGAAGTGATCATTAGGGACACTCGTGTTAGGAAAACAAATAAACGCTGCACTCTTTGCTTGCTGATCCTCATATGGCTAGTGGTTGCAGGGGGCAGGTTGGTATCAGGACTGCAATACAGCAAATATGTTTGTTTGTAATACACTTTTCATGGGAGGGGTTTTCCAACATTTTAGATGTTTTCACCTCACTCCTTCTGTTCCAACCCCTCCAAACTTTCTGTCTCACCTCACTACAATAAGTCTGCTCAACAGCTTTAATAATACCAACTAATAATGCTTCAACAGGTTCTTTATATGATACACATGTAGAAGATGTGAATAAAAAAAGTTAAATGAAAATAGTAAAAACTAACAAAAAGAAAGAAAAGCGTCAACATTAAAAAATAAACAACATTCCCAATGTCCACATCCAAACCATAGACCTCAATTAAGTTTCTCTTTCTGTTTTGGATATTGTGCTTAATTACAAGATATTCCAGGATGTTATTGGAGCAGACCACCCTATTCTTTAATATTTTGGGGCTTTTCAGTAGGATGTACTGTGTATATCCCAACAAAGTGGAACAATAAAGTGGTGGAGCTGTGTTTGAACCTGGTGCCCCATCTCTGTTTGTTGTTTTAGAGCAAACTATTCAGTTAGGTGAACCCATTAAGCTCAGTTGCATCATCATTATTCCAAATATTAAAATAACATCAAATTAAACTTAAATTATCTATGTAATATGTGCACTGCAGCCTTAAATTCCCAGACACAACGAACACCTGAATACACATTAATATTTTTTCTATCATGTCACCAGTAGCTCATCAACAGGAAGGGAGAAAACTTTATAAAATATTAAAATTATGTCACTTATCAGCCATTAAACAATTAACAATATAGCTTACACAAAGAGCAATATCCGAGATATTAAAGCAAGTCCTGAAGAGATTAAAGTCTACATTTTCCTGGCCAGTCGTTTTTTTTTTTTGTTTGTTTGTTTTTTTAGCTGCTTGAGGTTTATTTCTGGTTGCGATCATTTCTTTTTCTGCTTACAAATAACCACTGGAATCACTCTGGAGGTACTTCTCACCTTAGCTTCTTTTCTTTTAACCAGCCAACAGAAACATATCTGATATTATCCGATGTGAGTTTTTGTCCATGTGAATAGTTTTTGTGGCTATGTAAAGTGCTAGATGTGATTTCCTCAAAATATTAAATAATTTTACATCTGTCTTTCCTGTAAGTTAATACAGTTTACCATACACTGCAATCTCTGCATGGATGTCTGTACCAGATATGCTGAACGAAACATTACTCCCCCGGTCTTGCATGCACCTCTGTGGTAATGTTACACCTGTATGTTAAAAAGAACCAGGATCTCTATTACAAAGCTTCTCCTCATTCATTTTAGCGGTAGCTGCTCAGAGGTACATACGCCACAAATGTTTTCCAAGCTATCTTCAATGACAGTCCAGTGCTTCCTTTCCTGGTAACCTTGATTTTTCCTCATGAAACATGTCTGAGAAACACCCCAGTGCAGATGACTCGTCCCTTTATGCTGATACTTAGCTTAACTTCTTTTTCATCAAAGAACAGGACACGACTCGGTCAGGCTGTACTGAAAAGCCTAACAAAATGAAGCCACTCCAGGAAACGTAACAAAAAGACTGTTGGTGAAAGTCAGAAGGGTTTCTTTTTGACATAAACTACTGTACTGTAAAAAACATCCACAGACATTATAAGATTATTTCAGAGCAAGCAGAGATCTAAACAGAACCACAGACGTTACATTCACCAGGATAGTCTGGGGGACTTGGTTGGAAAGATTTCGCACCTTCCTTTGGTTTGGTTTGCTTTCACGCTGTACTTTACTCAAGCAGACTGAACTACCTGGACAAAGTTGTGCTGTTACAACAACTGCTCACTGGGGGTAATATTCCCCGAAACGACTACTGACCAAGAAGATGAAAAGCAGGAGTAAGAAGAAAACCCGGCTCCTCGACTGACCAGGACCGCAAACGTTTTCCCAAGAAGCTGTGCAGTATGAGCAGCGGGAGAAGCAGCGAGATATCCGACATATTGCGGTGCACTCTACGTCACTTCCAAGTGAACTGAGACTCCTGGTTTTCAAGGAGACCAGAGTTCGCTTCTTTGATCTGCACCAGAGTCCAAATGTCTGTTCACAGAACTCTAAACAAACAGTATCCATGGAAGTGGACCAGGGTTTGTTTAAAGCAGACCAAACAGAACCAGTGTGAATTTCACCAGAGGCATGGTATGCGTGTTCTCTACGAATCTAAAAGTTGAAAATCTGCACAGTATTGGAGAACACTGGAGGTCATGGCTACTGGGTAGTTGCTTTAAGTGGTTCTTTAAGGAAAAAAGGTTGGGAACCATTTTAAGAGCCAATTCTTCGTAGTAAACAAGAAGAGTCAATTCCCTGAAGGGAGCTGAAAAAGAGTCAACTCCTTGAAGGGAAGCACATATTAAAAACTCCCAGTTACATAATTACATTTCAGACATGGTTATATAATTTTACCTATAAAGTCTCACAACAACATGAAAGTACTTGCGGGGTTGAGTTGAGGGTAGCATAGATTTATGGGTGCGTCTTTAACCCCACATAGAAATTATGTTTTTGTGTTGTGCATGTCCAGAAAACGTAGGTAGGACGTTGCTAGAACACGGGTTCTTCTAAGCGTGCATTCATATTGGTGCTGTTGGGTCCACTTTGAACGAACCCTGGTCTGCTTCCACTGGTAATCTGGTCTATTTGGAGCAGTGTGAATGCTCATTCAAACCAAAAACGCAAACTCCAGTCTGCCTAAAAACACAGGGTCTCGGTTCACTTACAATGTGAAAGCAAACACCACAAAGCAGTTGTGCTTAGGGCAGCCAAATGGCGAGCAGTAGCCCTCCGCAAAAGAGAGAGAGAGAGAGAAAATGTCCCAAAAGGAAAACATAAATTATCTGAAACGTTAAATAAAAAAACTAATTTTGTGGAGAGGTGGATGAAGGAAGGAAGAAAGCGTGAAAATGTTGGTGATGATCTCGATCTTCATCACTTTTATTCAAAATAATTGATTGACTTTGGCAGCGGCGGCTCTCCGAATGCCCTTCTTGTGATATTATTTTGCAGGACGAGCCATCTCTCTCTGTCTCTCTCTCTTTATTGTTTGCTCATGCTCTCTCTCCCCCTCTCTGTCCACATCCCCTCCCTCCCCCATCTCTTCCAGTAACTGGTCTGGATCAGGTTCCTGCAGATCAATGGAGATCTTGGTCCGCACCGTTTACGTTATCGTTGCCAGTATTAATGCTCTTTTAATCTGCTCGGGATTACAGCCATCGATCCACGTCATCCATCCGCACGCACGACCGGCCTAAACTGCAGCTTCACACACATATAGCGTACACACCCACCCCACACACACGCATACAAACACACACACACATTTCAGGAAAAAAACAGAGTGAAAAAGCAGCATCGGAGAAAACAGCAGCATGAGCGGAGACAGGAGCAGGAAGGACAACAAACAAGGATGTGCATGAGCTTCCTTGTTTATGTTCGGCCTCGGTATTTGACCGTCAGTGTATTGATCCATCATAGATACACATCAGCACATTTGAATACAGAGAACTGACAGCTGAAATATCACAAACAAAAGGCTGAAAGAGAAAAATTCACAAGTAGGTTGAAACGCGTAGAACGGGATTCAAGACTTTAATCATAATTGTTTATTCAACTTAATGATAATTATTATAATAGCCACCATAATAACACAGCTTAGATGTAATTTTCTCAGGTAAATGAAAGATTTTGGTCAAAATAAATGAAACGCTGTGTTTAATCAGGTTTGTCTCTTTAACTGTGAGTCCCGCCTGCAGTCAGACAGCTTCGTCCTGCCTGATGTCGTTCATTTTGCCTTTGGACAGAGTTATTTCAGCCACTCTGTGACACCAATACTAATGAAGCAAAGAAAGGGAGGAACGACAAGAGGGAGAAACAAAGATGGAAAGAGCAAAAAGATGAGGAAAGGTAATAATCAATGCAGAATAAATGACATATGTCTGGGATAACGGACCAGGCTTGTTTTGAGGCATTTCATTGTATAAATCCCACACTTGAAAAATAAAGTACCTAATTGTACCTTTAAGGGGTACAAAGGATTGTTACTTGGGTGATACCCACAAAGGTATTGATGTTATGCTCTCATCAGTAAGCACCCTGAAGCTGGATTTATACTTGATGCTGATGAAATGTGCACACACAATCGAGGGTTACGGCGTTGTGTTGTAGTTTTTCTTCTGTGGTTCACACAAAGCCAGCGAGAAGCTCCAGAAACACGTGATCACAGACGGACCAATTACAAGGCAGTTTTTCTGTGCTGCATCATGGATGCAGGTCATGTCTGGAAGAGGTGCACGGCGGTGACGCCGTAACCGACCATATGCAGACGAGTTTATAACGCACTTTTCATATATAGATGTTTTACATAACAAAACAAAAAAATGTATGCATATTAAAAATAAAATATAAATTTATTTGCAAAAACATGTAACATAATTTAAAAACAAACTTGGTCCTAGTCTCGCCTTGTCACACATGACAACCCCCTGAGATACGAGCCTTTATAAGGTACAAGCTGGAAGAAGTAACCACTACTGAGAGTGCAACAGCAGTACCTTTGAGGGCACCACCCCACCTTTGTACCCCTAAAGATACAACTTTACTTTTTTATATTTTTTTTTTTTGCAGTGCATCCACCTTAAATCATCACAACCAAAACATAGCTTTACTTACACAAGGCATTTTATTTCAGATACTAGTTTCTATGGACTTTAATGCTGATTGGTATGAACCAATTAAATCAAAAGTAACAAAAAGAAATTAAAAAAAGAAGAAAAAGAAGTAAAATTGTGGGATTCTTCTTTAAGGACAAATTTGCACTTTTTGCACAAAGGAAGAATCTCTGTAGTGATTAATACAAAGGTATATGTTTATTACAACCTGAGTGGTTGAGTCAGATAGTGATGTATCTTTAACGAACAAGCCAGCCCTAAGAACCGTCTTTATAATGGGCGGGGCTTCATTTTGATTGGTGCACCATCCAGCCAATCACATGCAAGGAGACACTAGGCTCATACTAGGTGTGTCCCAATTCAGGGTCTGAACACTTCCAAGTTACGTCATCGCGATGCGCGAAGTACTGTCCCAATTCACAGAATTTGAAGGACCCCCCCGAATCCACCCTTCAAATCCTCACTTCGTTTAGTTTCAAACGAAGGATGCTGGTGATGCATCCTTCGTGGCTTCTTTTCTCCCAGGAGTCATTGCGCACAAGATGGTGGCAAATCAGCAACCAAGCTCAGAAGAGTCGTATTAAGTTTAAATAAAGTTTTATTTAAACTACACTTTAGCATAAATGTTACAAAACCAAATACATTTAAAGCATGTTTGTTAAATGGTGACATTAAAATTCAGTAATATTTGATATTCAAGGACTTTTAATGAGTTAATGAAGTGTGTCCCGGCTGGAAAACAACAGAGCCTCAAACAGTGTTTTTTTATTTATTTATTGATTTACTGTCGGTGTTGCTGGTCCGTGTTTATTGTCCACTGAAGTGTCATATGAGTAATTTCAGAGGTTTAAGTGATTCAACGTCATGTGTTGTTGCTATGGGAAACTCTTGTTGACTAGGTAGGCTGTCCCATTTCACGAACGTTAAGCTGACTTCAAAGTGTGTAGACTACGGAGGACACTCTGTAGCCTACGTAGTCTGCGCACTTCGAAGTGTGTAGACCCTGAATTGGGACACACCCACTGTGTGATAGAAGGAGGGGGTTAGGACTCTCAGTGAAGGACAGGTACACAAAGAGACGGAGAGACGGGAAGCCAGATTTAAATTATAAGTGTCGAGGAAAAAGTGAAGAAATCTGTCATAATGTTCCAACTTTGGCCTTTATTTGAAGAAAGTGTAATGCAGTTGAGAATGAGTATTCAGCAAGTGTATTCTTCTTTTCTGAAATAATTGTCAAAATAATTACCTGTGATAATTAATTATTTGGTAAATGGTAAAAGGTCCGTATTTATATAGCGCTTTACTGTACCTGGGACGATACCCAAAGCACTTTACATTATACATCACATTCACCCATTCACACACTGATGGCGGAAGCTGCCATGCAAGGCGCTCGACCACGACCCATCAGGAGCAATTAGGGGTTCGGTGTCTTGCCCAAGGACACCTCGACATGAACCTGACTTTGCCGAGGTTTGAACCGGCAACCCTCGGGTTACGAGACGACCGCTCTACCTTGCTGAGCCATGCCGCCCCTAACGCGAGAATGACGCATTAACATGCTCAACCCTAAAAATTGTTTACCAACATACAAAGTATTCATAATAACTAAAATAGGCTAAAATGATGAGCCATTTGGTAGCTGAGAGCCAGGAGTCGAACCACAAGATCAGAATCTTTGAAATGAGCTGCATTTCCCATCACTAGAGTCAGACATATGGAGTCAAAGTCGGAGGGAAAACAGCAAAACATGAACAGCAGGACTGGTGGGAATGTAGTTTTTAGCATGATGAAAAAAAATGTTTAACTTTCGGTAAAATTTGAAATAATTGATAGAGAATTGTGTTTCTGTTCGGTGCTGCTTCCTACATGCACACCTTTGTTTGTGTGTTTTCACTGAGCGCTCCGCCTCGATGACTTCAGAGTTCAGGCGTCACGTTTGATTTGACCACCCTAATAAAGCTGCGACAGCACCATTTTCTCATCTGAAGCCCAGCCGCTCAGTCGGCCTGGCAACGCTTCTGCTGCACCAACGCCGCTGGAGAACCCTAATTGGTGTGGACAGTCTTAAAGGAAAATCACTATGCTGCTCCTCTTATAGGCAATTCTTACTGGGTGCTGCAGGGAGGTTGAAGAGATTTACAGATTTGAAAAAGAGGTCTGCAGTATTGATGCAATCTAAATCTCTTTTTTCTTCTAGAAAAAACACACAGATCATCAGTGACCAAACCTTTTCTCATCTGCACATCATTCTCCCAAGTCTTTCCTTTCAGGAGAAAAAAAAATGGCATTGAAAGAAACACACAACAGAAACTATATTTACTCTTTTTCCTTCAGCTGTTACTTCCAGTTATTTAAGCTACTATTTATCTAATACTAAAAACTTCAACTCAGCTCTTTATTCCAGCCACAGAGGAGCATTATTTTTGTTCTTTTCAGAAACACAGAACTTTCTGATCTCTTGTTGAGATCTTTGGCTGCTCCTTATTGGACTTTACCATAAATTTAAAGGTGCAGTGTGTAACAGAATAAAAGGTCAATGATATAAAATGTTAATATATCATTTAAAATGTGTTTCTATTAGTATCTTATCCCTTTAAAAAAAATAAATGTTGTGTTTTTGTTCTCTTAGAATGAGCCATTTATGCCTTCTTGCTGTGGGACCTCACACATGGCAACTGCTATTTGTTCCACTATTTTCATTACGGTGTCTCTGAATGGACAAATAAAGTAAGAACCTCTTTAAAACGGCAGAACCGGCTTTGTTTACATTGTTTGGAATGAGTAACGGCTTTAAAGGCACCAGAAGTAGTTACCGGTTGAGCAGTCTTCGCTGCATCTGCAGCCACTTCAACTACACAGATGAAAACAATTTTATGTCTGGAAAGATTTTGGCCATGCGGCCACCATTCAGTTATAAGCGTGCTTGGTATTTGAATTAATCTCTATGTCCATCTTTACTACTACGTGTCAGTAAATGTTACACACTGTACCTTTAAGCTCCCTGATTGGTGGAAAGTTTGACAGGAAGTGGCTTCATTAAAATTTCCAGGTCAAAACAGGTCTCTTAGCAACATAATAATGATCTTTATTTATAAAGAATACTGATAAATAATGCTGTTATATTATATAGGTTTATATATTATATTATAAACCTCCTGGATGAGATATAAATGCCTGGAAAACTTCTGTAGATCACCTAAAGTTTTCCATCACAATTCACCCCATAGAGTTAAACCTCACCATTCCTGAGAAGTGACTTAATTTAGGAGAAAGCACTCAGAGGTGCTGGTGATCTATCAGAGTTTTTAGGGTTAAAGTTTAGGATTGTCCTGATTACTTAGTGCTGATGCACATACATGCAGCAGTTTTCCATAACCCTGGATGGAGACTTTGTCACGTCTCATTTTCCCGCCTACATAACTGCTATTGACAGGAAAAGACTGAGATGACAGTATCTGTCAAACCTTCTCACGTGGACACAAACAAACATCACAAGTCTCCTCTCAGCAGCCTGAAATCCATTATTACGGATCGATAGCAGTCCGTGCATATGCAGGAGGTCAGGAGAGAAAACCTGAAAACGGACACAAGCTGTATTCCCACAGTCTGAAACCGTTAGACCAAACACACACACACACGCATACACACACACACACAGAGTAACTGCTGGTAATCTGTGTCATAAAGCAGAGTCCGTCTCATTAATAATGCACGCTGTCTGCTTGCAGCAGGCTGCGTAAAATGGAAAATATTTAGGTTCAGTCATTCAGATTTGAAGCCCAATTTGACTCTAAGTGGATTCTTCTCTTTTGTAATCTCATCTTAATCATTTATTCCTTTTTTTCCACAGAAACACCCAAACAGATAATGGATGTCCTATTAAAGAGTCTGAAGGCTTTTAACGACCAAAAACTATAAAAAACAAACCGCTGTGCTATTTTCTGCTAATCTTTCCAGAAGCATAAGGTGCAGACCAGCAGTCTGTTTTCTTTTTTTTAACTGGTTTTAATGTCAAATTTGGTGGAAAATCTTCAGTTTAACTGATAATTTTTCTTCAGTGATTCAGACACGACTCTGTTGTGCTGCAAAAACTGTATTTTACTGCATGTACTTCATAAACATTAGAATAAGGTTTTTTTGATTTACCACAAATTTAAACATGATTTTCCTGCATTCTCAAACAAACTGTGTCCTCCATTCAAACAATGGGTTCTTCCTTTCTCTCCGTCTTTCTCTCTCCCTCCATTTTGCCTGGTTAACCCGGCTCCGAGGTGAGGGGAAGTGAAGTGAGCAGACCGAGGCGGGTCACGCTGAGATTCCCATCAATAATTCATCGGGCCGCTGCTGCCTCTGCTCTTGTGTTCAATTCCCCTGACGATCACATAATACACCCCCCCCCCCCCCCCCCCCCACACACACACACCAACCAAAAGAGAGCGATGAGGAGGGAAGAAGGAGAGAGGTCCGAGGAAGGAGAAAATGGTGAGAGAATGAAACAGGTTCAAACTGAGAGAGAAGGTGAGACAGAGGAAAACCTACAGAAAATTTCATTTTGAATATGACTTAAAAAAAGAACTAATACATCATCAACCTTTGCACCAAATAAAAAGAGAAATTTAGACTTGAAATCCTTTTTTTCCCACTGTAATAAAATTAAAACTCTATCATATTGGGTTTGTCCTAAAAACGTTTCTATTTGCTGCCTTTTACCAAAACAAGTGTTAATTTCCCACAATGGAACTTTTATTTTCTTTCTTCTTATGTTTAGCTTTTCTGTCTTTATTTAATTTCTTCATTCCTTTTTAAAGTTTGTTTTAAATGCTTCCTCTGCAGCCCGCTTTTAATGTTTTTTGTAAAGCACTTTGAGTTGTTTTGAAATGGGTTATACAAATGAACTTGTCTTGTATATCTCAGCTCCACAGTTACATTTCTGTGGGGTTAGTTTTGGTTTTCCCAACCAGTAAGAACCTACTGGCATATTTGTCCGTCAGTTCATTTTTAAGTGAAAACAGAAGCTGGTAATGCCAAATAAAAACTGACACATTAGCCATGATGATTTTGACACACTCCGTCGATCCACTATTTTATATCATGTAGCCAGATAAGCTAACAATAACAAACTTTGATGTGTTGACTCTCCAGCCAACTAGGTGATCACCATTAATATCAGCACCAGATATAAAAAAGGCCAAACCCCGTGATCTCCATTATACATGATCTAGATCATTTAGTATAAATATGAATTGATTTTTCTATTCCTACAGAAACAATAACAGCAAATAAACAAACATGCAAAAATACTAATATTTAAAGCCAGACATCGAGACATCCACCGCCTCTTCCTGTGCACATTGTCCAGTCACCAGACGTCTGCACGCTTTCTGCAGACTCCACAAGACCTGCGGTGGATCTATGGAGCCACATTATGACCTTTACTCTTCCTGATTATCTATCAAACTTATGCAAGTGGTGCTGACTGCATCGTCTGCTTGTAATCACTCAAATATTTCTTACTTGCTTCCAAAAACTTACTATATTTCATTTCCTATTGTGCTGATCTCAGGCACTGGCTTTGATTCAGGTCATTTCCAACTCAAAAAATTAGAAAAGAGATAAACAAAACAATGTTATTGTACTCTTATACTGAGCTAATGTACACCACCAGGCCACACACCAAAAGCTTTCTTTCATATCAGTTATTTCTCTGAGAGAATTTGACAATTTTTTAAATGCTTATAAATGTAGACTGCATATTATTTCTTTTAATTAGTTGTTGAAAATGATCAATTGCATGTTTGGTTGTAAGAAAAATGCACATTTTTACATTAAGCACAGCAAAAATTTGAAATGAAGCATTTTCTTAATTTTTTCCATAATCTATGTCATCAGGTGACTAAAAGGTGGAAAAGAAGAAAACTGCAAGAGAGGACCTACAGTAAATATGATGGGATGCTGTGCTATGAATATCCTCTAATATTTTACAATATTGTTAAAAATGTAAATGTTGTCTTTAAGTTCTCTCATACGCCACAATGCTGTCCCTCTGCTCGTCTCAGGATGGGGGAGCATTTGCTCCATCCATTGTCTCGGTGTTGCTGCCCTGACTTTTGACCTCAGCTCTATCGGGCGCTTGTAGCTTTGCTGATCTAGGAATTGCTCCTTCTGTTTCTACATTCATTTAATTCACCTAAGAAGAAAGAAACAATGGAAAGAACAACACATTATGCCTGAAATAAATATGAATAAATTGTAGAGGAGAAAATATGTTCAAGCGCACACGTTCTAAATGAACTGGGGAAAATATTAGAAAGGATATTGATGCTCTTACCATAAATCTCAGAAATGTTCAAATATAATCACTACAGCTCCTTTGAAGGCTTTGTCCGCCGCGTGTTTGGAAGACAACTGCTGAACTGATTAAGAATGAGTGTGCCCCTTCACATTTACATGTTATAGTTTCTCCACTTGTTCATTTTTTAGTACAATGGTGAACTGGATTTTAAGCTTCCATTGTATGAATTATTTTGGAGTATTATTGCTAAATTATCAAATTTCCTGAAATTAAAAAAAATCTACAGTCTCACCGTGTTATTCACATAACAACAGTTAGCTAATTAGATGTATGAGTCTTGCTAGCTCGCATACTTCAAAACCACAACGTCTTATTTTTCAGTTCAGTTCATATGTTTGTTCAAGAAAACTAGAGGTCAGACAAACGTGGAGCTCTTAAACACTGAGTTTACTTTTCATGTAGCACTAAAGAAGACTAACTTGCTAATTCAGCCTCTTTCTTTTTGAGCTAATCCCATAGCTAGCTTATGACCACAAGGAGGACTTCCCAATATGTTTATGTTTAAACTTGACACAAAATGGAAGAACATGTACGTTTGAATATTCCTTTGTTGTAAAAATGCTTCTTGGCAATAAAAATTTTACAGCTGGAAAGTCTGTTAATTTGCATTTTAGATGGAGCTACATTGTGGATTGTGGATTTAAATAGGGTTAGCTAAGATTGTCCAACGATACTTGGCTTTAGCTAAAAAAAAGACTAGTGACTTGAGTATTTAAATGTTTTTTTTATTTTTATTTTTTAAACATATAACTGTTATTGTCTTTGTGAGGCTCCCTCATTTAGTTGAGGACATCTGTTATGATGAAATGCAGGAATAAATCAAGCTAGCTTTTAAATAGGGTTAGCTTAGATTGTGTAGTGACACCTTGCTTTAGCCGACACTTGCAAGCTTTGCATTTAAATTGCTGACTATCTTGCAAAAACAATACAGCAGTTAAATTCAAAATCTAAATTATAGAAAAAATGATTAACTATTTATAGCCCTCAAGGTTAGGAGTTGAAAAATAATAACTTTGGTATTGGCACCAAAATGCAGCAATGTTTTTTTGTTTGTTTGTTTGTTTGTTTTTCTTTCCAGAGTAATCCATGCAACGATTTGCAGACAATGAAAAGGGAAGAGTGCCACCCATGAACCTAAGGGAAAGCAGATGAGTGTATCTGTTTTAAAAGTATAAGTATATGTCGCTGTTCTCTGACATTTTACAACACACAGGGGAGCACAGATCACGAGTCATACCCCTGTTTTCATCGAGCTGTCCCCACCTCCTCAGTCCACCGTCACACGTCACTTCCGTTTAACGTATACTGTCAAACACCAGGCTTGAAAAATCAAATAACCCCTCATATGATTACTGTCAAATTCTGCAGCGATAATCTCATCGGAGTCATCGCTTATCAAATCCGGACCATTTGAAATACTAATTTCTAATAAATATTTGATTATCAGCTGTCCAGGCCCGGTTCTTTGGATTCTTGTTAACTGAAAATAAAAAAACACAGTACAAGAACTACTCTCACTAATACTTTGTACTAAAGTCACATTTATAACTTCATTCACAGCTTTGCTGCTTCAGCAAGACCTTAAAGGGAGCAGCAAACATACTGATAAATATCAGTGTGTGATTATTTGCCAGATACATTTTTATGTAAAGTTATGATAGAAAAATTGTCTTGGCAATTATGTGGAAATTTCTCCAAATGTGCCATTTATTTAATAAAGAAACACATTAGCTCTTTCTAAAATGCAGTTAATATTGACATGAGATTGTTTATGTATTATTTTACAGTTATTATTGCTGGTTATTGTGTGCATTTCTAATATAAAAAGAATTTATTGTATAAATTCCCTGTTGTAAATTTTGTGTGCTGCAGTATATATTTCATATACAATGTAATACATAATATAAAATACGTTCAGAAGGATCAGAAAAAGAAACATAAATTCCTGACTATTCAGTTGCAGAATATATTATTTCTGTAGACTCTACATCAAGATTTATTTCTTCAAAATCATGTGTTGTGAAAAATACAACATGACCGTGTTGATCTGAGGAACATGCATAGTTAAATTCTCTTGTGTGATAAAGGAATTAGTTTTATTTACCTAATTTCATGATAACAATGAAAGTTATTGTAAATTTAGGAAATTCCTGGAAAAAACATGCATATTAATGTTTGGCTAATGATGGTTAATTCTTATGTAACATGCTACCGTGTTGCAGTAATCTTCGATAAAATACCACATCTGCTCATTTTGTGAAGCAAATCATGAATAATTCAAGAAATGTCCAATAAAAGACCATTAATCTGAAATATGAGTATCTTCATTAATTGAGAAAAAGTTAGTTTTTTTTTAAAGCTGACTGATCGTACATGTCAAATTTAGTGAGCTTTGAAATGTTTTAGCTAAAGATTCTGGAGGATTTTATTCCTTTAAGACCACTAATATCACAAAATACAGAGGATTTTCACTTACTAATGGAAATTAAGGAGCAGTTTTAAACATTTCAAGTACTTAAAATGATAGTGTTTACAACACATTTTCCTTATTAACCTAATGTGCATGTTATTTAGCTGTTTATCTGAAGGGATGTTTTCTTTGTTAAGTGCCTAACAAGACTAAAATCAGATGAATCATCAAATACAATTAAAATCCACAAATTAACGTGCAGATCTCCTCATTTACCTCAATCAATTGGCAAATTTTGGTGCTTAAATAGTCGCCTTGTTAAAAGTAAATATAAATACCAGGGGTATATATTAACCAATAAAATAGGTTGAAAACATTTTACTGATGGAAAAAGAAGGAAGACTGTAGTTTTCTTTCAAATGGAAGGTAATTTAGGAAGCCTGTACATAACATGATATTGCTAAATATGCCAAGGTTTAGTTGTATGATTGCATAAACTATTTGTTAGTAAATTTGACCAAAAGGCCATAACATCTCTGCTTACTGGACCAAAACATACAACTTCAAAAGTTGAGAAATGTTATTTCACTTTCCAGTCAAACTACATTTGGCAATTGTATTTTTATTTAGAAAAGCTGTTTTTCTCCACCAAATTAACAATTTAACATCCCACTGAACTCAATGAAAATGGCTTATCTTTTTCACTAAACAACAAAATGATGAATTTAATGAAAATGAATGTTAATAAGAAATATCCAACAATGTTTTTCATTGTGGCTATAAACAATTAAATTCTGTAAACTTTGAACCTATATCCGTTGGAAAAAAAGACTCATTTCTGCTTTTGAGGATAGTTGTTAAATATCAAAATAAAAAAATAAAATAGTGAATTTCCCCCAGAAAATACCAAATTAGGCATAATAACTTAAATATAACAGTGAAAGTACCTTTTAAGCTCAAACATTCACACAAATGACATTTTAAATCTAATAAATAAATAATTTAAAGACAAATGGTCTGCATCTGGTTACAGAAAAGACCACCAAACCAGACGAAATTTACAGAAAAAAAAATGTCTAAAAGTCAATATTCTCCTAATCTGGACCTTGAACGTTGCCCCATCCCTGCTGCATGCTGGGGACAACAGAGGCTCGTTGGTGGGACTGAAAGCTGGTTCCTCACTAGAGGGGGCACCAGACCCACCTAGCGACCACAAACCTTCATGTTTATGTCACAGCTCTGCTGATCAAGCGCCACACAATCAAACACAAATCCTCTCTTCTCCTCGCTGTTTGCCACAAATGCCCCCTCCAAACAAAAGATCGCAATATCAGCTGTTGGATAATCTAATCCAGCTAATTTACATACAAAAGTAATTAAAGTAATCACCCTTTTGCATCAAATTGGATTAAATATTATCTAAAAATGTAAATAATTCCTCTGAATTTCCTCGTTTTTAATACTCAAATATAATTTCGTTTTAAATGTATTTAACCTTAATTTATGTGGAATTTAGACGAGGAACAATGGTTTATATTTAGTGGAAAAGAGATGTTTCTTTGCCTTGCTTGCAAAAAAAAAAAAAAAAAAAATTAATTAAAAAAAAAGCTTAAGGAAAGTCTGGACAGCCGTGTAGAGAGATGGGATTGTTGGAGGGAAATCCCGTGACCTTGTCATTTCCCATGGATCCACTTTTTGTTATTGATCAATAATGGAAATCACAACAACTGTGATTCTAAATAAATTCCATTCAGCGATGAGAGGAGACACGGAAGATTCAGCAGCTTCATAATAAATCGGGATTTAGTTTTCTTTCTTTTCTTTTTTTTTATAGGAAAATTAAAAAGTGGACATTTAAATTCCTCTTTTTGTTATTTTTCTGTTCCTACCTGCTAGTCTGAGAGCCGACATCCTCTGAAACTCGGGCTCCTGCAGCCACTTCCACATCCTCCTGAAGGTCTCCCGGCCTGACTTTAGTTTACTCCAGGGTTTGGGGTTCCTCAGAAGGTCCGACAGGGTCCCTTGGGATCGGCACAGCACCCTTTGGGCAAAGATGGCCTGGGGGATGCTGTACCTCTTCAGCTCCGCCGTGATCCTCTGCGCAACCTCTTTGGTGTTGATTTCCTCCAGCTGCCCCGAGCTGTTCCCTCCTTGCGTCCCCGAGGAAGAGGGCGGTCTTTCCCGGGTGGAAGCCAACATGGGCCCGTGGGATGGAGACTGAAGGTGGTGGTGGGGGTGGTGGCCCGCCGAGGATGCGGCCGGGTGCCCGTGGTGGTGCATACCGTTGAGGTGTGGCATCATCCCGGCCGCCGGGCCACCGAGGCCTCGGTGCTGGTGATGGTCCCCTCTGGCCAGCATGGAAGCGGTGTGGTGCGCGTCGAAGTTGAGCATCTTGTCGTGGCTTCCGTGCGTCGTGGTGCCGTAATTGTGGAGGCCCTGCTGGGTGTTGTGGATGGAACCCAGGCTGTTACCCAGCACCGGAGACAGGCTCTGACCCATCCCGGACATGTGGTCTTTGTGGTAGGGACTGTAAATGTTGTTCATGCCCGGCAGTCCCCGCTCGTCCCGCATCAGGGTGAAGCTCCCGCTGACGTTCCCGGACAGCCGCTGGTGGTGGTGATGGTGGTGGTGAAACTTATCGGACACGGTGGAGATGGGGGGCAGCGGCTGGAGCGGTGTTAAGGTAGTGTAGGTGCCGCTCATCCCCATCCCGGGAGAGGACGTGTCGCAGGGCACGCTCATGGCGTGGTGCAGCGGTAGGGACAGCTCCGGCCGGTACTCCCCGCTGCCGTCTAGTATCGTGGCCATGCCGGACACCATGGCAGAGCGGGATGACGCGGCTGCAGCGGCCAGGTCCTGATGTATCCGCAGGGTGGACGCTGCCGCCGCCGCAGCCGCTGCCGCCGCCCCGTGTCCCCCCGCCGCTACCGACGAGCTCCCGCGGCCGTGGTGCGGGCTGTGGCCGCTCATCAGCTCCACATCAGGGGCCACGGAGCTCACCGCCACCCCGCCATGCAGGCTGCCAATGCCGTCCATTGTCATGTCCGTGTTCATGGCGTAAGCGTCCAGATCCTTGGCCAGGCATCTATAGGCGTTAGTGTAGGCAGTCTTCATTCATCTGTCCTCTCAGTCCATCAGGTCGAGCGGAATTATCTCTCCCTCTTCTCCTCCTTTCTAACGCAGCTTCTCCCGTGATGCGCCGGGATGGGTCAGTAGCCGTTTTCCCCCTTTTCCTCACTCCCTCGGTTATTTCCCTGTCCTCCTAAGGCCTCTCCAGCACGACGTCTTTGTGTATTTTCCCCGGTATGTGCACATGGAAAAAAGTGTTTTTATCTCGATCATACGGGCCTGTGCTGTGGCTCCCCCATATCCAGCCCTCTCCTCCTCCTGTGTTACTCTGCTCTTCAGACGGGAGCTGTCCACGGTCCCCTAACCGACCGCTCAACCCAACTTGCTGCCGTGGGAGGAGAGGGGAAAACGCCGCCGGACTGACGGCAGAGTTGACCAATCAGAATGAAGAACAGAGACCTATGAGGCGCGGTTTACTGATAGACTGGCCAATCAGCATTACGAATGTTTGCAGCTGTTTAATAGGTGGAATTTGAACGGAACGTCTTCAATATAGCCTACACATCTTCAAATATTTTAATTAAAAATGACTCTATATATATATATATATATATATATTACTCATTTTATTATATTAGGATTTTTGTCTAATTTTTGTCTAATTAAAGTTAAATAATAAATTTGTGATATAGAAAGCGAACAAATGAATACACAAATAGACAAAGGCCTGAAGTGCAAATATTTGCAACGACAGGCATTAAGAGTTTAATTCCAACATGTGCCAAAACTACTGTAAAAGACAAGTGATTGGAAAATATAAATATTCAAACCGTAGAGTCACGTTGGAATTCACCATAAGCATAGTCCCCTCATGTTTTCTGTAAAGTAGCTTGGTGTGTGCTCATGAAGCTTGGGAGATTTCCCCACCCTGCATCAGAAGTACATGAAACTGATTCAGTCTGTGAAGACAATCTTTCATAACTGATTGTGTGGACAATCTGTGAAGCACTTTTACATCTGTCTTTATAGTGATATTCACTGAATTGTCTGTGTGTGGCACAGAAAAGCAAACACCCTGTAAATGTGTGAATACTTTGCAACTAACTGACAATGCTGCTGTTTCGCCTCAGCTCTTGCAACAAGAAGCACTTTGCCCACAGGGATCATTAAAATTTGATCTGGTCTCAGTCCTCATCTTATCAGCTGCTGCTTCTGATTGTTGAGAATAAAGGTGGGACAAAGTAAAAACACATGATTAATGCACAATAAAATAGAACCAACATGGCAGAATTCCTCCAAAGTAAGGAAATGTTCTTTTTTTCCCAGACAATGTGCAAATAATTGTTAAGGAAAACTAGAATTTCATGTTCTATGACTCCTTTTTTCTTGGTGTCACTTTGAAATGAAACATTTATTTAAAAAAAAGCAATCTACAGTTTAGGCTGCTATTAAATACCAATGACAGCGTTATGTAATTACATTTTGATGTTTATGGGAAATGTCTTTACATGAAATCAGAATCACCTTCATTGTCATTGTTGTACAACAATGAAATGTGAGCAGCTGCACTTTATTGCTCGTTTTTGAGTATTTCTTATCTGTGTGATTTTGAATACTGTGTGTTTATTGCTCTGGGAAAGAAACTGACTCTTACTCTACTAGTCCGATCTCTGTGTGACCTGTAGCGCCGTCCCGAGGGTAACAGATCAAATAGGTGGTAACTGGGGTGAGTCTTTGATGATGTGTTGAGCTCTGCTGTGGTAGCGAGAGCTGGCGATGTCCTCCAGGCTGGCAGAGAGCAGCTTGTGATCCTCTGCAGTGTTTTCCTATTCGCTGCCGAGCTTCCTGTGTACCACGCTGTGATGCAGTATGTCAAGATGCTCTCTGAGGTGGCTCTATAGAATGACACCAGCAGCTTCTCCTCCAGTTCGTTCCTCCTGAACACCCCCAGGAAATGGAGTTGCTGCTGGGCTTTCTTCACTGAACTGGCAGTCCAGTTTTCTGAACACCATGCTGACAGTCCGTTGACCTCATCTCTGTAGTCAGACTCATCCTCCCCTGAGATGAGCCTGAAATGAAACAATATTTAGCTAAATTGCACAAGAGGGCATGATAGGAAGTCTGACAAAGGGAAATAACTTAAAATGTGAAACTAATATGATGTGACTGAGCATGACACCACAGTATGATTCATTATGCCGTCTCATGCGATGACAACACATGACATCACTCCCGGATCTTGCAATTATGACATATGACAAACTGCTCTAAAAAAAAATTAATAGCTGCATTTTCCTCATTGTGTTTCGTTTTCTTCATACCAACAGCTTTCATTTATCGACACGTGACATCAATGCATCTGTTTGCTACATGAAGTTTTTGATACGCAGTATTTTTCAGACAGACTGGTTGGAGGTGATAGAAACACGACAGGAAGTCATATAAGCACTGGTTCCAACCAAGGTCTGCAGAACAGCATCTCTGAACACACAACACGTCCAACCTTAAAGCAGATGGGCTACAGCAGCAGAAGACACACCGGGTTCCTCCTGTCAGCTAAGAACAGGAAACTGAGGCTACAATTCACACACACTCACCAACACTGGACAATAGAAGATGGAGAAACGTTGCTGGTCGACATTTCAGCTTGGCTTTAACATTAAATATGAGATTAAATAAAATAATTTTATCCTTTCACATCATGTCATGCTTAACATGTAAAAGTGAGAAAATAAAGTAATTGAACAAAACCTTCCATGGTATAAGATATTTCAGGTCCAGCAACGATGCAGTAAAAAGAGATTTACATGTTTCTGATGTTTGAACTGGTTGGTCGAGGTTTGCTGGGCAGATGTTAGCAGGCTGCAGCAGTGCAAAGGGCGTGTTGACGTGTTGGGATGTTATCGACAGTCTCCGGGCGAGCCGATGAACGTGGGAGCTGCACTGAAAGAGCATTATGACCTGTAGCTGGTTTGCTTTACAATTCATTACACTCTGAAGGACAAATAACTGTGTGCCTGTCCCTCGCTCTCTGGCTCCCTCTCTTTGATCCATCATCAGATAATAAGAATAAAGACATTTAAAAATAACAAATGAAAGCAGCAGTTTTTTCATTACTGCCTCTTTTAATGAGAGTTTTCCCCTTTTTTATTTTTCTCTTTTTTGCTTTGACGTTTTGTTGTATTTTGGGTCATTTTATAGCAATTTCTCTGTTTGTCATCATTATAAATTAGGTAATAGAAGTCCTCCTTACGAATAAGTTGCTGTTGCAGCATCAGTCAGAGTTCTGTAAGTGGACAGCTGGAAAATAGAAGTCCAATATTCAGTCTTACTTTATTTGGTCTCTGCCAACTCTTGAGGGAAATATCTGGCTTTTCAGCTGCTAAATGCTCCGCTGTGTTCACAGCACAATGGGTTTGTAAACCTGCAACATGCTTCATACAAGTACACGGGTGCTTCAAGCTACACAAAATCAATTTCTCACTTTGTGTGAAAATTCTTCACACAATGTGATCCGCAGTGTGAGCGCTGCAGCCAGGATTGTATAAGTACAAAAGGACGGGAGAGAAAGCTGCCTCTCTTTCGTTTCAGATCACTTCCAATCATGCTGAGCGGCCTCACCTGAACTCAGGTCAACTTCCTGAAGTGTGATGAACACAGCGATGCATCCCTCCACAGATCCCTTAGAAATAAATATGTAGATTTACAAAACAACTTACTGCCCCCACATAAATAAAAATAATAATAAAAACTGTAATAAATTATTTTATGTTGGTAGAAAAGAAGCACATATCTATCTATCTATCTATCTATCTATCTATCTATCTATCTATCTATCTATCTATCTATCTATCTATCTATCTATCTATCTATCTATCTATCTATCTATCTATCTATCTATCTATCTATCTATCTTGTTTTTTCTTTCATTTCTTACATGGGTAGGCTGCCCATCCTAAAAAGAAATAAAAATCAGACTCTTAACATTTGGTTGGACCTCTTTTCGCTTTCATCCCAGCATCTCTCTCTGCAGCATCATTTCAATAAGCCAGTTTCTCACAGCTAACATTTTCTGCTCTGACTTTCCCTATACATCCATCAGAAGTAGATAGATAGATAGATAGATAGATAGATAGATAGATAGATAGATAGATAGATAGATAGATAGACAGACAGACAGACAGGTAGATAGATAGATAGATAGATAGATAGATAGATAGATAGATAGATAGATAGATAGATAGATAGATAGATAGATAGATAGATAGATAGATAGATAGATAGATAGATAGATAGACAGACAGACAGACAGGTAGATAGATAGATAGATAGATAGATAGATAGATAGATAGATAGATAGATAGATAGATAGATAGATAGATAGATAGATAGATAGATAGATAGAAGTACTTTATTCATCCCAAGTTGGGAAATTTAGGTGTTGCAGTGGTACAGTCATTTAGCAGTGTACTCTACAGTAATTTAGAGTCTACTCTGTTCCTTTTACATGCCGCTATGTTGCATTTCCAGTATTCCTCCACCACCTCCACCTCTTCTCTCAGGATGTAAACAGTGTTTTTACTCTTGTTCATTCTGAAGTCAGCAATCATCACTTTTGTTTTGTTTGTATTCAGGATGAGGCGATCGTTTCTGCTGACCAGTTCTCTGTACTCAGCTTCTTGTCCATCTCTGATACTCCCCACAACTGCAGCGTTTCTGCAGATGACAGGCGTCATAGTATTGGAAGTACAGTGTGAAGTGAAGTGGTGAGAGTACAGTGTTTGTGGTGCTCCAGCTGACCACCAAATCAAACACAACCTTTCAGTCTCACTCTCTATATATATGATGTAGCGTCAACAAGCTACATGTTCACAGAAACGCACAAGTACTGACCAAAAGAATTTTTTGGACATGTTTTAACAATTTTTTTAGTTAGAAGTCTCAAACATTAAAGTATGATCAAATTGAGACTTGATAATGAGGAGGAGGATGAGGTTTAGGAAGAGAGGAAGATGCAGGAGATGCTAAAGGAGGAGAGGAGGAGGAGGAGCAGGATGGGTATAGTTGGGCAGATGTTGCTTTGTTTAAAGGCCATTTTGTAATTAAGGGCAAAGGAACAGAAGCCTGACCCATTTTCTCCTTTTGATCAGCTGTCGGAGAGCAAAGTAGGGGGTCTGTTTGCTTCTTCATGAAACTTTCAGCTGTCTTCCTGAGGGAAGACGGTAGGAAAAGCTTGCTGGAGGACAGGCCGTTTCATTTTCATGCTTCATCTTATGCAGGAGGAGAAAAAGAAGAAGAAAAATATGCTGCAGAGGAATAAGAGGTGATGAAGAAAGAGGGAGTCTGCAGGAGGAAGGAAGACGAGGTGGAGGAGCAGACTTACAAAACAGTGACATGGCTGCTGAAACAATTCTCCTGATTTTCCATAAACCAGGATCTAAAAGAAATGAATCTGAGCATGCAACACCTATACAGCTTCTATCAGGTCTCAAAGTTTCCAAAACATTTCTCCACACGGTCAGCTCTGATCTACAAACAGGCTGGAAGGCTGGGACTGAATCAATACACACACATTACTTCCAGTTTGTTGTACTTAATCTACTGGGGAAAACACAATTAACAGTTAGATAATATACATAACAGTAAGTAAAGTTCATCTGTCAACAAACACCAAGAAAAGGCAAATAACAAGGACACAAATTAAAGTAAACAGCCTCCCTCCACATATGCATTTTTCTCATAAGGAGGAAGTTTCTATCAGGGTCTACTTTCAGCAGTGGATGAATAACAGCTGTGCTGTAACTGTAAAAGAAACTGTAAAATATAAATTATGTTGTTACTTTTCATTTTAAAATTTATCACTTTAACTACTGTACATCAAAAATATTACCATATGATGCGGTAATGAAATCTTTTTTATAATTTTTCTCATTTTAACAGTGAAGCTGCACAAAGGTTTTAACTGGAGTTTCCTGAGCAGTATTTGACGAGATATGGACATAAAACAGACAGACAAGGATAATCCCAACTTTCTGGTGACATTAGATTAGTAGATATGGTCCAGAATAACAGCAAACTTCAACACTAATGGAGGGAAATTGATAGAATGAAATGGAAATAACTCTGGGACATCAATTCACTTCAGCTTGAATTAATGACGATTTACAGACTGTCAATCCAATTCTTTACAGTTCCTTAAAAATCCAGTCAAAATCCATTATATGATCCATATTATTCCAGTTTATGATAAACTTTCCCCCTTTTTGTAAGACTACTTAGGATAAACAACCAAGCACACAGGTGCCATTCAATATCATTTATATCACTTAACCATTTCATGCAGTGATACTTTTTATTTGTTAATCATATTTTACTTTTATTTAATTCAATTTAATTAGATCTATAAAAATATTTATAAAATAATATGGTATGGTAAATGGACTGTACTTATTTAGCCCTTTTCTGGTCATATGTTGACCACTCAAAGCACTTTTACACCCATTTGTACACATAAGCTGTGTTCTAACTCAGGGTCTGGTGTCCAACTCCGGTCCTCGTGAGCTACTGTCCTGCAGATTTTAGACGTCTCCTACTACAACACACCTCTGCACAAGCCTGTTAACGACCCAGACATTTGAATCAGGTGTGTTGCATCAGGGAAAAATCCAAAACCTGCAGGACAGTAGCTCATGACGACCGGAGTTGGAGATCCCTGGTTTGCACACTTCGAAGTGCGGATTCGTTGGCTGCATTTAAATCCACACTTTGTTTGGCCTTAAACGAAAGCTGCTGGTGATTTATTCTTCGCAGCCTCGTTTCTGGCAGAATTCATTGCACAGAAGATGATAGCAAATAAGTAACCAAACTTTTTTTTAATTTATTTTTTATTATTATTATTATTTTTTTATCATACTTTAGTAGAAATTTGACAAAACCAACATACAAATTGGTGGCATTAAAATTCTGTAGTATTTGATATTTGTGTATTTTTAATGGGTTAATGTTTCTACACACAGATCATCAGACAGTGTTTTTGTTTGGGGTTTTTTGTTGTTGTTTTTTACATTATTACGAGGTCGGTGTTCACTAAAGTGTCTGATGATATGCAAACTTAGTAATTTCGGAGGTTTAAGTGATTTGTCGTCCTACCTTGCTGCTATGGGAAATTGTTGTTGGCTAGGTAGGCTGTCCCATTTCACGAACATTAAGCGGACTACGGAGTTTGGAGACTATGTAGGACACTCCGTAGTCTGCTCACTCCGACGTGTGCAGACCCTGAACTGGGACACAGCTATACACTCATACAGCATTTCTGTTGTTATATAGGAAGTACTTTTCTCCGATCACACACATTCATACCTTGATATACACATTGGGAGGCAACATGGGACTCAATATCTTGCCCAAGGACACTTCAGCATGCCTGGAATCAGTCCACCAACGTTTTGGTTGGTGGACAACTGCTCTTTGCTTGATTTATTGATTCGTTATATAGTGTGTATTGTGTGTATTAGATGTCCCACTAATTTCCAGTGAAGTGGCCAATGAAGAAATGCCATCCTCACAGCTTTAAAATAGAAAAATGCATGAAAGGCACACTGAGGACCATCAACATTATTAACTGCAGATGTATGAACATGATAATAAATCTTCTCATTAGGATGAATGCACATGTGATGAAGAGTGAACTGGTAGACAGAAAGCTTCTTCTTCTGCACTTTTCTGTGACTGAAGCTGCAGAGTTGCAGGTTTGTTGTGGACATTTGCTCCTTCATTCTCCTCCTCTTTCTCTCTCCCTCTCTCTCTCTCTCTCTCTCTCTCTCGGCCATCTGCTGTTCAGAGCAGCAGTATTGATCTGCAGCTTTGTGCTGGAGACCACATGCTAATCTATAGCGTTAGTGACAAACACAGCACCGCTTTGCCTCGCATCTGTCCCACTGACTCTCTGTCCCTCTCTTTTCTCTCTGTGGAACCAGTGTCATCCTCTCTCTCTCTCTCTCTCTCTTTAAATGACCCAGCAGTTTTAAAGCAGTGGTCCATCTGTCCAGCTTGTAAACTCCTCCTCCTCCTCCTGCAGTGGTTGGTTGCTGGTGAGTCCTGTTAACTTTGTTTTGGTCATTCATGGCCGCCATGTTACTTGATGTGAAACATAAAATAGAAACGATATGCTGATGAACAGATGAAGAGACAGAAAGATGCAGAAACTCAGGTAAATTCAGACTGATTTATCTAAATGAGTAAAGTCTGTGTTAGATTAAAACAATAATTTTTACATCACAATATAGGCCAACCTGATGAGCCAAAGAATAGACTTTCAGATTTAAAAAGACTTTTGTAAATTCACAGAAACTATATTTAAACATACAAAGAATAGTGTGTTTGAAAAGTCACCAGACATACTTTTACATTAGAAAGATTATCAGTGCAAGTAATATGAAAAATGTTAAAATGATAGACGCTAAAAAAAGGAGTGACTAAACAAAGATTAGAAACATGCAAAAGTATATTGTGTCTGATGGTAGATGATAGATACTAGGATAATATGTGGAGATAAAGCCCATATCACCACACTTCCACTATAAGTAATTTATAGTTGATTGATGGGACAGTAAGACGTGTACGACGACTGACTTAAAAAATCTTTGATTTTATAAATAACTGAATATTATTTTGATATTTTTTTTTAATTAATACAGTTTATATAGTTTCTTCCAACTGAAATTTCCATGTTTCTTATTAATTTTGGTAGCTCTATTCACTAAAATGATATACTTTTTTAATTTAAATTTAATGTTAATGTATTAAGATCAAGCCTTTAATTAAGTTCTATTTCTGCTGGAGCTCATCAGCTGACTGGACACCTGACTTATATTCTCACAGGTTCTCAGTCACTTTGGTGCATTTCTCACATCAGAATTAACATTTGCACAGCAGTCAGTGCTTTTCTCCAAATAATTAGTACAAACTGCAGAACGTGGTGGAAAACCTGCGAAAGCGCGTCACTTGCTAAAAATAGACAGCTCATTCCTCAAACGCAAACTTTTATATCAATGAAACTGTCAGAGCCATCAAAATAAAAAGTCCTCTCACCACCAAGTAGAACAAGCTCAAACAGCTTAGTCATGTTTTTATTGAGTCTCTAAGTCTGTAAGTGTTTTTGAATACAAACCAGTCAGATCTCAGAGACACTACCTGAAAATGCCAAAGACAGCACTACACACTAGATGTACAGTCAGTTGAAAACTACAGTAAAGTTTTTGTTGTTGGTAGAGTAACTGAATACATGACACAGTTTGCATTTGTTTCACATTTTGCCATCTTACAGTAATTTGTTCACAGCATCATGAAAAAAACATACACTTCAGTCACTTAGATAAAGTATCAGCGCTTGGGTAGAGTTGTGCACAACTGTAAACAATATGCTACTCTAACAGTACATACACACTACTGTATGTATCTGAACATACTAAATCACTCCTGTGCATCAAGATGTTCCCGTCTGTCTGGCCACAGATTTTTATCGACATCACATCGGGTATCATCCCTTGCGTTGCAGCGAGTAAGCTGTCTCCTTGACTCTGCTGTGGTCTCATTGCATCCTGTGTCCACGGCCGTTTCAGTATGTGCACGCTGGTCGTACACCTTCCACCTCCAGGCAAAGAAAAACTCCTCTTTTAGGCTTTTTGAAAGCTGAGGGTCAGCTGGGAGCAGCTTTTCAACTTAGGAGACATTCCAGGAAATTATTATGACCAAATGTTTAAAATCTGCTCTTTTTTTTAATGTAAGACTCGAGTAATGAAACGAGGACTTTTACTTTTATGGGTTTGACTTTTCTGCTGGTGTAAGTATAGTTAATTTAGACTAATGATTGATTTTGATGTCACCTGATGTATTTCAACAAACTGTTCTCCGTTATTCAGACAACTTATAAACCAGCTAAGAGGGTCCACTCCTCTCACCCCATACCTTTTTTATTTTTTTATCAATAACTCATGTTCTACTGTTTCTTTTCAGTTACACAAGTTTAAATAAAGAGGTTTAGTTTTTTCTAAAGCAATATTTGTTGGCCATTCAAAACATTGACTTGAGTAATTTTAAAAACGAATAAAAATGAATAAAGCACATCACTTCTGCCTCCTCCTCCTTCTCTTCCTCCTCTTCTTCCTCTCGAGTCTTTTCAAAGTTTTCGGACCTGCTGCCTCCTTTGTTGCAGCTCTGTTGACCATGAAATCACATTTTAATGGGAGCACAATGGCCGCGTGCTGGGCCGACCTGCTGTATTCAAATGTGACCGAAGCAATTATCAGTGCGTTTCCAGCTCTAAATAAACACTCATTTAACCGGCTTTCATCTCACGCCCTGATCAATCTGGATATTAGCTGCTCAATATCCAACTGCAGCAAATCACACATGAAATTCTGATTTTCATGGATTTTTGCAGCCAATTAGTTGCAACCAGTTTATTTCAGATTTTGATGAGTAACATTAAATTTTTAAGAAAAACTAAATAAATTACAGAAAAAATGGGTCAATAAAATAAGTATGACAAAGAACAAACCTCCTTTTTTTTTTTGAAGAAACAACATTTAATGTCTCAAGGTAAAGCAGCAGATTTAGTGTTTCTTGCAGCCAAATGGAAAAAAAACAAGAAACAAGTGAAAAAAATAAAAGATCAATATTGGAAAATGAGTCACATGAAAGCGGCACATATACAGAGGAGCAGGAAGAAATAAAAATAATAAAATAAACGGTGCAACAACACAAAGACGACATTCCTGGGTGAAGATATGCTGAAGAACAAACCTGATAAAATTATTTTACTTCTTTTATACTGATGATGACGCAGCATCATGACAAGACAAACATAAATAATTCAATTTAAACCACTTTATATGTCCCCACGAGGTTAATCATTTATTTATTCCTTCATTCATTTGTTTTTAAATCAGCTACTAAATCATTCAGTCCTTTTACATTTTATTTGTTTTGCTGATTTAATCAATTAGTTTTTTTTATTAATTCACTATATTACACTATTTATATATTTATTTTTATAGTATTTATTGTTATTTATTATTTATTAGTTAATTATATTCCTGTCTCTTTCTTTCTGTCTTTTTTTCTTATTTTTTGTTTGTTACTATATTTACTTTGTTTTTAAATAATTCTAAATACATAAAGGGGTTGGAAAGAATTTATTATATAAATATCAAAACCTAAATACTTCTGGCCTGTATTTATGTTAATTAAGTAAGTATGTATTAAGTATTAAATTATGTTATTTGTACTGTAAAATGTGCACAAACATAAATTTAGAAATAACAACAATAATAAAAATAAAACTCCTACAAAGAAAAACTGTTTCAATGACTTATTTGAATGAACTGGTTACTGGGGGGTTAAAGTGTTAAAGACTTGGCCTCAACGTTAATCATCAGTCATAAGTTATGTTTGGTGGCCTGAATGATGTAAAACAATTTAAAGAAAATAATTTAATATGAATTTACAAATATAAATGTTTTTTTGAACTTTTGAACTCACACGTAGTAGAAAATGGACAAAATAAAGTGAAGACGGTAAGAAAATATTTATTATTCTAACGAATGCTCGTCATCTGTTCTCATTAACTCTGCTTAGCCACACAGCAGCAGAGTGTGTGAATCACACACACACACGTGTATTTTGAGTAGACATCAGAGAGAACATGGCCACAGGCAGCAGCAGCAGCTCATGCTAATTCTGATCAATAATAATGATAAACTTCCATCTGAGCTCAGTTTTCTCTCAGAGCTGCAGCTCGCTGATCCGACCACTGCTCTGCTTCTCATCTGCACTCAGTTCACACTGCCGAGCCCCGTGTGTGTGTGTGTGTGTGTGTGTGTGTGTGTGTGTGTGTGTGTGTGTGTGTGTGTGTGTGTGTGTGTGTGTGTGTGCAGGTTGCATTAATACAAACCAAAGCGGCAGGAAAGCTTTAATTGTCTGAACTCTGATCAGTCTTTTCTCAGCATCTGTAAATCTGACTTTCGGTCAAACTTTAGGAATAAATTAAATGTTCTTTTCATTTTTAATTTTCTTTAAGAGAAATAATGAGAAGATTCATGTGTCTCATAGTTTGCTTAAAGTTCGTGTTTGAGTGCATGAAAATAATTTGTAGAAATACATATATGTGTGTAGGCTGTATATTTATTTGTATGGAAAAACAATGTCGGTCTGCACGTTTTGTGTGTGTGTGTGTGTGTGTGTGTGTGTGTGTGTGTGCTTACTCTGAATCACAATGTTGACTTATGACTGTTGGTAGGCCTGGAGTGCAGGTTTAAGGGTTAGACTACATGGGGCACAATGCTGGGGTGAAGCACCATGGGCCCTTGAGCAAGGCCCTTGTCCCCTCCAACTCCTCCCCAGGTACAGAAATATGGCAGCCCCCTCTAGTACATCTATGGGCCAATTTTCCCAATCAAGGTTAATAAGTAAAAATATTTCACCCACACTTCTTTTAGCTTGAAAATGTCCAAATGGCTCCATACGGAGAACAGAAATGTCATCGCCCGAGCTCTCGTATCTTCAGCTGGCCTTCACCTCTCGCTGTCTTCCTTCCTCGCTGATAGGCATGTTTTAAAAGATAAAATCAAAGCTTTTTCTAACTTTTAAGTAAGGTGATGGTTAACCCACCCTGTCAGCCATTTTCCCAGCTAACTGTAAGAGCACTAAAGTTAGAAAGAGCAAAAAGCATCACATTTCTCCTAAAAGATCAGCAGGATCGGCTTGTTTTCATCCATATTTCCCAGTGCTGTCAGATTTAAATCAGGACTCTAAAACAAACTCAATGAACATCCTAAAAAAATGTTTTCTCTCTCCATGTAGCGGTTTTTTTTTTATTATTTTATTGTAATTAAAGCAACATATTTTGATGCTGTTAATGTGAATTAAGCCAGCTGAGTGAAATTCTCACATAAAATGTCTGATATTTATTGAGTCTGTTTTCCATGAAATACCAACAGAATTCAGAAATCTTTTCATTAAAATTGTTTGGTAAAAGCTGCCAGTTACATGTTTTTGTGGCTTATAAAAGACGTAAAAAGACTAAAGTAAAGGAAGACGTGCCTTTTCATACTCGAGTAAAGTTCAGTAAAATAGAAGAGAAATTAGAATTTTCTGTTATCACCTGTCCCTGTTATTATTATGTCACTTCTTATTATTTGTTCTTGTTTTAGGGTCTAAACAGTTGAAGTAAGCATTGTTATTCTGTTTGATTATGTCTCCCCAGATAAAGACCAATCAGGCTTTAAGGGAAAAAAAAATAAAATGTTAGCTAAAATAATCCACGTTAAAGTAAAAGAGGTGGAGCGAGGCCAGCTAACGAGGCGTGATGACTAAAATACCTTTAAATAAACTTTCTACACTCCTTTTTACAAATTCAATATTGACAAAGATGCACAGCAGAAAATCCACCAAAGCAAACGTTGGCCGACGTGTGTTTTCACATTCTTCTTCATGTTGACACAGAGCAGCCGGTTAGTTAGAGTCCTCACTTATTAACTACATGGCTGAAGAAGGGCGGTCATCTTCCTCCTCCTCCTTCCTGCATGTTTATCAATGTCCTCTGGCATGTTGCTCTGTTAATGGCAACATTTGATTGATTGATTTGGGTCTGAGAGTTTTGTCATTGCTGATCAAAGAGGAGAAAGATGAGCTGTTAAAGGTTAAAGAAGGTCAGAAAAGATGGTTTATTACCAAAAATAAATAAATAAATAAAAACTGGTAAATTCTCTAAATTTGAATGACTTTTTTTTCCTTTTTTAAACACCTTGGTGGGAAATGTTTCGCACACCTTTTTCTGATTGGTTCTAAAATCTCCTGCAGCAGGAAAACAAACCTGGAAACACAACTGGAGTCAGAAATCCTGAACCAGGAAGCACAGAGACCAGATCCCAGCATCATGAAGTCAACCCGGGATCCCGTGAAGAGACTCGGCGCATGTAGTCCTCACCGGGAATTTCACAAAAACTAAACAAGACAAAGAAAAAAAACAAAAAAACTTCAAATGTGTCTTTGTGTGTGTGTGTGTGTGTGTGTGTGTGTGTGTGTGTGTGTGTGTGTGTGTGTGTTACAGCCCTTCTGGCCTTCGTTTATTCTTAATCTTTTTATCACACTTATTTCATCAATTTCTTTGCTTTTACTCACTTTTCTTCATGTTTTTATTTTATATGAATTATCTATAATTTATCTTCATTTCATTTATTTCATTTTATTTATTTATTTCCACTATTTTGCTTCTGCTTTTCTTCAGATTTTCAAGTATTTATTTTGTTTTTATTTCATTGTAAATAAACTGCAAACCATTTTTTTTCTTTCTTTTTGCATTTTTTTAATATTAAATTTTGTCATAAAAGGCTCAGATTGATTAAAAAATCATTTTGTCTCATTGATTGCAGCTATTTCCATGTTAATAAATTGACATTGTCTTCATTCCTTATTTTATTTCTTGCATTTTTATTGATTTTCTATTCGGTCTCTTTTGGCTGAAGACAGGAACGTATTTCCATTTTTTTTATTTTAAAATGCTCATCATAAATTAGGATTTGTTCTTAAAAAGTTTTTAATTTTTTAGTCTTAAGTTTTGTGTTGAAATGCAATGGTTTGCTTATTTTTCCGCTTATTTAAATGTTTTCATTTGTCTGTTCCAGTCAGCTGTGAATTAGTCCTACACTCATCAGTAAAGCTGGATTATTAGAACCATCTGTGTTGGTGTAAAAATGTTTTACTTTGCATAATAAACAAAGAAAAAATCCATAAGTGAGTATCAGAATGTGAAGGCATGTGTTTTAGATGCTAACTCTTTTCACTGATTGAATTATGGAGACAGCCGTGAAGTAAAAAAAAACTTTTAAATAATGAAAGTTTACTAATTGTTTTATTGAATAGGGATGAATCCATTAACAAAAGCTTGGTTTAATTCCAGCTGTTGACTCCTGCAGGTTGTCCTTTGTTAGCAGCTGCTGACATGGAGCAGCCGGAGGTCGGAGGTCATCAACCCCAGCGCACACCATCTGACCCCTCTGATTTCCATACATGCTGACCTACATTCTGGCAGCACTGTTGCCCTAAATATTCCCCCTCAGGAAAAGTGATAAGTTTACTGCAGAAAACAAAACAAACAAACAAAAAAATAAATAAATAAATAAAAGAAAAAGAAAAAAGAAAATGACAGTCGAGGTTTTAACAACACATTTCTTATCTTTTAATGTTTTGGTAATTTTTTGGTTTCATGGTGCTTCTTATTATTTAGAAAAAGGGCTGGAGAAATAATAAACATATCACCTATAAAAGCAACATAAGACAGGACAATGGCGTTTATTTTCCACAATATTTAAAAGTTAAGACCCTAATGTTCACAAAACAAGATCTAACGTGTATTTACATCAGTATGTGTGGAACTGTTGTTAGCATGCTGGTATTCTCTGTCAAAATAGGTTAAAAACAGTGAGGATAGAAATTTAAACATCTGTTTTAAATTTAAAAATGGTCAGAGCTCAAGGTTTAATCATTAGACCTTATAGTTTAGAATTAAGGGCAATAGGAGCAGAAAAAGGAGAGTTTGGATAAGTGATGGAGAAGATATTGATAGAAACACGTGAAGATTAATCACTTAATCAGCAGGAAGACTGACATATGTATATCTTCTAAAAAAGTTTTATAATTATCCAGAAATGTAAATTATTAGTTTTAATTGATTTAAAGAGTTATTTAACATGTTTCTGTTTTAAATGAAATTAAAATAGTTTTTTCCCCTTCTGAGTTAGTTTTAGTTTTTAGTTTATAACAACAACAAACAACATAATGACATTTTAGTAAAAGACTTTTGCTACTTCCTGCTTTGGTTTTAGGCAACAATCAGCTGGTAATGATCTTTAGCTGGTTAGCCTTGAACAACAAGTGTGGTTATTAAATTGGATTTTTTTGATATCACAACTATCACCTTAATTAATGCCATATTTGCATTTAACATGCAGTTCCTCATATTATTCGTATTGTTGGTAATTTTGGCTCAACGAGGAAATAACAGACGGGCGTTTTTGGGGGGTGAAGAAACAGTTTTGCAAACAGTTTAGACATTTAGGAAAATAACATTTTTCTGTTTTCTGACAGAATTATCAGTGTTTCTTCCTCTCAGCAACCTTCAAAAGACACTGCCTGACCTTTGACCTCTGAAGTTCACAGCATTGACCTGCAGGTCGCTGCAGCCTGACATCGTCTCTGCATCTTAGATAAGACAACAAAAGTGTGTGTGTGTGTGTGTGTGTGTGCATGTGTGATTTTTGAGAGTATAAAATACAGAAGTTATAATAATATTTGAAAGTGACAACATCCCCGCTGAAAGCGGCCGTTATCGGCTCTTATTCTTTTCTTAATCCTTATCTTGAGATAACAAAGACCATTTCTCCTGATATTGGGATCATATATCGCGTTATCTCAAGAAAACAAAGCTTGTTTTTGACAAGATAACTAGATAATGAAGGTGGGCTCAAAAGTAAGTGTGTGAAGCCTGATTTCATTAATCAAAACAGAAACGTGAAGCTGATGGGAGGGGCTACAGTCTTGGTGTGTGTGTAATTATGTGAGTGAGTTAATGATAAATCGTAATTTCAGCCTTTTTGATGGAAGTGAAATCGAACGTGTTGATCAGTGACTGATTTTACTCGATCTGACGTCAGCTTGCATCTGTTGCTGTACTGAGGCATCCCAGTACAGAGCAGCTCTGTTTCCCCGCAAACTCTGACCTGCAGAGCTCCTTCAGAGACAGACTGCTGCATCCAAAGCCTGAAGGAGGTTTGTGATTCTCCCAGCAGACCACAAACACACTCACACACACATACATAGTCCTGAGTGTGTGGGAGGTGGTGTTACCTCCTGTATCCTTCCTTCAGACAGGGAGGATGGAGGAGTCCGCTGCTGAAGCTGCTCCTCAGCCTGTCCACTGTGCCGTGGAGGGGATGGGAGTTGCCAGCAGTTTCGCCATCATTCTGTCCCTAACCATCTCCTCCAGAGTGGAGCGCTTCATCCCGATGACAGACTCTGCCTTTCTGATGAGTTTGTTTAGTCTGTGTTAGTCCTTTGCTTTGATACTTGCACAGGGACAAGATCTCTTTTAGAAATGTGTAGCCAGGTGTCAGTAAGGCTGATTAATTAGGAAACTACATTAAAATTAGCTTCAAACTAGTGTAGTGATACTGGTGATCCATGTGTGTGATGGCTGACATCTTTTACAGTACCCACCTTATAGACTGGATTCCACTGATGTCCTCCAGTAGTTTTGCTTTTCTGACCCTTCACGTGGATTTTTTCAATAAATAAATACATTGCTTTTCTTTTTCATTCATCCAAAAGTTGGATTTTATAGAGATTGAGCCTCGTTGGTCATCAGAAACATGATTTAAGGAACAAAACATGCAAAAAAGTCCACAATTCACTTTGAAGAAATTGATAATCCAGATGATATAACAAAATGGAATGAAGAGTAAATATATGTTTTTATTATTTCAAGTATCAGATGAATAAAACATTTTTTAGTCTGAATATTTTGAATACTTTAAAAGCAGCTTGACTGAGTGATCTCTAAAACACATAAAGATGGATGAAGCAGCTTCAGTTTCATTCAGTTTGCATAAAAAACAACATTCTGCAGAAATATTACCTCATATTAATGGTATCATGACAATGAGAAATAATAACACAAGAAAATAAAATCAGATAAGATATCATCCAGTCTCATAAGTTTGCAGATAATGTGCTCAAGTCAGGAAAAATGTTTTCCTCTCAAGCACTAAGTTTAATCTTCTTGTGAACAATCTTTAGTCCTGAATAGAAAATCACACATTTTTAACATCACAGATATATTTAACTTTCAAAAGAGGTACAGGAGACAATAACAAGAAAGCAAGAGGCAGAACTGCACCTAAGTTTACAAAAATGATCCCAGTTCTCCAGTCACACTTACACACTGTAGCATATACACAGATAAGTATAAAACACATGGAAGGACCAGGTTGTCCCCGGCAGGGAAGAATATGCTCACATTCAATATGCCTAAAAACACATATGCTTGAATGTGAATTTCTCATAAAAGAGATTCACATTGCTGATATTTAAAGGGCTAAAGGATCAGAGATAGTAAATAGAACAGAAAAAAAGAAAAAGCTTTGGATCAGAACAAAGAGGTATTGCATTCACTTAAAAAACATAAACAAAAGCTTAGTTTGTCTGAATTAATAAGATCATTTTACAAAAAATATTTTGTTTGGTTTTTCTGAATTCATGACAATTTTATTTTTAAAAAAAATCATTCCCTTTGTTTTTTGTTTTTTTAATCAATGACATACTTTTATTTAAATACAAATATTTTTAAAATTTTGTAAAATGACCTCATTTATTCAAAACTGATTTTCCTTTTTTTTTAAGTGAATGCAAAATGCGTCCGTAGTATTACTATCACTAAAAGATTACAAATGACGAGATGCATTAACCTTACACAAAGAAACACACCAACAAGCAACCATAAAAGTGGCTTCATGTAGTTGTACCCATTCCCCAAAACCTGAGTATACAGATGCATAAAAACTATAGATTTCAACAGGGATGTCTCTAGGAATTAACGTCGGGGGGGCTTAGCCCTCAGGAGATGCCATACAAAGTTAATGCTATCAGCCAGCAGTGAAATCATGACGACGATGAGGCATGATGAGTGGAAGGAGGTCATGCATACACAGGGAGGACACCAAGTCCAAAAAAGCTCAAGCCAAGACTGAACCAGCAACCTTCTCGCTGTGCTGTATAAGCACCGAGCCGCCGGCCACAGGTCACCGTCTCCGCTTTGCAGACTGATTCAACCAGGAGATGATTTTACGCTGTAGTTTTACTTTCATGTAGAATAAAATAGAAAAAACCAGGAGAGAATTTAAAGCTTATAATGATATCTGAACAGATGGATCAGAATAAAACTTTTTGTTTACTCTAAACTCTAAACTTATCTAGGGTGCCTTCACCTTTGTTATTGCCTCAGAAAGGGATAAAAAGCTGTCTTCTGTGAGCCAAAACTATCCTGTCTGTTCAGTGTCAACTGTTTGGTGTTGGAGTTCTTACCTAAATCAGACCAACTAGTGGAAGAAGTTGCTTCTTCGATCTCTAGATCTGTTTGGTCTCTTTCTCCATACGTCTGCTTGACCTCCATGTCCTCTCTAATCCTCTCTAATAATTTTGGTTCTTTATATTATTTGAATAGTAATAGAACTCCACACGTTTTTCCAGTCAGACTTCCTGTTAAATCCTTCAGACTCACCTCCTGTCTCCATCCTCTCTGTCCCTGTCCTGTGTCAGTCTGTATACAGGTGACAGAAAGGAGGGAGAGATCTTTATTAAGTTGTCGTTATTAAGTTTTTGCTGTTAACTAGCTGGAGTTAGTGACTCCCGTGCTGCAGATGCAGTGAGAGGTGGGAATGAAAACGGGTGATAAACAGACTGGATTTGGCTATTGGGACTTTAAATGAAGACATGGATAAACACAGCTCACACGAGCACTAACATCCCAAGCATTAACGCAATAATGAAACAAATAAATTCATGATTTTTGTTGTTGTTCTTGAGAACATTTTAGGGTGACTCCAGACCCCCTAAAATAGGCCTAACAACACAGGGGGAATTCAAAGAAAAAATCCAGCAAACATTACTGGTGAATTAAAGGAAAGTGATTTATTTTGAGTAATTTATCCCACTCTGTAGTTGCAGAGTGATGGGACGAGTAGCTGCAATGTGATACAAAAAAAAATTGTATATTTTGTATGATATCTAAATTACTATTAATGGCCTTGAGTAGATGTTGTTTTAATTCTCAGTGAATCTGAAGTTCTGTACCTGCTGCTATTTGTTAATGTCTTTTAACACAAGAAATGGTTACATCTGGATAACATCTAGTCAGTTTGACCTACACTCTGCCAACGGTTGCAAGGTCCCACTTCATTGCATGTTCTGGGTCAGTCCAATAGCAACGTTCAACACTAACAGAGAGGAAAGGGTCTGCATGCAAAAAAGTGGAAAGTAAGGGTGTGAGTGTCAGGGTGATGGATGGAGATGGAGGACATCCTGCAGCTGTTCAGTAATTTCCCAGTTGATGCTGTCCACTTGTAGATTTATAACAAGCTGCAACAATCAGCCCTTGTGAAAAGATTGCAATATCTTCAAAGTACAGCACCTAATTTCTACATTTTCTAATAATCCAATACGTTTTCCGTTAAATTGAACATAAAATATGAAATATGTGACAAAATAATTACTTCTTCCAAACCACCAACGATAATATTGATTAAACATAAAAATAAACAATATCCCCCAGGAAGTCTTTTTCTGTCTTTGCTCTATTTTCTCTTTCTATGAGCAAACATAAAACATAGTTGGGGATAAATAGAGAACAGGCCTAATTGGAAATTCATGGGAACATGGAGCTAACACGCATATCACCATTTAATGCACAAAAACAGATGTGAAAAAATGGGATTATTGTAAAAGATATGGCGGTATTTTCATGGCCACAACGCTTGCTAACTAGCATTAGCATGATCTTTTTAGTGTTGCCGGGAGATTTAAAAAAGTCAGTTGTGATTAATTACTTGACTTCAGTTTGGTTAATCATGACTAATGACATATATTTAATTTCTCAACATGTTGCTATTCTGCCTGGATTTAAGTTATAGAACTTTATGGGGGTGAGCTCGTGTTAACAATAAACTCTTTGGAAGAGGCCTCCCAGGGTCATTTCAGATTATCCAGTTGCATATCCGTGTGTACAGGATAATGGATATTTTTGGTTCACATCAACTACGTCTACACGGATAAATATTTAATCTATTTGACTGAAATCAATCTGAGCAGAGATTCCAGCTGACATATTTATATGGACAATAGATAAAGTCATTTAAAGTGTTTTTTCCCAGTTTCTCTTCCTTCCCAAAAAAAAATGGCTGCCCGGTGGTGTGGTGGTTAGCACAACAAGAAGGTCACAGGTTGGGGGGGGAGGGGTGCATTATTGTTGACAATGAAAACCCAGAAAAGGTTGGGAACCGCACGGTTTAGGCTATAGTCCGACTCCAGCTGCAGTCTGACTGAGCTGAGGGCTAGTTTAGATTACTTTGAACTGTTTCATTCATGCACTAGCCAGGATTGGCTGAGAGGGGTGTGGGGACTCTGAGTACAGTAACAATGCTCATGGCAGAAGAATGAATTGTAAACAACTTCTGCAGAGTCTTGTACTGTTGAACCTGTTTTTTATGTTGCTGCATGATGAATGTCAGTTGGAGTTTTATGGACTCATTTCTCACCAATGGTTTTATGAAGAATTTCCACAACCATATCTTTTTATTCTCTTCACTCTCCCCTTTCTTCTGCCCCCGTCCTCAGGCAATAAATAAAAACAACACAGAGAACAAGGAAAGACAGACAAATACTGGAGTATCAGTGGAAACCTTTTATCCCTAAAGCTTCCTCTTGGAAAAGCGAATGTGTTCTGTTTGCCATGGTGATGGATGGAACAATCTATTTAGAAACATTATCTACTATCTTCTCTACTATTTCATGTATGGCAGCTCCACTGATGCAAAGGAGACGGGGTGACGCTGAGTCCTTAGATTTGATGTCATGGCAGCATCACCACATGTAGCAGGAATTACCACAACGCTGTTTTTAAGTCAGAATATGTTTCTGTTTGTCAGTGATTTTGCTTTTATCAACACAATGTCATCAAAACTCTGCAAGATGTAGCCACACATCTTTACACGAGTGTTACTGAGATCGAGGTGAAAAGCAAACGAAAAGATGGGCGACCCATGAGCACATAATACTAAAGTAATTTTCTATTATTAGTTACTAAGGATGCCTGTGCTGGAGCATCAACTCTTCTTGTTACCACTACAGATGTTGCAGTAATTAGACTGCAAGTATAGCTGATTGGCATTAGATGCAGCAGTTACCATATTTCTATTAAGGGTGGAAAATAACTAAGACATGCGTTCTTGCGAGAGATGTCTTGATGCCGAAGCAAGAACCATGAAACAAAAGAAACGAGCTGATATTTTTAAAGACAGTTCCTCACATTAATGAAAAAAAATGGAAAAAGAAGAAAAAAAAAAATACAACTGAAAACTGTGCAGTTTGTTTTCTGGTCAAGTCACATTCGATTAGGTCAAAAAGAAAAGCATCATGAGTGCGATTTTAGCATCGCTATAAACTGCACACCACCACAGGAAGTAAAGGTGGTGCTTCAGGTACCAGTTCACCATCAACCTCAGTCAAATGCAGATGTAGGAATTAGATTTTTTTTATCAGCAACAGGAAACTTCATGAGCGATCGTGTAAAAAAAACTGTGCTTGAAGCTCTATGATCAGCTTATAGAGTATGTTGCTTGGCAATGTTTCAAACCAACTACATCAACACAACAAAGAAGCTGAAATGAGAGAGAAGTCTAACTTTCTTTAAGCCTGAACATCAGTCCGTGTCCTGAGTTGTTTTCCTTTAAACTGAAAAAAGAGAAAAACAAACAGAAAAACCATTTATTTTTCCAGTTTGTGTCCTTAACCAAAATGCAAATAAACAGCTTTACGTTTTCTCACATGTGCTCGAAACAGAAATTAAAAAAACAGAAACGAGCATCTCAGTTTGATCAAATTTTAATGAGACACGTCACATGACCTGGAAATCATAATAAAAACATGGATATGTTTAAAGCCTTCATGTCCAAAACTGTGTTTGAACTCATCAGATCATCGTGATAAACACAAACCTTCCTTTACAGATACCGCGCAGCTTATCCATTTACTGTTCGCCAACAACTTCCTGCATCTATGCTCTTTCAACATGAATGGAGTTGACCATTTACCTCCCAGATGTTACATTATTCAGTGGGCTTCATTAAGCGTCCACAAAGACAGAGGAATGTATGCAACGTTGGTGGCTTAGCGAGCTGAACCTGGATGTTTCCTCCGTTTGAACCTGCTGATTACCATGGAAACTAATGCTGGACTCATTGCTTGACATGAAGACATTTCTGTTCAATTCCAGATAAAAATTGGCTGTAAAAAAGCTTCTTCCTCTCACTGATGATCTCTCAGAAAGAAACAGTGGACTGATGTTTCTTTCACAGAGAGATTTAAAATCAAAGCTTGGATTTGATAAAGGCAGAAAAAAGAAAGAAAATCCAAGCTGTCGTTTGTTTTCTTTGTGGCGATGCTTTTAGGTAATGGAAACACAGTCAGATGGCATAGCTGGTGGAAAAGTGTTAATGGTGTAAATATGTTAACATCAGCATGGTATTTAGGCTTGGTGTGCCTCCATCATATTTCTAACACAGATTCACTAAATAATCTAACTTTGTCTCAACAGGCCTGAATTTAAATAGAAACTTAGGATGAGCAGCTCTGACACAGGTGGTGTATGTGGTGCACACATCTGCCCTGCTTTTGTGTTTTGTTCTTATTATATATCTTGTTACATACAGAACATGTTTATATATACTCATGTATATTTGTTTATATATGTTTACTTACATGTGCTGCACTCTCTTTGTTTGAATACTTATCCTGTGTTAGTCGACAGTTTGTGTTTTATCTTGTATTTCTTCAAAATTACTATCTGATAAAACTACACTTCAGCCTTATACACTTGAAACATGCGCATTAACTTTACACTTTAAACGGACGTTGTGTAACACGTTCTGTTGTTTACTGGCCAAAATCAGTGTATGCATATGTGTTATCATGGGTGTATTATAACCTCCACTAATGATCTGACACATTCCCCAAAAGCAAAATATTTTACATTTGATGGGCAAGCCAGTAGGGCAGCGCCATGACGGTCTGCCATTTTGAAACTACAGCTGCCAGTAAGGGACAAATAGCACCAACTACGAGTTTTCCCTGCGAGCCAGTGCACAGAGGAGAAGATAAAGAAGAGTGGGTAACTTCCCTTGCAAGTTGGAAAATATCTTAAATTTGTTAATTAAAGAAAAATGCAGGACCATGTGTATGAGGCAGCACAGCAGCAGTTTACACCAATAAAGCAAAACAGGGAACTTAAAAAGCGGCGTGACCAGACGATTCAAAAAGCAGAATCAACATCGCTTTACAAGTTAGCTTTAACTGGGACAAAAAGCTGGTGTTGTGTCAAGTCCAGTTTGCCCGTGAGTACCAATTTTCTCTCTAAACTCAGAACCATATCTGACAGTGAATTTCCATCCACTGGACGTTTTCCGTTTTCCCCATGGCCAGTTACGACATGATGCAGAGGAAACTTCATCACCCGAGTGAAGAAGTGCAGAAGTCCTGTTAAAGAGCAGGAAATTGTTGGCTAACAATAAACTATCAATAGACTTGCTCGGCACCTACAGATGCAGGTGGAAACAGATTTTTAAAAAATTCAATATTTTATTATTATTATTATTATTATTTTCTTCATGCACATGTGAAATAAAGTAAGGACATATTTCATTCTGTATGTATTTAAAATGCTGATCAAATGAGTTCCACACAGCTTTGGATGTGCAGTCAACACTGCGTACTGCTCAGTGTATGTTTTGGTTTTAGGATTTTTGGTTTAGAGGTGAGCGTTTATTTGATTTTTTTTAAACTAACTAAAAATAAGATAAGAGTCTTTTTTTCTTTTAACAGTTAAACTGAAATCAACAAACAAAATAAATACATAAAATAAAAGGCTAGTTTTATAGTTTGCAGAAAAAAAAATAAAATTACTAAAATACAAAAAACCAAACAAACAAACAAAAGTATTCTCAGACAGGAAGTTTATGTGGGAGAATCACGAAGAGGTTATATGGTGGGAGGGGCTTGTGTGGTCTAAAAGTCGTAGACAGTATAGCCCCATCCCTCGGTATGAGACGTGTTGGTACACAAATTTTTGCGTTTTCACAGGACAAAACTGGAAAGGTGCCAAAATATCCGTTAGGGTCCCACAAAAATACCCTACAGGGTGGACCTCAACACTGCAATTTGTTGATTGGTTAAAACAGTCATCACATCCTGTGTGATTCAGCACAAAGAAGAAAACGTTTAAATACACGGTGGAGTTTTTGTTGTTTAAAGCTGCATGACAAGAAGAGAGAATACAAACTGTAGGATGTCCACCATTCTCCTCCTTTGTTTCTGTGTCACGTTCTTCCTTGTTATAATTTAAGAAAGGCAGGGCACAGCTATGACATCATGCTATGACATAGTAGTATTCTTACTATGCCACTCATACCGCACCTACCAGGTAGGGGTATGGTTGACTGTAGAAACGGAGATCAGGGTTTACCGAACCAAAGTGCATCAAACCGTCCCATTAGGGGCCGGACACCATGGAAACAGGACTTTTGGTCCTGGTGGGGCACAGCTCTGAATGATAACTAACCAGTTTATGAAAACTAATTTTACAAAGTAAAATGTCAACTCAGAAATTATTCTTGACACGGCAAAGCAAGGCCTGTCTGCATGGTTATCATAACAGTGGGAGGACATGAGATAGAATCGTGTTGTAAAATATGACAATACAATAAAACTGGTTGGTTTTCGGTGTTTGTATTTTAGTGATTTTACTTTTTGTTCTCACTGTCTCACCAGTGAGACCCTGGAGAGGCGTGACTGGAAGTAACAGCCCCCCAGATCTGAATACAAGTGGTGTTTTGTTATTGGTTTTCTGTGCTCATCATAGTATCCACGTGTGCACTTGGCACCAGGATACTCTAGGCCGCAGTTCGATGATGGACTTTATAGTTGTATCATGACACATCGTGGATAGGTGGAGGGAAAATTTCAAAGGCCTCCTCAATCCTACCAACATATCTTCCGATGAAAAAGCAGAGTCGGGGGACCCTGACATGGGCTCTCCCATCTCTGGGGCTGAAGTCACTGAGGCCATTAAAACGCTCCTCATTGGCAGGGCCCAGCAGCAAGACAGCAGGTTTGTCCTGGTTGACACGTCCCTGCAGCATCACATGGAAATTGTGTGCTCCAACTACAGTGGCTCACACTCCTCAGCCTCCCTGGTAAGGTCGATTCAGGGGTCCTGGTGAGGAGGGTCCATCGGACAGTCGAAGCATGGATTGAGAAGGAGCAGTGTGGAGATCCAGGGGACACTGGAGGGGCTACATCTCTCTGCTTGTCTGGGAACACCTTGGGATCCCCCGTGTGAGCTGATGAATGTGGCCAGGGAGAGGAAAATCTGGGCTTCCCTGCTTAGGCAGCTGACACCAGAGAAGAGAAAGGAAATGGATGGATGGATATTTTTTATTCTGCAAACTTTAAAACCAAAACAAAGCCACCCATCTTATTTCCATCTTAACGATTAAAAAAGAAAATACCTTATTTTGTTTGTTTGTTTGTTTGTTTGGTTTTTTTAATGAAAATCAAATAAACACTTATTTTTTGTTTATTAATGCTCACTTTTTAATGGACCAAAACACACACTGATCCAAGGTTTACACAAAATAAACAAAAGTTCTGGGTCACGTGACTTTTCAAATTAAGAAAAAAAAAAGTTAATTATCCGATTTTTTTAGTTTGGTTTCAGAACAAAAACAGGAAAAACAAGTTTGTTTTTTTTAGTTTTTTCATTCAAAAGGAAAACCTGGAAGTACACAGACCAACCAGCTCCTGTTTTAAATACGGAATTTCCTGAAAAGTATATGTTGGGCTATGTGAAGTGAGGGCAGAATAAGGCGTGAAAGAAATCAAAGTTTTGTCTTAAAGTCCACTCCAATAACCCTCAGCAGCAGTGCTGTCCAACATGAAAATCTCTTTAAGTAGAAAATAAAGGTCCTCCTGTCTCCTCGGGCTGCTGCAGTTCACAGCATCAGTCTTTGCTCTGGTTTCGTGAGTTGACCCACTCAGCCTTGCAGTCAGGATGTTGCTTTTACTAAGACTGCATGAATTCTTCTTTCCTGTCTTTTCCTGTCAGTAATTCCAGGCCGTGAAAGTGCTGGATAGCTGAATCTGAATGAGCAGCTATGCAGCGATAGCCCTAAGCACAGTGGGAGAGGGTCAGCTTCAGCAGTCCCTCCGAGTGCATCTTGTAGAGGAGTTTGAACTCAGCAGGCAGCTGATGGGACTCCTGCCATTTGGTGGTGAACTTGGTGCCCTTCTTGTCGTAGTAGTGGTAGGGCAGCTCCTTACCTGTGTTCGGGTCCCAGCCGAAGGGCCAGAAGCCGTAGAGGTGAATTTGGTCGCACATGGAGGACGCCAGCGTGTACATCAGGATCCCAGTGCTCAGGCGCTTCGGCGACAACTGCTTGGTTTTCCAGTAGCTGTTGAGTACAAGGTGAGAGTAACGTTACTAACAGTTTAGAGAGCTTAAAGACTGATCTCCTGATTTCTTCTCAGCACGATGTGTTAAACAACACAGTTTAAAGGCAACCAGTTTAACCCATAAAGCCATTTATTTCTAATTTTTGTCCACAGTATTTTATTTTAAGTAAAATATACTACCAGTAATACGTTTGGACACACTTAGCAATCACAGTAAAAGGTTGTGTCCAGACTGGCAGTGTACCCTGAACCCTTTTAATCTCAGTCAGCATCAGACATGATGTTTCCAGCCTTGGTGTCAGATTATGAGGCTAAAACGATAGAAATGATGTATCAACAGATATAGCAGCACAAAGGCCGACCAGAACAGCCAAGCATCTGCAAAGCACTCTCAAGTCTTGGCTTTCAGACAGACCATTAAACACAGAAAAAAGTCAAATGTGAGCAAAGAGAAAATTACTTTTTCAGCAACAACTTTTTCTGCTATTTTTGTGCTTCACAACATGCAAATAAAATTCTTTATAAAACAATAAACCAAGTATGAAAAACAACTAATCCCACCCTAACGCTAAAGTACTAAAGTACTAAAGTACTTTAAAGATTACATTGTAAACAGCATTCAGATAGTCATACAGGTAGAAAACTGAAGAAACACTTGTCAAGTTTTAAGGAAACATTTAGACTCATCAAAAGCTGCAGGATCATTGAGTTCTAAAAGAAAATCTATGGACATTATTAAATTAAATCAAGAAAAAATAAAATAAATAAGTGAAGCTAGTTACTGTTAACAAGCCAATCATTCCATCCAGGTGTGTTGAAGTAGGGTTAAAACATGCAGTGCCGTGGGTCCTGAGGACCAGGGGCCTCATTTATAAAGCTGCCGTAGGTACAAAAACTGGCGTACGCCAAATATAGTCAACTTTTTTATAAATCTGAAAGTTGAAGTGCGCAGCATTTGCTTTTTGCGCAGCAGGCACCACCTGTAGTTTGCTTTGCTATGCACAGTTTTATAAATAAGGCCCCAGGACTGAGGAACACTGTTCTAGAAGAAATCTAGCAGAAGAAATGAGATTTTTCTGAAACTCTGTCACCTGCATGACATTTGAGAAATCTGCTTCCTTGAGAATAAAGACTGAAACCTGTTCATTTAAATGCTCACAAACCTTCAGACCAACATTATTTTTACAGCAAGAAAAGAAATAAAATAAATATAATGAAACAGGGGGTTGTAAAAGATGCTACTGCTCTAGTTCTCTCCCATCATACATATATTTGCTGAATTGAGGTAAATAAAAGGAAAAATCTTCTGATTTTCTAAGTGATTATTTAAATAATTTAAACATGAATTTCAGTAGAAGTTAAAAAAGAAGAAACTGCTCTTTCTGTAACATTGCAGCTGCTTTCATCATGCAGTGCTGCTCTGCAGCATCACAGAGGGGGAAACTCTCCAAACTGGCCACAACAAAAGCGTCTCAGAGTCCTCAAGGTGTGGAAATCCCTCTGAGCTGCCTTAAAGTGGTAATTCTTCCAGGACAGGTAGATTTAACAGGACTGATGAAGATTAGGTCGCTGTGCGAGCAGCCTACTCTAAGCACCAGACTTAAATCCCTCTCAACACACACAGTTACAGTTGTGTGCCATTCCCTTCACTAAATAGCTGTTTCCAATAATCCGGCTTTGCAGCCTAAATCTCCTCTTTGCCGTAAACATAAAGCAAAGCTTTACACAATACAAACACGTGTTCGTTTCCACGAATGTCCACAAACAGGATAAACATACAGAGGGGCATAATGGGAATCTGATTAAAAGCCCCTTCATTACCACGACCGCATTCATGATACCTGGAATAGTCAGAACGCTCAACGTTGGGTCGTTTTAAGATTAAAATTATTCCTGAAAACATTAAATGATGATCCTGTTGGAGTCATTTTTTGCAAAAACAGTCTTGTTCTAACCCATAAGAACCCTTATTGTCACATACATTTTCTGAGACATTTTGCTTCAATTTATGGTAAAAAAAACTTTGCTCCAAATCCTATTGAACACAATCTGATACTTGTCTTCTGTCCCCTAATAGATACCCAGAAGCAGAAAACCACATTATAATATTTTTAATATATCACATGGTAATAACTGGTAGATATCCCTCCCCAAAAAAATGTTAATTCTTTTGTTGCATGTTGTTTAAGGGCCAAATAAAGACCTCGTATTTCTAAATTGGACTCTTTTTTTTTACCATTTTTTTCAAGGGTTGGGCCTTAATGGGTTAAGAGATTAAAAACAGGTCTTATCAAACCCTCTGGGGTCTTTGGTAATAGTTGACAGTTTTTAACTAATTTTGTTTTTACCTTTATTTCAGCGTTGTTCGGTATAATTCTTTTCAGCACATCCTAACATGATTTTTCTTTTTGACATCTTGTATTAACACACTGGATAAAAAATTACACATTAAACAAAATCAAGTAGAAAAAAGTTTGATGAACATGTTTGGGATTAAACTTCACTAAAAAGTCAAACCAAACAAAAGTCAGATTTATTTTTAGAACTTCAAATGTAACTACAAATAGTTTTAAAACTTGTGTACAAATCTAGTAAACAACACAATTACACTCTCTGCCCAAAAAACAAGTCACCACCTGGATTTAACGAAGCAAGCACAAACCTCCTGATGGATAAGCTTCTGTTTTCTTAAACAACCAGTGGAAAGACACATCTCGTGGTTGTGGAAAAGATGTCAGCTGGTTAAGAAAAGCCATCATTGTCATCGGGTGATCAGAGTGAAGTGACTTAGCTGCCTCTGTTCTGAGCCACAAACTCATTTGACTGACCAGGATATTCCCAGATATCCCAAATATTCCATGAAAGTAGTTAAAGTAGTTGAAGAAGAGCCCCTTTCTTTTTCTTTTTATGGATGTCCACCATAGCTGTTGTTTCTGTTCAGGGCAACAATGTTTTCTACTCAGTTACAACCATGACTAACGTACCTTACGTACCTCAGGCAACACAAAACAGTCTATTTTAAGTGGCTGAAACCAACCAATGAAAACATGTCTGACGTTGTTTTGTTTTTCTTTTTGGGGTGGGGCAGGGGCTTCAAAGGACTGCTTCAGATTAAATTTTTTAGTACTCGACATTTCCTTTGCACAGCTTCGAACGCACCATGCTGGCTCCTAGTGCTGGTTGATATATTGGTTCAAACAAACATCGCAACAGTGGGAACGTGGCACAGCATGTTTGAGGGGGGGCCTTTTTCACTGCTACGCCGCTTCACGTTCAAAAACGAACTTGATGACACAGAAAGAAGGAGCCATATCTGTTGTCTGCAGATATTTTGGTTTTAAAAGGTCAGACATGGAGCAAACTACTGAAAATGGTGTCGAGCTAACACAAGCAATTTGCTGCTCCACCTTAGCCACAAACATGCTTTTGAGTGCCAAGAATTTACGGAACTAAGATCAGCACTCTCCACATCCTCAGGTAAAACTGAAAAAGATGGAGGACATTCCAGTCAGATGTCCCTTGTAGACATGTTTGCTAGAGGTGGATGGAGATAACCAACGGCATCATAATCCATGCAGCTAACGTTGGTTCTACTAGAACTGTGGTGTTTTTTTGTTTTTTTTGTTTTTTTGTTTTGTTTTGTTTTGTTTTTACAACGTACCCCAGACAGCAGACACATTTGAGCCTACCCTGGGCTGTTTGTCCCTTCTGGCTCAGTTACAGTACTGGCAAGCGACTTATGGGCCACATGTGGTCCAGATGTCATTAGCCGGGATGGACGTAACGAGTGTGTTGTGACAAAACCCTGTGATATATCATTTTGGTCATACTGCCAAAGCTACTTGCTCCAACAACCTAACATACACATCAGTATCTTCTATGGGCAGTCCTATAATAACATATTTAACAACCCCTGATATGTTGCTATTATATTGTATAGTTTAGTGTTAATATGCTGTTTGATGGTTGTATAATATGTGGATGCTTTTTAGTGTGACGTAACTTACTTGTTGATATATTGCATGATGTTCCCTGGCCAAGCCAGCTGGACCTTCAGCTTCCCTCGATGTTCCACGAAGAAATCCACCAGCGTTCTCGTCACCGTGGCTGATGTGTGGAAGAAAAATGCTGGGATCCAAAGGATGGCACCATCCAGCTTCTTCAGGCTCAGGAAGAAGTTATTCCTGTCCTGAACAGTCAGTAAATTATTGTAGTATTTCTCCAGGATACTAGGGTTAAAGGTAGTCATGTTGGTTCGACGCCCAACGTCCTTCTTGAAGACCTCTGTTGGTGCAAAGTTGCAGCGGAAAACAAAGTCAAATTTCTCAATCTGCGCACCGCAGTGCGAGCCGGTAAGGATGCCACTGTTGCCAATCACAGCGCAGACGTTGTAGTGTTTGTTGAGGATCGGCGAGACCTCAGGTAGGAGTGAGTGGAAGTTCTCACCGATGGAGTAGACGTATTTGTGACTGGAGTAGTCGTAGTGCATCAGCTGTCCGACTCTAACAGTGTCTCGAATCAGCGTGAAGTTGTGGGGGACGTCGATGTATTGAGATATCTCCTTCCTGCAAGACATCACTGCCACTTTATAATAAGCTTTCACAGTGCAGATTGTATTCAATCTATGTTTTTCCAAGCTGTTGTATATGTCTCAAGACAAAAAGATCCTCAAATTAACATCAAAACCTATGCAACGAATTACTTTATTTCAGGTACATATACACACAAAAACCAAAGACATTTATTTGATTTTAAAGCCTGATGGGGCATTGTGTAGCCAATGCCATGTGTTTATCATCAGGGAAATTATTACAGGAGCCTCTATATACTTACGTTCTACAACTTCATTAGATCCACCTGATTAAGTGCTTGTTAACCCAAATATCTAATCAGCTAATCACATGGTAGCTCAGTACAGTCACGCTTGCAGACAAGGTCAAGATGAAAGCTCGACTTTGAATCAGTGTCTTTGTAACCTCTTAATATTCATACTGTAAGATAAAAAACTTTAATAAATGCAGACTTCAAACCAAAGCCTCCCAATATGTCAACAAATAAATTGTTTACTTACGTCTAAAATATTTTTGATTTTGTTCTCTTTTGGGCCTTAAGACCGTGTCAAAATAAGTGTTAGATTTCTGTGGATTCAACATCAACATTTCAACCTGCAAGAGAACTAAAAGTGTAAGAGTGCCAGTCACATGGTGGTAACTAAACACATTTAGTCATGCAGACAACTTGCTGAAGTTAAACTCAGAATCAGAATGAGGAAGAAAGGGCTTTGAAGTGACTTTGAACGTGGCATGAATGTTCGTCTAAGTGTTTCAGAAACTGCTGATCTGCTGGGATTTTCACACACAGAGTTTACAGAGAACGGTCTGAAACGAGAAAATGTTTCATCTGCAACATTCAGATGGTCAGAATTAGGTGGAAACATCATGAAAACATGGATCCATCCTGCCTTGGATCAACATTTCAGGCTGCTGCTGGTGTAATGGTGGGGGGATATTTTCTTGGCCCACTTTGGGCCCCTTAGTACCAACGTGGCCTGGTTTAACCAGCACAGCCTACCTGAGTATTGTTCCTGACCATGTCCATCCCTTTATGACCACAGTGGAGCATCTTCTGATGCTACTTCCAGCAGGATAATGCACCATGTCACAAAGCTCAGATCATCTCCACCTGCTTTCTAGAACATGACGATGAGTTCACTGAACTCCAATGTTCTCCACAGTCACCAGATCTCAGTCCAGTAGAGCAGCTTTGGGATGTGGTGGAACGAGAGATTCTCATCATGGATGTGCAGCAATTGTGTGTCAATTTGGAGCAAAACCTCTGAGGAATGTTTCCAGCATCTTGTTCAATCTGTTTAAAATGACCACTATCAAATGCACCCCTATGCTTACAAAGAAATATATGAAAAAATGTGCCACAGAATAGTTCTTTAGTTTATTGTCATTTTGAGAACCATTGCTTTTAGGGCTTTTGGATCGATTAGACCGTGTCATAGTTGGAAAAAATGCTGTGTGCTTGATTAAACTATTGCTTCATTTACTGTAATAGCTTCAATCTAAATATGAATTATTTTGCCTTTTAATTTTGTTTTCAGAGTATTATTTTCTCCCAAATTTCCCTGAGGGCTCTCTGAAGGGATTAATAAAGTATTTCTATTCTATTCTATTCCTGGTGGAGGATGGTGCTCTAATGAATGCCTTTTGCTCCAGCAGGTATTGGCAATGTGAACTGAACCAAGCAGGTTTTTGGTGTGGGGAAAAGGAATATATATATATATATATATGTATATATATATATATATATATATATATTTTTTTTTTTTTTTTTTTTAACTCACATAGTAAAATGAGCTCTGGCATTGATTGCCGCAGAGGTTTTGTGCTCCACCAAAACCTTGAAAAACAGTGAACACCTTCAAAAATACCATTGGTGTTTGGTATAGCACACAAACATGTGGGGGGCATTCAAGCCATTTCATGTTTCTCCCCTAATAAAAATACAGTTTAAAAAAGTATTAACTTGACATGACAGGAAAGAAAAAGTAAGTTTTTTTCAAACATGAAATTTAGCCCTTCACAACCCCTCATGAGGAGCTCCTTCATCTTGAGCCCCTCATTTCTTAAGCTGTTCTACTCAATGATCCAGTACCAGAACATAAAAAGCTGACTGGAAAAAAGAAACCAGAGTGATCAACGATCTAACGCCAGAACAAAGAATACTTCAGGGAAAATGAATAAATAAAAGGTCATGTTACAATTAAGTACATTAGCTCACACAAGAATGGCATCAGGACAACGAGATGGGGAATGAAAACCTCTGCTTCATCTGTAATTAAAGAACATGTAGTCTGTACATTGAGCTGTACAGCGGGTGCTGAATTATTGGTAAAGGGAAATGCAGATGCAGAGAATGGTACAGTACTTTCACACACAGTCGTAAACCGGAAGCACTCAATGAGCGCACTGCCATTGTAACTTTTTATTTGTTTTTTTTTTAATGATTAATGGCATTATTTTTTAGTTAAAAGCTCTAATGACAAAATGATTGTCATCTCCCCATAGCAAAGATTCCTTTGAAAAATTCCTGGATGTAGGAAGTGATCCGGATCACGGCCCAAAGTCTCATCACTTGTTTCCTGAAAATTTCATCCAAATCTGTCCATAAATTTTTGAGTTACATTGCTAACAGGCAGACAGACAATCCAAAGCTGCTGAATACACGACCTCCACCTTGGTGGAGGTAAAAATACCCAAACTGTGGCTGTTGTGGCTTTCACCTCATCCAATAAGGGATCAAAACTTGGACTAAAATTTATCAAAATGTTTTCCAACCCAAACAGTTTAATAGCACAAGCCATTTGACTTCAAATGAACTGGTGTAGATGATATATTTTCATGTGAATGCTGTGTAATTTTCTGTTTCTGAGACAGTGCAAATGCTTTTTGCTCACGAAACAGAAACATTTTCACAACTACAGTAACGCTCAGTGCTGTAAGTGCTAAAAGCCTGTTTGACTTTCAGGATCTTCAAAATCCACCGCAGAGGTTGGAGAGGGACATTGTGTGTGTGTGTGTGTGTGTGTGTGTGTGTGTACCTCAGCTGTATAAAAGCAGTGCTGTTGTAACTCCATTTAGAGGAGTTCTGCAGGTCCTCGCTGAGAACGTTGGTGAGAGAAGTAATAGCTGGATCCAGATGTTTCATCGCCGTCTGGGAGCTACACAGAGGAGGAAGTGACATGCAGGTTAACTTCTTGTATGAGGAGTTGGCCAGCCTCCCTCAGCTGCACTTAAAAGGTTTTGAGAAGCATTTTAGCTCTTTTAAATATAGATTTATTGGAAATGCAAAAACATTTATCAGCTCTGAACATTATTAAAGATATTTGGTGTAACTAAAACAAATGTAAGCAGTCAGGGAATCAGACAGGTTGTTAGAAACAGTTCAGCAAGACAATAAAACCTGCTTCAATTGGATGCTAGACTTTACTCCAAGTCTGAGACAAAACTGCATTTATTTGTTAAGCAATAATCAGGCATTGATAGTTTCTAATATCTAAATTTGAAACTGGTGAAAAAATTGTAAAACCCCAAATTAAAAAATAAAAGTTGGGATGCTGAGTAAAATGTAAATAAAAACAGAATGCAGTGGTCATAAGATCTCATCAACCCATATTTCATCCCCAGTAGAAAATAAACAACATCAGATGATGAAACTGAGACATTTTACCATTTCATGGAAAATATGAGCTCATTGTGAATCTGATGGCAGCAACACATCTGTAAAAAGTAGTTCCAGGGTGATGTTCAGCATGGTGTAAAAAGTAGTTCCATGGTGATGTTCAGCACGGTGTAAAAAGTAGTTCCATGGTGATGTTCAGCATGGTGTAAAAAGTAGTTCCAGGATGATGTTCAGCATGGTGTAAAAAGTAGTTCTAGGGTGATGTTCAGCATGGTGTAAAAAGTAGTTCTAGGGTGATGTTCGGCACGGTGTAAAAAGTAGTTCCAGGATGATGTTCAGCATGGTGTAAAAAGTAGTTCCTGGGTGATGTTCGGCATGGTGTAAAAAGTTCCAGGATGATGTTCAGCATGGTGTAAAAAGTAGTTCCTGGGTGATGTTCGGCACGGTGTAAAAAGTAGTTCCAGGGTGATGTTCGGCACGGTGTAAAAAGTAGTTCCAGGGTGATGTTCAGCATGGTGTAAAAAGTAGTTCCAGGATGATGTTCAGCATGGTGTAAAAAGTAGTTCCTGGGTGATGTTCGGCACGGTGTAAAAAGTAGTTCCAGGGTGATGTTCGGCACGGTGTAAAAAGTAGTTCCAGGGTGATGTTCGGCATGGTGTAAAAAGTAGTTCTAGCGTGATGTTCAGCATGGTGTAAAAAGTAGTTCTAGGGTGATGTTCAGCACGGTGTAAAAATATCTGGGAAGTGAGGAGACCAGTTGCTGGAGTTTTAGGAGAGGAATGTTGTCCCATTCTGGTCTGATTCAGGATTCTAGCTGCTCTACAGTCCTGGACCTTGGTTGCTGGATTTCTGCTTCCATGATGCTCCGGATGTTGTGTATTGGTGAAAGGTCTGGACTGCAGGCAGGCCAGTTCAGCAGCTGGACTCTTCTCCTGTGAAGCCATGCTGCTGTGATGGATGCAGGATGTGGTTCAGCATCGTCTTGCTGAAACCTGCAAGGCCTTCCCTGAAAGAGACGTTGTCTGGATGGGAGCAGATGTTGCTCTAAAACCTCCATGTACATTTCAGCATTGATGGAGCTTCACAGATGTGGAAGCTGCCCACGTCATAGGCACTAATGCAGCCCCATCCCATCAGAGATGCAGCTTTTCACCTGTCCACTGATAAAAAGCAAGAATGAAGTCTTCCTGATCCCATTCAGTAATTTTCTAGTAGAGAATCATGTCTGTTTTTGATGCAGTGCTGCTTGAGGACCCCAAGATCACCAGCATCCAGTTGACCTTCAGGCTTGTCCCATGCACACAGAGATTCCTCCTGATTCTCTGAATCTTTTGATGATCTTCAAAGTTTTTGCCATTTTACATTAAGGAACATTTTTCTGTATTTGTTCAACAAATTTTAGATCCAGTTTGTTTTAGGTTGGTGAACCTCTTCCCATCTGAGAGACTCTGCCTCTCTGAAATGCTCCTTTTACACCCAGTCATGTTACTGACCTGTTGACCGTTAACCTAACTAGTTGTCAAATGCTCCTCCAATTGTTTTTAATTCATGCAAATTAGTTTTCCTGCCTTTGTTTTCCCTGTTCCAACTCTTTACAGATGTGTTGCTGCCATCAGATTCTAAATGAGCTAATAAAAGGTAAAATGTCTCTGATATGTTGTTTGTGTTCTGTTAGGAATAAATATGAGTGGATGAGATTCGCTTATCATTTAATTCTGTTTTATTTCAAATAAGAACTGTAAGTCAACAGTAAACCACAAACTAATCTTGAAACTATGATGGATATTCAAAATTCATACTTTCAGAAATAATTTTATTTTCACTTTTACTTTCTTTAACCTTTATTTTTCTTCCAGCTCATTTCATTTATAACCTGTCTGATTATCTGCTTGTATGCGTCAGTGACCCAGACCCACACTGATTAAGGGCCAAATTTAATTATAAACTACATTATAAATTCTTATATGAATTCAGATTAAAATTACAAAAGTTGAAAAAGTGTCATATAAACAACAGAGAAAATTAACTTTTTTTGTCTGATGCTAAAATGCCTTCAAAAACACATGCAAGTCTTTCAAGGAGCTTTTTAACAAATGAGCTGTTGCTTTAATCAGCAGCAGTAAAAATTAAGTTTCATTTACACAGTCAGCTCAGTGTAAATGCAGGCTTTCAGTGACTTTCCAGTATGTGAATAAATCTAATTTATTCTAAAATAAAATAAATCAAAAGCTACTGAGAAATTAGCAATAAGGCCATTCTCTTTTGGCAAATATGTCCATCTTAACAAGTTTTTAAAAACATAATATGAGGCTCTGTGTGGAGTAAAATGTTGTTTGTCCAAATTCAGCTCTGAACATCTTCAGAATGTGTAAAGAAATTTTACAATAACAGTTGGAAAGAAGTTAATATTCTTGTTAGGATGGACAATTTTTGCATTGCTTTAAGCCTTAACTCCCATTTCCTTTTAATAATAATCCCCATGAGAGATTATTAAACTAAGCCTTAATCTGGTAGAATACTCTGTAAGATTTTATGATTTTTCCTTTCAGAAAGACAGAGTCTAGTCTAGATATAAAAACAACTTTTCAACTGAGCACAGAGGCAAATGTACTTTAATCGTAATGCAAATGTGGTTCATACACAGGCCTGAGATACACTACTTAGATTAATGCAAAGATGAAAAACAGAGGAAATTTGATTGTCTAGCTACACCAAGAGAGTAAAAACTAATCAGCCAATCATACGTGGTATCTTGATTACAGAGCAGTCAGATATAGAAATGTTAAAATGAATGTTTTTTTTTTTAATAACTTAAAGTTTATCTTGCATGAACCAGTTTGGGGGAGTTTACACCATTAGAAGTAATTTACAATGTTCCACAGTGTGGCATTTAGAGATATAGAGCCAAGCATGTGTAAAACAAACTGATAAAATTATAGTTTGGTTTAAATGTAGTGGGGGGCAGACCTCTGTAAGACAGTTTGTGTTACAGCAGAAATCCATCCTGGTAGACGGACCAGTGAAAGACCAGTTAGGAAGGACATGGCGTTGAAAGAGGATCAGAAGATTGAGTTTGGAATCTCACTCAGTATTTGGATCTTACTTTAATCAAAATACTTACAGATAAGTATGTTTTTTCATTTTTTTATTGTGTGTGTAAAAATTCATGTCAGTTTGAAACCATGAAGATCATTTAAAATTTCTATTACTGCAACTTCTATTACTACATGCTGCAAGCTGAGTCCAGTACAAGCTGTGATTATGTGACATTATCATATTATGAGGAGTACTCCTCCGCAAAATGAGGTATAAAAGAAAATTAGGAAATGAACAGATTTTTTTTTTCATGCTGTTTTGAAATCAACACAATAGCATTCAAATTTGCCAGAGCAAGTTCAGTGGCTTAGACTCAACTTTGCTTCATGAAACAAACAGTTGGCTGCAGGTTCCAGCTCACCTAAAGAAAACTGAAGCAAAAAAGCTGCTTTCACTAGAAAAATAAATACAGAGGCCGAGAACATGGATGAGACAGGCATACAGATAAAGCGCCAGATAGACAGATGGATGGACAGACAGACACATAATAGCGGAGAAAAAGAAGAACATATTGCATCCCTGCATTTGTAATGGAAACATCCTCACTCTGTATTCACCTCAGGTCAGGTTTGCGAGGTGGCCTCTCACTGCAGCAGGGGGTTAAAAAAAAACAAAAAAAACAAAACCATATTTAACTGACCCAGTTTTATATTTATCATTAGTTAACTGACACTAATGGACTTAAAATGAAATCAGAGACATGATATGAAAATCCAGCATGCAAATTGTACAGTACATTTCAAATACTATACTGTATGCACTGATGCTAAAATAAAAAACGTATAATAAAGCTCTAGTAGCACAGAGGCTGCTGAGTGCTAATATCTAAGCCAACAAGATCTTATGACAAATTGTAAATTATCTACGTTGGTCCAATATGTCCAGCAGTTTTACAACAAAGCCTCAACACTTGTCCAATACTTACATTCTTTTTTTCCACCGTTCTCTACTAGGACCTCATTAAGCCCTATCCGCAACTCCTTAAAGTAACATATTGAATCCAGTTTTTTGCAAGTTTCCCAAGCTATTTTCTACTTTGCACATAAAGCTTATAATTGCAGATAGAAGTTAAAAACATTAACTACAATTTCTGTAAAGACCATCCAGTTTTTACTTTGTCCCATGTGCACAGAGATTCCTTCTGATTCTATGAATCTTTTGATGATAGTGCACACAATGGATCAGGGATGTCCTGCTCCCGTCCTCAAGGTTTCCTGTAGGTTTTAAATGTCTCTCTGATCCAACACACCTGATTCAAATTAAATGTCTATTCCCAACAGCTTGCTGTGAATTTCTACCCAAGCATGTTGACCTGTCAATCTGATTTGGGTGTACTACAGCAGGAAGCATCCAAAACCTGCAGCACAGCGACCATTGAGGACCGACTTTGAACTTTATGTTGAGGATTATTTTTCGTGAACCTCCACCCATCCTTACAGCTGAGAGAGTTTGCCTCTGTGAAATGTTCCTTTTATACCCGGTCATGTTACTGACCTGTTGCCAATTAACCTAATTAGCTGTCAAATTTTTCTCCATAATTTGTGCCAATTATATTTTCAGCCTGTTGTTGCACCTGTTCCACCCACTGTGTAGCCTGATGGAGCAAACAGAGTAGTACTACCGGAAACCGAGGGGGCAGTGTTGAGCAGAATAGCTGACATGCGACCTGCGAAAAGTACAAAAAAGAAGCTATGATGTATTTAATAGCCGCACAGACCACCAGTTTACAGCTCTGCCTCTTTTTAAGTACACTATCATGAGTTCATCCATCGTCACCATGTTTGTTATTGTCTAAATCTGATGTCGGAACTCGAAGGTGAACTTTGTACTGTCCTTTGGTCAATGTATTCGTTAACAACCCTGCCAACGTAAAAGCTCAAAATTATGAGGGCAGTGACATTTGAAACAGATGTACTTCCTTACATACATCTTTACCTGTGTGTTCACAAAATCAGGTGTGCATACAGGTAACTGCTGCTTCATCTCTTAGTTAATAGGACTCATTTCCTGGTTGAAAATGAGTCAAAGTCAAATTAAGATGAATAGTGCATTGGGTGTCAAAATTGTCTCAAAAGCAGTAATGATTTTGAAGCTTTTGAATAAAGGAAGGTTTGGAAGACCAGTAGTTTTTCCTGCACAATGGTGTGTTTGTGGACAGGAAGGTCATGAAAAGAACAAACACCCCACACATCCTCAGGAACCACTGTCACAAGAGCAAAAGTATGAATTCCATGTGATTAAACTAACCCTACAATATGTCCACCAGCAGAGCGTTTTCCTCACATGCTCCTCCACACCTAACTCATTTAAAGAGCAACCTTGGCCTGTGGTGACAGTGAGAGAGAAGGAAAAGGATTAAAGGTGGGAGGAAAATTAATGTGGCTTTCATGTTGTAAATCATGGTGGCCAAGGACGGCTCTCTGGCCTCCAGAGCATCAAGACAGATGTTGTTCTAGCTTCAGGACTCACACCTGATCCAACATGTTGGACTAAAAACATTTAAAGAGCACAGGTGATGCACAGGTCTGAAAGAAACCTGGTGCAACTTGTCTGAAACTGTGTGTGCAAAGACGATTAATAAAATGCAAATTGAATGGACGGAAGGATGTAAATCTGGTGGGAAAGAAATAGGGAAGAGGTCCTCCACATCTCATTCCACTGCAGGTGAGATATTAAAAAAGCTCTGTACTTCAGCATATTGTGAAACAGATTGTACTAGCACTAATTCCAACAGCTCAACAGAAAAGTCATTTTAACCACTGCAGCTTATTTTTTCTTTCTTTTTTTAGCAGCAGTCCTACACAGATGTTTCACATTAACAACCCACCAGAGGGTTAAAGAGTATAATCCCCCCCATAGAAATGTCCAACATTTGCAGGAGGCATAAGCTAACAAAGAACAAAAGAGCAAGCAAATTACAAGAGAAATATTTGGTGAGTGGAAGAGATATTCCCACAAACTCACAGTAATTGACTCTGGTGTTGTATTGATGGAATTAGTGATTCAGATATGCACATTTTAGTGCAAATATCACACAACACTGATAACTTTAACTCACTCAAATGATAGATTTCATGTTTGAACCTGTAATGTAAGAGTGACTTTATGACTGACTGTGTGCACAACCCCAAGAATTTATAAATGAAATTAAAAACAGGAAAAAAATCTACTTAACAGATTTCTTGGGTGATTTTTGTTGCTTTAAATAAGCAGCAAGCAGACGTATCTAACGCTGTGATGAATAAGCTGATGTAGTTCATAGCTGTGGGATTAAGTGACAGATGCCCTGTGTTTCTTTGTTTGTGTGTTTCTTTAGGCTGATGCGCATACACACCGACTGGAACACGGACATGTGCCACATTTAAATCAATTCATTCAAGCAAAGCTGTCAACTTTGCTTAACTTTATCACCAAACCAAAATCCCCCTTTGGAAGCAGAAGATGGGAACCAGTGAGCCTGAACATATGATGCATTTACTGTGAATTTAGCAATAAGAAACTGGTAGTGAGACAGAAAACGTAAACATGAACCAAAACACTGCTGAAACATTTGCTGCTGTCCTTCACTCTGGATTGAATGAAAACATCCATCAAGCAAACACTTAATAGTAGCTGTAAGGCAGAGGATATACTTGCCTTACATGTGTTTATTATTGATTCCCGTATGTATTTTGGGTTTGTTTTTACACATCCCAGAATATAATGTTATGCTTTTCCAAGCTGCAGTATGGAATAACTAGTAGGGGTAGTGCAGGGCCAGCTCATTGATTGGCCAGGACTTAAAAATGGCTTGTTTACAACAAATAAACAATGGGGCAACAATAAAGTTACGCAGTCTTGTTTCTTCATTTTTGTTTTTTTGGTTTTATTTTGGTGTTAAAACCAAATACAATTTTTACACAAATCTATCGAGTGTGAGCAGCAGGAAAGGCAGCGAGCTATCTGGCATGTTCATCCTACTTCATTTCCTCTCTGTGGTTCATTGGATAGTCGGTTTGCTTTCCCACTGCAAGCGAATCGCACCAGCATTCACTTGCAAGTAAAACCAAGCAGATCACAGTTCGCTTCTTCGGTTCACCAGGATGCAAACACACGTTCACACTGTTCCAAATGAACCGTGGAAGTGGACCAGGGTTTGCTTAAAGTGGATCACAAAGCGTCAGTGTTAATGTGCCTTTAGTCAAATGAAATGAACATGATAGTTGAACATATTCTAAAAATAAGGACTGAAGGTCTAAATTGATCAAGCCTGCATGAAATCATGTCGATCTATAGAAAACATCACAACTTCTTTATGTGTGATTGGATTCTCATTGCAGTCTTTGCTGAGTCCTCGTGAGGTGATTAACAGCTTTCTTTTCTTTCTATAACATGATGGGAAATTATAGGGAGAATGAGAAAAAGCAAAGAACACAGATATCATTTCCTTCCTATTTGGCTGTACTCCGTGACCACATGCACCCTTTGTAAGGTCTATTTTTCTTACAGTGATTGACCTGCAGTAAAAACACAGCAGGCCTTTGACAGCAGAGGCCTCCAGCAGGTTTAATGAGCCATTAACAGTTACTTTACGAACATTTCACACAGGTATGACATGCTTTTTGGTTGCTTCATCCTGAAAACAAAGATGATTAATTGTTTGCCTGATGTTTTCTACTCTATAATATACAGAAGCACAACTGAGGAAGCCTGCTCCTGAAATTAATCAATCCAAACACTCAGGTCTTGTGAGGCAAACCATGACCAGCACAAGTGCAGATCTACAGCCTGGCCTGGACTCACCGAAAACCTGCATGAAACATGTACATCCTGGGTCCTCCATTGGGTCCATATCTGGGGGTGCCGAGCAGGAAGTCCTTCTTGATGGACACGTAGCTGATGAGCGACAGGATGAGCAGTGCCACACTGAATATGATGAGTCCCAGCGCGCTGGCGATCCGCACCATCCTGCCTCTCTGCGGGCAGCTGCCCCCCCGGATCATCAATCAGTGACCGGCCAGGTTGAGGGGAGAGCGAGCACCGAGGCGCACCGCATCAGCGACAAAACGAGACGGAGACGCGGGCGCAGAATTCAGAGCTCCACGTGAGAGGAAGGAGCAAGTGCTGCGACTAGAAGCAGGAGTGGGGTAAGCAAGAGGCCGCAGAGAGGAAGCACGGATTTTTTACGCTTTTAGCAGGCCTAGTGGTCATGAAGCAGACAAATTCTTCTTGAGGAGGAGTGGTAAGAGGGAGGTCGCACTTTTCCTGCCGATTTAATCACCGGTGTGGCGGAGATGTGACGATTTATCTGAGAAAAAGACAGCAAAGGAAACAAATGTGACGCACTGACAGTCCCATGTATTCCAGATTGGAAAGCGAAAATAGAGAAGAGGGGAGGTCATGGAGGTTTTTTTTTTCTGTAGACGTTAAAGAGTCAGATTACAGCCGGTTTCATAACCGCAAGGTGCAGAAACGAGGCTGCGACGCGCAGCATCCGGCGGAGAGAAGATGGATGCGGCTCCCTCTCCTCATCTGCATCCTGGGCGTCTATCTCCTCCTCTCCTTTCTCTCTCCGGTAGCGCAGGCTAATTAATGAAGCCGGGGTGTCGCTTTAAGGGACGCAGCTCTTGTATCGAGGTAATCAGATAAACAACAGCAGCAGCATCCGAGGCGGAGCTCTGCTTCCTGGCGGAGGCACAGAGCCGCAGAGAGAGAGAGGAAACCTGCCGCATCACACCGACCAGGTGGCCAGCAGGGACATGCGGTGTCAGCTTGTGCTCAGATATCCCAACAGTAACTCTTTTCAGCTCATATCAAAGCAGAAAGCTGTTTGATTGTTCCTAACATTACACCTCTGTGAAGACGTGGCATATACTAAGGAATAAACAGTTTAATTATTTTTAGTTTATGTATTTGGCAGGGCCGTTCCTAGCTCTGTGGAGTCCCTGTGCAAGATGCTGTTTGGGGACCCCTCGTTTGCCCAACCATGATGGAGAGCTACTTAATCTCAGTGGTTCCCAACCTACTTTCCTTGAGGACCCCCTTCATGCAAATACCATAAAGCCATGGACCCCCTGCCTCAACCCAAGCAGAAACCATGCTTGGTTTTATGCTTTCAAAAGGGAGATTTGCACCATAAATAATGTATTCTGATTGATTCCTGTCCTTTGATAGAGCCAAAGTTAAATTAACAACACAAACCCTTTATTTTTTTTCTTAAAATAGAGACAGTGTGTGGACATTGATCACAACTAGTCTGAATGTTCAAAGGGAGAAAAAGACAATCCTCATGTCAATAAAAAAACAGATATTGAGTGTTTTTTTTAAGTATATAAGATGGATATAGATAAGTATATAAGAATAAAAACAAGTAATTTTAATTCCCCTTAGATAAGGGTGGACATTCAGCTTTGGTGCCCCTACTGGCTAGTGGGTTCCTATTAGTCATATTCCACCTAAAGCAAGAACCAGCTCTGCAAAGCAGAACCTGTTTGTTTCCTAATCAGACTCCTCTGTGGAGGCTTAAATACTAATTAATAAACTTCTTATTTTTAAAAATGGTAAAGTTTGGTTTTTAATGTGTTTTGTTCTGTGTGATTTCATTAAAACATGTTCATAGAGTTTTTGTTTAGTTTCCTAAAATTTAATATGTGAAATAACTCTTTAAAGCTTTTAAGCAAATATTTGCAGAAACTCCATTGGCACACCTGGATCATGCAGTTCTTGTAAAATAGAAAATGCATTAATTATTAATCCGCGGCCACATATTACTATCATGCTGAAACGAGATAATTAACTTATGGTCTTAATTAGTTATATGTAGGAATTTATGGCTATAGCATGCATATAACATGGATATTTTTTATTCAGTTTAATTTGGGGATGGATTATAATGGCATTACTGAGCTTTCTGAGTTCTGAGTTCTACAGAAAACAGGTTTATCATTCAGTAGTGGCTCCACTGCTTTACCCAAAAACTACAAATCCCACATAAACAGGCCACAGTCTGCCTGTGGTAATATAACATACTTCGTACTGGGTTCATTCCTTTTGACTCAGCCCGGTAAGAAGTGATGAAGAGTATGGGAAGAGGATTTTGCCTATTAAATGGAGGGTAATGGGTTTGCGAGTGGAAAGAGGCGTTATGAAGTTCATGTCCAGCATCATTTCTGTCACCGTCCTCCACACTCACCGTACAAACAAAAGAAAACTTTGCAACAGCAGCGTCTAAATTTAACACAAAGGCAGTAAAGCGCATCAAATTTATATATGTATGAGTAACAATCAGAAGAGGTTAAATTCCTGCTGAATATAAATTTCTAATAAGTCTTTGCAGTCGTTGCACAACTGTTATTGTGGCTCTGAATCTGGAGAAAAGTAAATGTCATTAGGAAATTAAAACTATGTTAAACCTAATTGTTTAACTTTGTATTAATCTCAGATGACCCCAGTACACAGATCTCTGGATATATTAGCCCCTCTGACAGAAACATCACATGTTCAGTTATCTTTGCTAATAATTATTATCACATTGCACAATGTTGAAAAGTAGGGCTGGGCAGATCGATCCAAAAGTCAGTAGTATCGATACTAAGGCTAGTATCAGTATTCGATCGATACCAGCATGATGGGATCAATATTTTTCTTGAAGAGGGCTTTACAGACAAAAAGCCTAAGAATGTGAATGAGAGCCAACTGGGTTTTCCTTTTCTTAATTTGTGCTGCTGACTTTATTTTTCTCAAACAGTTGTGTGATAAAATGGATTTTTTTTAATTGTTTTATTATTATGTTACATTGTGAATGTTTTTTATATTGTTTACAAAAAAATTCTCCAGTTTGTTAATAAAATTGTTTAATTTGAAAAAAATCTTCAAGCTCAAAGGCAAAATCATAAAATGATTGTGAAATTTCAAGCAGAGCATCTGCGATACTGGCCCTGGATTTACTTGTTATCAGATTGATACCAAAACTTACAGTTTGCCCACCCATGTTAAAAAGTATTAAACTAAACTGAAGTGTAGTTTAGTAATAAAACGCTGTTTAAACAAAACATGAAACAATAACTAATCACTACTAAAAAACCTGAGTTTCAACCAAAATCCTCCAGGAAGGAGGCATCTCTGAACGTCTGATAAATCTAAATGAAATGGAGTCTGGTGTCCAGTATTTTACAGGACTAGGATTCTGACATCGCCATCTTTCATCACATGAATTATTATTAGACCTGAAAATACTCAGTGCCATCTGGAAAACTCAAAGTAAGCTGTCATTTGTCTTATAATTAACACCGTATTCTGATAATGGTGAGACTGTACCTCACAGTGGTTTAAACAGACTCAAAGCCTCAAAGCAGACTTTTCCTCAACATGTTAGTCATCATATCATTTTTTCACATATATACATATATATATATATATATATATATATATATATATATGGCTGGCTGAGGGAAAAATGGCTCTTTGGATTGGAAAGGCTGCAGACCCCTGCACTAAACACATAAACAGATTTAGCAGCAATTTTCTCTTTAAACAGCAACAGTTAAAATTGTGGTTTTAAAGACATTTTGTTTACAATATACAGTAAACACTTTGCAGACAGGCAATGATGATGTTTGTCCATGTCTACACGGTGAATTAAGACATGGTAAAGTAATAAGTAGTGGCGTTACTTTTCAAATGCAGTAAGTAAAGTAAAAACAAGTAAAGTAATTTCATTACAATTTACAGAAGTAATGAATAACTAGTAACTAATTCCTTTTTTACAGTAACTACCCTAACACTGGTCCTTGGGCAACACCCTTAACGATGCTGCCTAAATGCCTTCAGGTATAAGTCGCTTTGGAGAAAAGCGTCGGCAAAATGACTGTAGAATACAAAGTTTTCGGCTAGATGTCCCTTATTGTTTATATCTGTCAGAGTGTCCAGAGATCAATGTATTTCAGCCACTTAAACTTATTTATATTGATTTGTCTGCTACTTTAACAGTTTTCAGCTGGAAGAAATTGAATGGTTACCGTACCACATCCATCTGTTTTAAATATGCAACTCTGAGCAGCCACAGAAGAAGTTCAGTGGCAGAAATGAAACCATTAGTGTTATACAGTTGCTTTGCCCCGCCTTGCTTTGCTGCACAGGACTTTATTCTACTGTGTTATTAATCAGATGTTACATCTTTTTTGACGTTCTCTGGAACACAACTTAATGACAGACAGAATGTACGCTGGACCAAAGGAAAAAGCAAATGCAAAGAACAATCTTTATTAATTATTAATAAACACAAAGGTTTCCCAGGACTTTTTGATAATCTATAATTATTATTGAAAATGCCAGAAATGGTTGTTGGTTAACTTAACGAAGAGAGAGAAAAATAAACTATTGTAGTGCAGGAAAGTAACATGAGAGGGTGTTAAATTAAGAAAACAAGCTGAGGAAAGAAAAACAGGCAAGGTTGGGAGATAAAAGTGTAACAGATAGACGAAAGGTAAAGTGATACTAGGTGAAGGAGATGAGGAGAGATCCAGGATGAAGATTGTGGCATATTAGCTTCCATGAGGTAATATAGGCCATCAGGTTTTCCTCTTTACAGAACAGCTAGCTGTATTGAACCTTAAGGAGTAACCAGCTGTTAAATTTTACACTCAGCTGACATGAAGTGATGTAAAAGAGTTGCAAAACTCATAAACCCAGTGATGAAAGATCTGGACTGCAGGCAGGCCAGTTCAGCAGCCGGACTCTTCTCCTGTGAAGCCATGCTGCTGTGATGGATGCAGGATGTGGTTCAGCATCGTCTTGCTGAAATCTGCAAGGTCTTCCCTGAAAGAGACGTTGTCTGGATGGAGCAGATGTTGCCCTAAAACCTCCATGTACTTTTCAGCATTGATGGAGCTTCACAGATGTGGAAGCTGCTCACGTCATAGACTCTAATGCAGCCCCATCCCATCAGAGATGCAGCTTTTCACCTGTCCACTGATAACAAGCTGGATGCTCCCTCACCATAAATCCTGGCATTGTCATCTTGGAAAATGGCCATGCCACCATCAGCTAACCTCATTCCTTTAAAACATAATGTTGCTGAACCTGGAGCTGACCAACTACAGCAACCCCAGACCACAGACTGCCCCCACAGGCTTGTACAGCAGGTACAAGGCACGATGGCTGCATTCCTTCATCCTCCTCTCTTATTACCCTGATGCTCCATCACTCTGGAACAGGGTAAATCTGAACTCATCAGACCACATGACCTTCTTCAATTGCTCCAGAGTCTAATCTTTATGCTCCCTAGCAACCTGAAGCCTTTTTCTTTGTATAGCTTCACTGGTTAGTGGTTTTGTTATGGCTACACAGCTGTTAACTCCCAAACTCTTGAGATCCTTTCACCTTATTCATTTGGAAATGTTCATACATTTACTATTACACATAGTCCTGAGTTCAACTAACATTTTTCTTCCATCTGATTTACCAAACGTTTAAGTGATCACCATTCACCATCATTCCGGATGTTTTTCTGACCACATTGCTTCCTAGAAGATAATACTTCGTCACCATCCTTCCAGGATGTGTCTTTCCACATGCTTGTTTATGGTTGAGAAGCTGCTCATTGCATCAGTTGGGTGTAAATAACTTGTTGAAAGACAGTTATCCAATAGGTGTGTATCAACAATGAAATGTATGGTGCAATATAAGGGTCAAAATTAGGACATATGAGATCCGTATCCAATCCTACACCAGTTACTGATCTGATCACCGATAAGCCTGCACTGGTAACTGAGTGGCTGGTGCTGGCAAATCAGAAAATTATTACTCATTCTATATGAGTAATAATTCTATATGTGGTTATTTATTTAAGGATTTATGTGACTTAGAAGGTGGCATGGTTGTATTTCAGACACTGCTGATCTACTGGGATTTTAATACACAACTATCTCCAGGGTTTACAGACAATGTTCTGAAGAAGAGAAAATATCCAGGGAGCAGCAGTTGTCTGAACCAAAATGTCTTGTTGATGTCAGAGGTCAGAGGAGAATGGGCAGACTAGTTGGAGATGATGGAAAGGTAACAGGAAGTCAAATAACCACTGGTTCCTACCAAGGTATGCAGAATAGCATCTCTGAACACACAACACGTCCAGCCTTGAAGCAGATGGGCTCCAGCAGCAGAAGACACACCGGGTGCCTCCTGTCAGCTAAGAACAGGAAACTGAGGCTACAATTCACACACACTCACCAACACTGGACAATAGAAGATGGAGAAACGTTGCTGGTCTTTTGAGCTAAGAATTAAGACAGTTCTGAAGGATAAAGGGCTCCAACCCAATACTAACAGGCAAAGGTTTTTGTTGCGCTTACACAGCCTTAGCTTCTAGATCTTGTGATCACTGTCTACATATCCTGAGATTGTTCAGGTTTTCCTGGTCTTCGGCTTTCAGCACACTGGATGGGATCAAAGCAGATGTTGTAAGCAGACTTACAGATATAACAAGTTTGTAAACCACATAATATCACCTGCTCCAGCAACACCTACGAAAAGTCTCATACTGTAAATGATAGCATGGAGATGTCATGAACATGATGGAAAGCAGGATGTTCTCTGGGTACTCTGATCCCTGGTATTCCACAGAGTTTCGTTTAACCTTGTCTCTATAGTATACTGGATTTGTTGAATGAAAGGCTCATTTATGCCAGACGCAGAAAACGGATGAAACTGTCAGTCTGCCCATCCATCTTCTGTGTCGAGCATAAATAAGTGTGCTCAATTTAATCTGATTACATTTATTAAATAAATTCTAATTTTATTGAAAAGATAAGTTTCCTGCACTTATTTTGCATGCTTGTGTATCACACTGCTGGTTAACAAGGTCTGTAACCATATTTTAACTCCTAATTGAGCCTTAATTTACACCTGGTCTGTGTGCAGCGCGTTCTGGCTGCGTTTTGCCTGCATCACATTTTTGTTCAGACCTCTGCAATGCATCAACCTACACCGGGAATGTGGAGCTCCTGCAAGTGCAGTCCATGTAGCTGGATCCACGAGGTTAGGAAGTCACAGAAGAATTGCAGGATCATGTCAGTTTACGTGATAACAACTACTGTTAAAGACGGCTGCTTGTAAACAAAAGGTCACTTAATTTTCTGGTCTTTTTTTACATCTTTCTCTTTTTTGTGCTACTACAGTAGGTAAGTACTCTAGCCAAATGGTTTATTTTGTCCACAGGTTTAATTGTGTTTCTTGTTGTCATCAATTACTTTGCTGTAACTTGCATTCAAACTTAGTAAAGCTAAAAGTTAATTAATATTTGGGGTGGATCAAAGATATTTGGTTGTGGTTATTTAAAATACTAGAAAATTATTTTGTTTCTATAGTTCACATTCATTACCTGCTAGTAGGAGAGAACTTGCACTTTTTCTGCTTGCAACGTTGCAGAGGAGCGGTAGGAGAACGGGCCGGTTTTAGAGCTGCAGCTATTGATTATTTTAGTAATTGAGTAATCTATCAATTATTTTGACGATTAATCAAGTAATCGTATAAAGAACATAAAGACTTTTGCAGTTACCAAAATGTGACTTTAGCTTACTCTAAAAGCTACAATTTTCATTGCTACAACCACATTTGCACCGTTGTCATGAACAACAGCTTTCACTTTCTGTGCTGGAATGTCAAACGTTGTAATGACATCTTCCAGCCACTGTAATATTTGCAGCTTTGTGTTTCTCTTCCAAAGGCAGAGGTTTTTTTTTTTTTGGCAGGCTGGGAGACTCCATTTTCCAATTCTCCCTCATAAAGTGGCATGTCACCCCCAAATACAGACGTGGACAAAATTGTTGGTACCCTTCAGTTAATGAAAGAACAACTCACAATGTTCACAGAAATAACTTGAATCTGACAAAAGTAACAATAAATAAAAATTCAATTAAATTTAAGCAATGAAAGTCAGACATTGCTTTTCATCCATGCTTCAACAGAATTATTTAAAAAAATAAACTCATGAAACAGACCTGGACAAAATGATGGTACCCTTAACTTAATATTTTGTTGAACAACCTTTTGAGGCACCACTGCAATCAAACGATTCCTGTAAATGTCGATGAGACTTCTGCACCTCTCAGCAGGTATTTTGACCCACTCCTCATAAGAAAACTGCTCCAGTTGTCTCAGGTTTGAAGGAGCCTTTTCCAGACGCCATGTTTCAGCTCCTTCCAAAGATGCTCAATGGGATTTAGTTCAGGGCTCATAGAAGCCACTTTAGAATAGTCCAGTGTTTTCCTCTTAGTCATTCTTGGGTGTTTTTAGTTGTGTTTTGGGTCTTTGTCCTGTTGAAAGACCCATGACCTGCGACTGAGACCAAACTTTCTGACACTGGCCAGCACATTTCTCTCTAGAATCCCTTGATAGTCTTGAGATTTCATTGTACCTGCACAGATTCAAGACACCCTGTAGCAGATGCAGCAAAGCAGCCCAGAACATAACAGAGTCTCCTCCATGTTCCACAGTAGGGACGGTGTTCTTTTCTTCATATGCTTCATTTTTCCGTCTGTAAACATAGAGCTGATGTGTCTTGGTAAAAAGTTCCATTTTTGTCTCATCCCAGAAGCTTTGTGTCTTGTCAACATGTAATTTGGCTTTTTATGGTTTGTTTTTAACAATGGTTCCTCCTTGGTCATCTCCCATTAAGTCCACTTTGGCTCAAACAAGGACGGATGGTGCGATCTGACACTGATGTTCCTTGAGCTTGAAGTTCACCTTTAATCTCTTTAGAAGTTTTTCTGGGCTCTTTTGTTACCGTTCGTATTATCCGTCTCTTTGATTTGTCATCAGTTTTCCTCCTGCGGCCACGTCCAGGGAGGTTGGCTACAGTCCCATGGATCTTAAATTTCTGAATAATATGTGCAACTGTAGTCACAGGAACATCAAGCTGCTTGGAGATGGTCTTATAGCCTTTACCTTTAACATGCTTGTCTATAATTTTCTTTCTAATCTCCTGAGACAACTCTTTCCTTTGCTTCCTCTGGTCCATGTTGAGTGTGGTACACACCATGTCACCAAACAGCACAGTGACTACATGTACACTACATTTTTAAATCTCGGTTTTGAATTTATTGTTTTCCAGTTGGAGCTTTCACAAATTTGTCCATGTTTTGTTAGCAATGCAAAAACTATAAATTTTATTTAGCCTTGTGTGAGGTTGAATATGAAACAGAGTTTTACTGTAGAAAATGTTTTTACTTTAAATTAACCTGAAAAAACACATATAGAGCCTTAAGAAATAAAAAACAGATTTTAACAGACTTTTTTTTCATTTATTTAATGATTGATGTCGTTTTATAGGTGATAACTTACAGGTTATGTTAGTTCCAGGTTCAATATGTGCAATAAGGTCATTTTAAAAAGGTTTCTAATAAACATAAACTGGAACTCAACTCGTTCCAGCTTTTTTATTTTGGCCCACTGTGTATTTGAGTTGGACAGCCCTCCTCTAGATTGTGAGGTGTGTTTGAGATGCTTCTTTGGGCCTGTTGCCTTCTGTCTTTATCAAGCCTGTGCAGATTTGGTACAAGGGTGTGAGCATAAAACTATGTCTCGTCCAGTTCATCATTAAGCATGTGTGGTTTGAGTGACAGCTCCTGTAAGATGGAGATCAGTTGTTCCCTAATGTCATCAGGCTGTGATGGTTGGCTCCTCCTGGTGGCTTTGGCTCCTCATGGCCTGGGCATCCGCTCCCCGGGGCTTCAGGATGCAGAAGGCTTTCCTTCCTCCCCAGAGGTTGATGCAACAAAGCAACGCATGATGTCTGTTCTAGTAATAATGGTGGTGTAGTGGATTGCGCCTCAGATCCATGCTGATGTATTTGATCTCTCCTCCTCAACATCAGCAGATGGTTGAGGACACAACTATATGATGAATGACATCAAACACAAAAAGGGGCAAATGAAAAATATTTTTTTCTGTTCTTCATATCAATTAATCAATTAGCAAAAGAATTACTTCATTTTAATCTCTGCTTCTTTATTAGATTATTCAGTGTTGCTGTAGTTACCAGTACTGTTATCGTACAGTTAATACTCAATATTCTCTAAAAACTTTACACACACATTCTTGGCTGATGATGGGAAACAAGGAAGGACATAATTTCTAATTATTTCCTGTCCTTTTGAGTCCCACCAGCTGACCCAGTTGGCAAGGCACTTTTTTCCTGCTTTTTACTAAAGCATCATAGAGGGCTTTCCAACTCGCCTTGCAGTCATCAACTGAAAAAAAGACGAGAAGAATATTAACAACAGAATATAACATGTAAATTATCTTTTTTTCTTCTTCTTCTTCTTCTTCCTTTGCAGGTACTTGACCACTGAGGACTCTTTGATTAGCTTAGCTTTTAGCTAGTGGCTAGGGCACTCCATATTTCCATATACAATCCTTTATTGTATAAAGTTAAACAACCTTTCTTGGAGATCTCATTGTTAAGCCATCTGCCCATATGCACACTGCAAATACCAGACAAATGTGTACTCATCATTTAATGCACACAAAAGTAGGGAACATGCAGGTCGTTCACATATTTGTGATGACATCATATCAACAGAAAATGACAGTGGCCCAGTTGTAAGGACTGGAGACCTTCAGGATCCTGCTCAGCACCAGCATGAGGAAACATTAGCTTTTCCTGCAGCTGACTGTGTCTATGATACGGGCCAATTAAGAGCTCAGTTACACCAGAACTTATGTTCATTGTTTCTGAAGATGAAAACTGTTCTTCATGTTTCTGAAATGGCATCTCAGGAAATGGTGAATAGTCTGACCCAGATCTTTTCCATGTCTGAACCTCTTATTAAAGAGTCAACACAGGAAATATTACAGAGGCACAAAATCACTCTTGCTGAAACTGTCCAGAATGATTTAATGAAAGCTGTACAGGACACTAACATTTTTATTTGTGCTACAGCTAAAGGTGAGGACTTGTCTTCAAGTAAACGGAGGAAGACTTTTATTGAGAAGAATTACCCCGTGGTAATCCCAGTTCAGTATGTGTTGGAGCCTGGATGTACAATCACTTATGTCCCCATATTACAAATGATCCAGGAATTATTCAAACATACTAATATCTTTGAAAGAATTAAGGAAACTGTGATTTCACAAGATGATATATGTAGTTTCCAAAGCAATGACTTATTGTCTTCACCAGAGCTTACATTGCCTCTGATTTTGTACATACAGACTGCTCCCAAAGCATCACTCTGTGGAGCATTACCCAGCTCTCATACGTGCTTTTGGGCCTCTTGTCCATTTGTGGACTATGAAGTTTGAGGGTAAGCATCGCTTTTTTAAACGTGTGGTTCATGACACACAAAACTTTAAGAACGTGTTGAAAACACTGGCAACAAGGCATCAGGACATGGTGGCATACTACCTCAGTGCACCATCATTTTTTAAGCCACATCAGGAGACATCAAATGTGTCTTCAGTCATGGTTTCAGAGCTTCCAGAAGTTGCAAAGGAACACATTAAAAAAATAACAGACAGCAGTGTAATCTACCACACATCAAAGATCATTGTTCATGGCGCGACCTACAGTCCTGAAATGTTTGTGTCTGTGGGGCAGGATGGAGGACTGCCAAAGTTCAGCTAAATTAAACTGATCCTCATTGTAAACAATTATGTCAGTTTTCTTTGCCAAGATCACAAATCAAACTACACTGAACACCTGAGAGCATATAAACTTTAATGACTACTTGCCCTCTCTACATACTACGTAGATGGAGAGCTACTACTGATGCTGAAACACTTCATACTTCTACACTGAAAGTATATTTGCATGTTGTGAAGTCTTAATGAGGTTATATTACACTCCTCTTCCTAACTAGTGCATAGATGGTGGTCTGCATGTGAGCAGTTTGGTGAGTCAGATAGTGGCGAAATGACTTTGTCCCAAAGAAAAGAGAAAGTATTAATCACACTTAATTTCTGTAGGATAAGGGGCTGTACAATTTCCCACTTAAAATATGTGACATGTGTACTGGACATTTTGATGAAGGCCTTCTAAATAGCTATATGTAAAAGTTAACCCTCTTTCAATGTCTTTTTTCCTTATTTATAGGACAATAAATCATCAGGCACTTGCTTGGTGTTAAAATTTGATGTGTATAATTTCATTTAAAATTAGCCTATTTCACAGTAATTTTTCACAAACCAGTGTGGACTTCTTTAGTAACAATATAAACTTTAATAATCACCTTTTGTATGACAATAAATCTTGAGATTATGTGAGATTTTTTTTTACATGAAAACCTTAGAATTGCAAGAGGATCGACTTACTGTTTACCATGACTGTACCTGTGAAATGTTTTACTTTGTAACAGTGACAATGACTCACCTGTTTGTTGAATCCAGGAATGCTGTCAGAGTGGAAAGCAGTAAATGTCAATCTATGATGTCATATCCTTCCATTAATAACCTTAAAGTTGCCATGAAATGCATGAGTTGCAAAGTGCAGTTTGCATCTGTATATTTGTGGCTTGGGAGGGCTTTCGTCACCTCACAAGCCCAGGCTACTGTTAAACCACATCCACGCACAACTGATTAGCATTGCTGAAACTTAAAATGTCACAAGCCATTTGTTACTCAATTCGAAAATAATAAATGACCCTTTGTTCAAGATGAGTTTTGAAATTCTGAAAGACCTTAAGAATGCATCAGAATCAACTAAATCATTTATTAGGCCACATACTGATATATTTTACATGCAGTGCATGAAATGTCACATAAAAGCAATTGTTTAATGGCAACTTTAAGCAAGTATTTTTGATCATATGTCCATCGTAAGCAGTATTAAGGTTAATGATGTGCTGTTTATTTTTTTCATTCATTCTCTTGACCGCTTATTCCATATGGGTTGCGGGGTGAGCTGGAGCCTATCCCAGCATTTTAACAGGTGAGAGGCAGGTACACCATGGACAGGTCACCAGTCTGTCGCAGGGCCAACACAGATAGACAAACAACCATTCACACACACACTCTCTCCTAGGGAGAATTTAGAATAACCAATTAACCTATCATGCATGTCTTTGGACGGTGGGAGGAAGTCGTTTATTTTTTTGTGTATTGAAATGATGAAACCAATCCAGTTTTCCTCTTCTATCCTCCATTCATCTGTTTATTTGCAAGATGATGGGAGCATCTCCAAAATTCCTGCTGAGAGTTTATATTACCAATGACGTGGCAGTGAAGATTACCCTGACTGAACAGCCTGATTCAGTGGAAGAACTCATCAACATACTGCGAGAGAAGTCAAAGCTGGACTTGGATTTTACCTGGCAATATGAGGACCCTGACTTTGATGGACAACTCAGCTGTCTTCTTGATATTCAGGAGTTACCAGAGAAGGGCACATTGAGTGTGGTCAGATCTGAAAGTGACATCAGTTCTTGTGCAAGTTCTGATACTGAAATCCTTCCTCATGTGCCTGCAAGTCAGCGTCTGAAGTCCTGGCCTGACATGTTTCCTGTTCCTACGTTTTCATATGAAGTGGAACACATACTTGAGCAGGGAAATAGAGAATTTGAGATTTCTGGAAAGGCACTGAAATTAACTCGGGCTCAGAAGCACAACATCTTGGAGAGCATGGCTGCAGGAATATACAGATTCAAAGCTTACCCAAGTGATGGAGATGTAGGAATGGCAGCAGAAGCTCTTGTAACTGCTCATCCATGTCTTAAAGAGCCTGGAAGTCGGAGTGGATGGTATGGGTGGAAGACTAGCATGAAATTTAAAATGGGAAATTACAGAATCAAGCTAGCCAGATTTGGATGTGTTGAAGTGACTGTCAACACTGGCAGAAGGAGCATCAACAATCCTGAAGGTGAACATCCCCACTCTAACATAAAAAGAGCCAGACAAGCTGAGGTGAACTACCTCCCAAACTTTCCTAGAGGTGAAGACCCGGTCACTCTGGAAGAAATGAGAGTCAAACTCAAAAGTGAAGTTGAGAGGAATGAGCCAAATAAGCTTTTGATAAAAAAGCTGATGAATACAACCTTTGCACTTCGTCGCCAGGAGATTGTGAAGGGCAACCCTTTAGTAAGGGACTTCCTGGAGAAATGGCCTGCTACCTGGAGTCACAGGTAAAAACAACTTAGTATCCATTCTCAATATTGACCATACTGTATATTTCTGAGCTGTCTTTAGATCCCCTAACAACATCATCTTTGAACAGTCAGTTCATTTTGGAGAATCACATTTTAAATTAAGTGCTTGTTCTCTAGCAAAGAGAAAAGGCCAAAATTTAACAATCTACTACACGTTAATCAACAAACGTTAATGAACAAATACCACTATAACAGAACAAATGAGGTATTTTTCAAATCAAAGATCCCATATTTGTTAATATGCTAAGTTGTTGGTGTTTTGTAGGTTTGTGCTGAGTTCCATCGTATAACAAATGTGAATCTGCGAAACCAGTTCTACTCTGAGCTAGACAGGCACACACCCAGTCTCATGACTTTATTCCTTCAGAAGGCAGCACGTACTGGCAGGACTTCAGATGCACTACGAGATATCATGAAGGCCTATGAATACCAGGTGAGTTATACAGATCTGTGGCAAAACCAAATTTTGACTGTAAATTTTTCAATACAAAGTTAAACTTATTAATAGAATAGAATAGAATAGAAATAATAATAAAGGCCACTCTCATCATTGACCTGAAAGGATCCATAATCGTCCTTCAACAAGCTTGCTTGTTGTGAGGCTGCTGTCCATTTGTTGCCCATATAATAAAAGTTACAGCTATTTTTCTCATTACAGAGAACGTCATACACTTAGCTTGCATTTTTAAACCTAAACCTAAATTTTTCATGGCTGTGCTATAAAACTCCATAACTGTCTTTTACATTGTCAGTTGGAAAGTTTAATCTGATGTTTGTCTTTTAATACAGATACATATTAAACTTAGTCATGCAAAGTAATATTTACCCTGGCTACCAAGATAAAAAAAATAATGCAGAATTGACTGCCATGATATTTGAATAGCAATTATATGCTCCCCAGGAATGTCAGTAAACCTTAGTAGTTATATGACTTATCCTTACTCCTGCAGGAACAAGATGCTAACATCAAACGCACAGCAGCCCTTCGTGCCCTTCTAATCTATCTGCGTGAGGACGACTCCAGATTTTTAAGAATGTAAGTATTATTTGTTTAGAAATTTTAAAAACATAGAAATTTTTTGCCTATTACATTAAAGGTCTTGCAGGTTTTTTCATCTCCCCAAGTTAACTGATTAATAATATTTTTTTTCCAGGTGGCTGAATCAGATGAGCCAGATGTTAGCGACACTCCTGCTGCTCTAGTGGTTTCCGACAGCACTGCTGAGTCCAGTCTAGTGAATTTCAGCCCTTCAAGTCTTGCTGTCATCGTGGAAGACGACTTGGTTATCAGTGACATTCCCAGGTTGGCTGATGTTTTGCATTATTGTTCGGCTTGATGTATGTCCTGCATATGGACTACCCCACGAAACCTGCTAACACATTTACTTCATCCTGAAAATGTTGATGGGGCTAGATGTTGGTAAAACTCTGAAACCTTGCTTACATGCTCTCAAAAATGATTTATTACTGAAAGAGTAGTCCATATTATGTCATGCAACATTTTGACAAATACATGATTGTTAATGTTCTGATGGTTATGTTTTGCCATTATGCCATTCAGCAATTTAAGCACTTTGTTTTAAGCACTGTAATGTTTGTAATTTAGGTAATTTTCCCAAACAACATATACAGAGAATACCTCAGTTTTTATGTTTATACTTTTGAACATTTGATGACTAATAAGTCATTTTAATATTTGAACACTGATATGTGCTTTGTTGGGACTTGATGATGGAAAACTACAGACATTGCCAACATTTTCTTCAAAAATTATTTGTTGCTGAATAATCCAAGTTATGTCATGCAAACAGGTTGACAAATACCAGAATGTTAGATATTGTCAATGTCATGTTTTCACATTGTCTGATTCAACATTTTCTTTGTACTTTGAAGCACTTTAACTGTCAGAATGTGTGTTGCACTCTCCCAATAACATCTAATCTACCTCAGTTATGTTTGCACTTTTGAAGTTTCATAATCTGAAGTACTGTGAAGTGTGCCTGGTTTAGAGGAAAAATCTTTGATTTTTTTCAGCATTCATGTTCATATGTTCAGAAAAAAAGAGCTAAAATAAAAATAAAATTTCAATACAAATTCTCTTTTTGAGTCCTTTCAACATAAATAATAATGAAAAGAAATAGATTTTTAATTACTCAGTAATTACATTTTATGAGTTGAGGTTTTAAAATAATAACATTCTGTTCCATTAAATGTATTAATTATAAAGGACATAAAAACATTACATTGTAAAAGTTTTTTATTAAAGCATACTTAAACAATTAAAGTTTAAAACTTTCAACTTTTAAGTTAAACATACATTTTATTTTATAGTTTTGGTTTACTTAAAAAAATATTTTGATAAGTTAAATTTTATTAGGTAATCAGTTTCCACATAAGTTTTGAGTAGTGTGAACTTAGTCGGGTTTACAGTGAAATGATGTAACATTTACATAGTTCAGTGATCACAAATCTACACTGGGGCTTTTATTTTGAAATTTACTGGACGCTTTACACTGCTCCCATGTCTGATTTGCTGTGTGGCCTCATCAGAAAAGCTGACGTGCTCTGGAAGCATGCGCTGTCAAAAATAGACTTGACATGTATGTTTAGCAGAGAACCGTGACCTGTCCCATGTTGGCATTGCAGGCTAGTACCTGAGCTGATTTTCAGACTGAGGTCTTGTTTAGTGACTTATTCCTGATACTTCAGGAACTCATAACCTTATGAATAATTAATTACATCAGCCCCAACAGTCTATAATAATGATGTAAATAATATAAATAATTGAGTTTTTAATATGGTAAACTTAACTTAAAAGGAAACTAAGTGCTTAAAAAGCACTGCTAAAAATGTTTTGCATGTAAAACCGATCTGTTAAAAGCACCTGAAAGAGCCTGTGCTCTGTTTATTTATCGCCTGACTGAGTGTTAGCTGGAGTTCAGCAGGTAAAGAACAGAAAGCAAGTGTTAATGACGCCTGTCCAAGGTCACATTGAAGAATCCAGTTTCTACATTTCATAATTCATCATCCCAACCTGGAAATTGAACCTGTTCTCCTCTGAAGATGAGCCGTGTGTGTGTGTGTGTGTGTGTGTGTGTGTGTGTGTGTGTGTGTGTGTGTGTGTGTGTGAGAGAGAGAGAGAGAGAGAGAGAGAGAGAGATGGGGGTGTAAATGGAGTAGGATGCGGTGCTTTGTTATGTCCACTGTATCACTGGAGGACAGCAGATAGGCTGTACATCACTCATAGTTCAGACAGCAGACAGCAATGGACTCAGCCTTCTGTATCAATGTGTGTGTGTGTGTGTGTGTGTGTGTGTGTGTGTGTGCGTGTGTGTGTGCGTGTGTGTGTGTGTGTGTGCAGCAAAATAGCACAAACTTGCGACAGACATCTACAAACATAGACACAGAGTTGTATTAGACTGTAACTTTAACAAAAAGCTGCTGAGCACAGTCATCACTTTGGCTTTTAAGCTGATGGCAGGTTTAATACTCCAGCTGTGCAGCTCTTTTCTGAAAGTTGTCTTTATTTACCTCCAACCACAAGTTCCAATATCAATACGGTGGATGAATAAGGAAACAAAAAAGCTGAAAAACTGCAGTTTCCCATTTCAAACTAACAGTTTGCAAATAAGTTTTACTGAGAAAAAAAAATGATCATGACATTTTTTGGAATATACTACATTCATTTCACATCACTGATATTTCATGGTGGAAATTCATACACACACTCCATTTTTTGTCTTAAAATAAAACAAAATAGCCTTGAACCTCGTATGTGTCGCACTGACAAAACAGCTTTAGTTCCTTTTAGTCTTTTCAAACTGGACAATAATTGGCCCATGATTGAATTGTATTTACCAAAAGTATTGGGACACCCTTCTAAATCACTGAATTTAGGTGTTCTAAGCAAGGTTCATAAACACACAGATGGTAAAGTTTGGTTTGGAAAAACGTGACTGAGTTATGCACCTTTGCACTGTAAAATCTAACTAGTTGGCTTTACTTAAAAATACATGCAAACTCATTGCTTCAAAAAAAATATATTTTTGTCAATTTGAGTGATTTGAGCCAAATAACTAAAGTGGTTTTAAGTCTGTCAAACTTTTGCAAAATTGATCAGTTTGAGCTGCCCCCGCCTGGACCCAGATAAGCAGTAGAAAACTGGGTGGGTAGACGGACTGTTCTGATTTTGCTGTAAGTTCGTGAGGTTGTGTAAAAAATTGATACATTTCACATGAATTAGAAGACATGCTTCACAAAATGTTGGTTTTATTTGCACCATACATAATGATTTCAAGTTCACCTTAAAGTAATTGATGGACTCAAAATTGTTCTTGCTTTGCAGCAGCAACTTAGTGTGAGCGGGTTTCTGCTAAAAGTAATGTCAGACCTCAGACCTCTGTGTGACGGTGCAGCAGCTGCCTGCATTACTGGTTTAAACACAGGGAGGACCAGTAGGCAAACTGGAGATAAGTCACATGACAATACCAACATAAAAATCCTTTATTTTCATCATCAGTCAACATTCTAACAGGTAAACTGCATTTAATGTCCAGAACATGTTGTCCATAGATAAACTATGGTGAAAGGTGGATTATTGCTCATATGAGGTCAGTAAAAAGAACGTTTTCTGCCCTTTTAGCTGCGAACTGGTTTCCTCACAACAGGAGATTTAGAGGTAAAGATCAACAAGGGTGACATAGGATTTATTTTTTTTTTACATATTATTACTTCTAACTTCTAATATAAAAGAAAACTAAACAAAAAAAAAATTATAGACATTTTAACTTGGATGATTGGAAAAGGGACATTGCGGTATAGTTTTCTTGTTTTCTTTTTATTTATTTATTTTTTTTTTTTTTACATCTTTCTAAAATCAAGCTAAACCGTTTTGTGTCAGTTGAATTACTGACAAACCAAAGAAGAAAAACATATAAACAAAAAAGTACTTTTAAAAAGTATTATGTAACCATTTCTAATTTGCCAAAGTAAAAATGTAGTGGATTATCTAATTTGTTGTTAACAAAAGGGAACAGCAGTGTGGGAAATCCTGAAACCCTACCGTCACTATTTTTCTTGTATTTAATTACATGGATTCAACTACATTCATTTTTTCAACATTTTGCCCACCAAGGTTATATAATTTATTTAAGATTAATATTAATAACAACTAGGTTAAAATTAAGCTATATACACTAGATATATTCTGTTAAAACCAATGTTACATTTTATAGTGTGGTTTAAATAAGAGGGGAACTATGAGCCAGGCCACCTCATCCAAAATCAGTGCCTAATCTTCTGGAAGAATGACCAACAATTCCCATAAACACAATCTTAAACCTTGTAGAAAGCTTTCCCATAAGAGTTTAAGCCATTATAGCTGTAAAAGGAAAGTCAACTCCACATCAAACCCTACTGATTAAAAATAATGATAACCAATTAAACACACATTTAAAATTAAAAACACATTTAACAAATGATGGAAATCTTTCAGGGTAGACCTGAACACCTAAATCTAAGTCCAGATGTTAAGTTTGACCCAGAGAAAGGGCCAGATTTATTAAACCACAACCTGCACATGTAATACTAAAGGCCCATTTATGCTTCCGTACGTACCACAGACTGTATATAAAAGATGGACGGACTGAAGCTCATTGGGCGGTTCCCACCATCGCCATTTTGGCAGCGTCATGCATGTCATCATTCCCAAAAAATCCAAAGAGGGGCAAAGAGGTAGAGCTGAGAGGGGGACTGTGAAGGTGGGGGACACCCATTAAACTCTGAGCTGCCTGTAGCTAAGAGCTAACCGAGCTAACCTGGAGCTAACGGTAGCTAACAAGCTAACGGAGGTAGGCGGGCTAAAGCTAAGGTGCACTGTTACCCGGCTAAAAACCGTGGTTGTGCTGCACTCTTTATTCTTTCCACGGATATTGGAAACCTCACAAGGACACACCCCCAATTATGCAGAATTTCAAGATTAAATAACATCCAAACAGATGAGTTAGAAAAAAAATTCACCCCCCTCACAGCTGTCATGAAGGTAAACTTGATCTATTAATCCTAAAATGGATTTTTGTACCAGGCTTTAAACATGTGTATTTATGCTGTGAAAATGGTCTTTTTAACATGGGAGTCTATGAGGATTTGCTCTGTTTTGGAGCCCCTAGCGGATGAGGGGTGAACTGCAATTTTTTGCACTTCCTCATAGGCTTCACATTTTACTGCGGGAGGTTGCTGCTTGGTATGTACATCATTTTTTCAAACTTTGTCATACATCGCTGTCCTCATACTTCAATGCATGTTTTGCATTGCTATGGTTGTTAAGTCAATTCTTTCACTAGTGGGTAGTGCCTGGTTCAGAGTTCATTCTCGTAAGCCGACATCATTTTAAGACACCGTTGTGCAGCGGTAATACGTCCCTATAAAGTTGTTTCCAACTACTGATGACCCTTTCGGTTTGTTTAAATTTTTTTATTACAATCTAATCAATAAAAGCAAGGTTCAATAAACTCCTATTTCTACATCTGTGCCATTAGGCTTTAATCTTCAGGTGACTAACGACACTGACTTACCATTTGTCATGCTTCAGGATTATGTAGTGCGTAAAAGTGGGCTAATCAGTAAGTAATTAAAGTCTAGCAAAAGCAAAGAAAACATATTAAACTTAAATTCATGGAATACTCTGTGTCTGTAAAGAACTATTCTAAAAGGAAGGATCACATTGGGTGCAGATTATAAGGCCAACATCAAACTTGTCCAGACTCCAGACACTGAGGCCACACTACTGAACCTTGGCAGATTTTCTTACTGCGGCCCTAACGATCATCATTCATCTTGCATCCTGTCTCTTCTCTGAGCTCTCTCCAGCCAGTAAAAGTCAATCCTTGTCTTATTTTTTGACTCTTGTCTTATCTTTTGTTCCAACCCATTTCCTTTCTTTTCCTCTCTTCCTCCGATAATGTTCTCCTGGATTTCTTTGATGAATCAGTCATGTGTTGATATCCAGTTGCTGGTATGTGATGTGGTGCCATAAAGCAAAATGCTGCTGTAAAGCTGATGCAGCAACCTGGAAATAAAAATTGGGAAGTGCGGTTTTTCAGCCTCATTGACTGCAGGGCAACAGTGTATCCACGGATGTGTATAATTAATGTCAGTGTGACATCAAAATTAGTCAGAAACATATTTAAGTCAGAAAGTTAGATATTTGCTACTTTAAGACCACTTTATGAATTAAAGTTGGAAATTGAGTTTAATGGGTTAACAGTTTTTCAGAGATCAGGCTAATTTAATCAATTTTATTTTAAACTTGATAAAGTAAATGCATCAAACAAATAAAATTCTCCTAATAGACGGTGGTGAACTAATGTTTATGGTTGAACTCGGTCTCTGCAGGGTTCTGGTCTGTTTCCAGGACCTGAGCTGTTTCAGAGCAAGCAAAGAAGATAAATGGGAGAATGAGTGGACATATACAAGGGAGCATATACGCCCTACTTATAGCCATTATTTCATTTTTTAATCTCTCTTTTCTTTCCTCTTCTTTTTCCCTGATATTCTTCCATCTCTTACTCTTTCCAGTTTTCACTTATTCTCTTATTTTTGTCACCCCTGTGTATCTTTTCATCTATCCTCCTCAAATCTGCTGTCTCCTTCTCTCTTTTCCTTGTCTGCCCTCTCTCCCGCCATCATTCATTGTTTTATATTCCTCCTCTTTCTCCTTGACCACATTCACAGTACTTAGGTGAGAGCAAGTGATATAGAACAGCTGTTGCCAAGCAACCTGACTGACCAACAACGTGTGGAGAGGCGGGGATGACGTGGAGGGAGAAATGGGGGAGGAGATATAGGGACTGTGGGGAAAAGCTGATGTACAGGAGGAAGACAGGAGAGAAAATGGGGGAAGATGAGGAAGGAGGAAAAAAAGTCACTGTTCACTGGCAGCCAATCATCAGTTATGGGACCAGAGCTGACCAGCATCACAACCTCGATTCAGTTGAAGGTTCAGATCAGTTACTGATGTCACTGAGCTGAAAATAACACAAACTAATTAAGTTCATGCCTAATGAGTCGTGGTCTTTGTGATAATCTGCATCATAGGAGGAATAAAAATTAAAGAGAGCCATGTTATTGGCAGCTCTAAAATTAAAACACACCATACTGACACTGTTAGCTCCCTGGTTCCACCAAAACAGCTGACCCATCAGCACAGTGGCGTACATCTTCCCCCTGTAATATGATTTGATGTTATCTAGTTAAATGTGTTATTATGTGATTCAGAAACAATACATTTAAAGTGTATGATTCAGTTCAATGCAGTTCCATTCAATAAAGTCTGATATTTTTAGAGTAATTTCCCCTTTGCAAATTTAAAATAAATTCATTTTCATTCATTAGTTATCTAAGGCAGTGTTTCTCTATCCAGGTCCTCAGGACCGCCTGCCCTGCATGTTTCATATGTTCCTATTTCTCTCAGGTTAACAGAAGCGGTTCTTGTAGTTGTTCCCAGAGATAAATCTGACTTTGTTGTCACATCGCTGGAGTAAACTGCTTGCTGACCGTAGGGCTGCGTTTACATTTAGAACTTTTTGTCTTCAGCACATTGAACACTTATGAAAAGTGTCATATAATGACAACACTGTTGCTACTGTTTAACTTTCACAATCAGTTAGAAGGTCGATAGTTTGATTCCTGGCTTCCTATACCATATGTTAAATATGCCTTTGATATATCCATCAGCTGTGCGTATAGTAGAGCCCGACCGATATGGATTTCCATCTTATTATGTCGTCCCGTCCTGAATTCTTGCTTATGTTGAGTTATGTAAGTCGCTTTGGAGAAAAGCGTCTGCCAAAGGACATTAGAATAGAATTATTATTATTATTATTATTATTATTATTGAATAGACTAGATAGACTAAAAGATAAACACTTTAAAACTTGGAAGCTTGTTTCTAAAATAAAAGTTATACATGGGTAAATGGTCAGTACTAACAGTTTTTTCCATTTTTTTATGCTTGAAGATTGATCTTAATGAAGTAACCGGGATGGAGCCTGATCTTTGATGATTGGTCTATGATTACATGGACTAGCATGCAGAGACATTTTGTGCATCCAGTGAAGTGTATAAATATGGTCATTCACCCATTAAAGGGTTAAAGATGACACAGTTCTTCTTGATGTTTATTTCTGTTTACTATCTCAAAACATATTGCATTTACTTTAGAATTTGCTCTGTGTAAATCTCTTAATGATACCTTTCATTATAAATTTGAAATTGTACATAATATGCAAACCAAAAAACTCAAAAGTATCTGCATACAAACAATATAAGTAGTAAAATAATAATAATAATAATAATAATAATAATAATAATAATAATAGTTAAGACCCCTCTCAACCCCTTCTCTCTTCCTTTTCTTTGTCTATTTCTGGCTTCATTAAAGTTAAGGCTACCACCAGACATCAGAACTCCCCAGCTTTACTGATCATTCTGTCTCTAAACAGTATTGATCCATGTGTGTATGAGCTGCCATTGATCTGATCTTTGATGATTTTACCCCATGAGATGTGCACTGTAAAATATAACAAGCCTTGCAAATCATTATAGTCCACCCAGCCCTGTCAGACAAGGACTGTGTGAAGGTTTCCGTCTCCTATTGTCAGACTTGACGTTACCACAAACTGTCTTCTACAAAAAGATGGATCTACCTCCTTTTACACCTGGTTAACAGATTTTTATTTTTTTATTTTTATGTATTTATTTTTTGCTAAATTGTATTTTGATATTTAAATCCTAGAACTCACATGGAAATATTTAATTAATTTTTGTCTATTCACAGTAAAAGTCATATCAAGGCCTTTTAAAGAGAAAAAAGTTCCCATTGAGATGGTCCAATTTAATCCAATTAATTGTAATCTGATTCATTAATACATTTTGTTCCAGTTCTTACTAATTTATCGATGGAGGCTCATTCGCCACCCCTCTCAGAACTCCATCCCCTTCTCTTCACCATTTAATGCAATGGGGTCCTGTTTGGGATTTCTCTCTTGGACAGGTATGTTCAAAACTCAGCTGTCAGACTTTAACATGAAACAAGCTCTAGAAACATGTCACTCTGAACTTGTTTTAGCAACTCCTAAAAACATACCTCCTCTCTTTGAACCCTTGGTCCAGCAGTTCCCAAACTTTTTCTGCCAGGTCCCCTTTAAATCAACAAAGTCAAGCCTCACGTGCACCCCAACAGTAATGAATCATACCAAGAAAAAAGACACAAAATAGTCTTTAGTTTATTATCTGCTAATTCATTTATCATAGTTCAAACCATATCAGTGATGGAGGGAATTATTAATTTCTCTGCTGTGTGTGAGGCTTTTCAGACCAGATATGAGGTGAACTGAGACACAAGTGCTGCTGTAGTAAAACCACTCAGCTGTTTGTAACAGCTGAGCAGTTTATTTCTAAAGTAATCAACAAGCTTTTCTTCGTGTTCAGGATGAGAGGTCTGCAAGTGGCACTGCAGCTTGTTTGGCTTCATATTTTCAGCTAATATTTGCTGTCATGATAATGTTTTGAGACATACAGCTTGCTATGGTCTCTCTTCTTTACCGACGGTGGCACTGGTCTCTCCTGTGAACAGATATGTATATGTATATATATTTTTTTGTCTTTTTTTGTTGTTGTTTTTTGTTTGTTTGGTCATTGAAATATTTGTTCTTGAGTCATCATTTTTTGCCCATTGGTACTTTCACAAACTTTCCATGTTTTGCTAGCAGTGTAAAAATGTATGTTGTATGTATAGTCTTATTTAGCCTGGCTGTGCCTGCCCCATGATGCAACGCTGGGTACATATTTGTGTTTTTCATTGCTGTTGTTGTAAAGCGTCCTTAGGTTCCTCGAAGGGTAATATGTTATTATTATGTAATATTATTATTATTTTAGTGATAAAAAATGGTTTCCAACACGCTATTTCCTTTTCTTTGAGTTTATTTGAAACACCACCCTCCACATCATGCCAATGTCAGCGCTAACTTATCTGGTTGTTTTCTTTTCCTTTTATTTTTTACAGTGTACTGATTTCAAAGGGCAGCAGGTGGAGTAAACAGTGAAATGAGGGAAGGGGACAGTGATTTAGTTCATTTCACAAAAGGCAGTCTGGAATGTCATTATGAAATGATGAAGGTGAAAATGGAAAGTAAATGCAATTTAGGGAAAAAGAGTGATTCACATGTCGGCCTGGGAAAGAGGAAAGTAGAAGCAGAACAGAGACACCCAGAGGAACAGAAGAAACTAAGTAATTCACATTTTTAAATTTGATTCATTTCCACCTGGTATTATCAGAGTCTCTGAAGAATATTCATATTTCAAGATACAAAATTTGAGTTTGATCTGAATAAAATGGTTTTTATGTTTGTTTTTGTTTTGTTTTTTTTAGTATACATAGTCAAGTCAGATGTGTTTTTATGTGTAAAATGTTGTTTTGTGGATATTCTTATAGTATTTTATTTATTTTGCCTGTCATTCCCTTTAATTTTGTTATCATTTTGTATTCGACTCTGGTTTCTTGTTACATACCGGAGTGATTCAAACCCATTTTATTGTCAATCATTTTCACCATAATCAATGTGATCAGTCCCCAGTTTAAACTTATGAAAATGTTCCTTTTCATGCTCTGTTTAGTATAGGATGAGATACTCTAGTTAATATCATATTTATTCTTGAATTCAGTGTCATTCTTTGATTTTTGGTGTTCTGAAATTAATCAAGTAAATTGGGTTGCACATTAAGGTATCAGCAAAGCATATCTGCCATTACAATCAAACTTCTGTTTATTCACCATTCTCCTGCCTCCTCCTCAAAGCCAGCCTGCAGGTTTAATATCAGAGACTGGGGACTGTGCAATGATTGAGAAACAGACATATTAATCATCTTCAGAGGATATGACCTGTAAAAATGAGAATCAATATCACTGCTCTCACTCTGAGACTGAGCTGTTTAATCATTGACTCGAGCTTAGTGGCACATTTTAAGTGGATTTTAGGTGTGAGTATAACTGTCTGTTGACACACACACCCTGTCAGTTTAACCATTAAGACCCTGTCATTGTACTGATTGTTGCTATCAGTGTCTGTTAACAACTGAAAATGGTTGATTCATTCTGAAATCCAATGTCAGCTCTGAGCTGATGACACAACAAAGATAGTGTCGTATCGTCTTTGTGGAAATGAGGTAAACAGACCTGTTATCTCTAGCAGGACATATATGGCCATGTGGAGTTGGAGGTGTGCTAGCTAGCTAGCTAGTAACAAATGTTACTATACTTTTTACATTAGATGACCATTTAAGCTGTAATAACCAGTTTATTCCTGAAATCTAGATAATTCATCAGAATTTCTTACCTATCAGAAATTGTATAGACCAGTCCTTGATTTTTAGCTGTTTTCATCTTCACAGATGTTATGAAAAGCCAGAGTGAAGCTTAATGTTTACATGCATTTGCAATCTATTTATTAAGGCTGACTATCCCCACTCTCAGGTATGTACAAAGAATTTTTTGTATTACTACATGTCAGGAGGAAACGAGAGGATATATATATATATATATATATATATATATATATATATATATATATATATATATATATATATATACCGCTCATCTTCTCAATGTACACCCATCCTCTTGTTCCCTCCTGACATGTAGTAATATGTAGAGATGACGACCTATTGATTTCTGCTTGAGGGATATTTGATAAGCAGGTGGAAGCTGGAACACACTCCGGTTGTACTTTTACTTGTTTAGAAATGAACTGAAAACTGAGACTGAAGCCTTAACACTAGACATAGAAAGTGATGAAAATACAAATGCTGATTTTTTTTCCTAGTTTCTATTTCTTTCTCTTTTTTTTCTAAATGTGAGTCATACGTTCAAGCTAATGGAAAGCAAACCTGGTTCCTTAACTTTCAAGGAACTTATTGGTAAATAGTAACGGCAATTTGATGACACAACTGAAAATGCTAATACAATAATGAGTACAGTAATGAAGTTATTTAAATGTGTAAAAGAGAAAGAAAAAACAAACTACATAGTTAAATTAATAAAATAATAGAAATGTTTTTGTTCCTACTTTAATTCCTCTTCATATTTTCTTGTAATTTTTCATTTTTTCTCTCTCTTGCACTATTTTTTTTCTATTTTTTTATTTTATACCCTCCAGCTGTAGGAAACTAAGCTAAATAAGCTAAACTAAGCTATTACTTATTTTAAAAATTATTTTTTTATTTATTTAAATTCATGTAAATTAAATTTATTAAAATTATTTAATATTATTATTATATTTCATAGCTGAATTGTTATAAAATCTCATTCTCTTAGTTATTAGCAATAAATACTATATATTATTATTAACATTTAACTAATGTTAATAATGAGTAAAAAAAAAATTTAAATAACTAACAATTCTAATGACTTTTTTTATATATAAAATTATACATGCACTAAGTCCAAACTGGTCATCTTAGAGTTAAATTTGTGCACACTTACCCATTAAATCTAACTGGTAAGAGTTTAAACTTTGACTGGAATAAATTTGTGACATTTGATAGTTTTTAGATATGTTGCCTTCCTTATCACCTTCAACCAGGTTCTGAAAAATAGCTCAATATTTATCTTGAAAACTTAATGTGGTCAGGATCCCAAATAAAAGCAGTGGAATTAACCTTTATGCATTTATTTACTTTTATTTCTGCTTCTGCAAGCTTGTCATGGCTGCCTGCATATTTTGTGTTTCTTTGAAGGGTTGTTTATAAACACCCTCAGAAATGAAAACTCAAAGTTCACAAGGTGTAATAATACACTAACCAGTAGGGGGAGTATAGGGACCAATTTGACCACAAGTAAAGTAATAAGATCGACGGTGGTAAAAAATTGTGGAAAGTTTCAGAGACAGACAATCCCCTCTATTGTTGCCATGTTTATCATTTTGTTTACACTCTACAAATTCAGAAACTTTTATCTTGTCTGTTAAGGTCTTCCAGGATGTCCCACCAGTAGGAGACCCCAGGAAAGACCCAGTAATGGAGGGACTACATCTCTCAGCTGGCCTGGCAGTGCCTCGGGATACCCCGGGACGAGCTGGCAAATGTGGCTGAGGATAACAATGTCTGGACTTCACTGCTTAGGCTGCTGCCACCGCAAGTCAACCCTAAGCAGCAAAAAAATGAATGGATGGACTATCTGGACTGCCCCCCCCTAGTGGAATACCCTGGTAACAAGAGTAGTACACAAGCAAGTATGTAAACAATGATGCTCATAATAGAGCTGGTTGCTTAAGATTAAAAAGTAAGTATGTTCTCAGCTTCAGTCACAAATCAGAAGCAGCTTTCAATGTGATGCTAAACAAATTTTTCTTCTCTGTATTCATATTTATATTCACTGCATTAGATTAAACCTAAAAAAGAAAAGGAAAAACTGCATCTGAATCTGAAACAGCTGGTAAGATGACCATCATAGTGACAAACACAGTCACAGCATTCACATGCTCATCATTACTAATTCATATCTGATCCTGTCTACTGAAACTCCAACATCCACACATTTACTCGCTCATATGAGACTGAGATTATACTGTAATTCCACTGAGCCAAAAGACACTTGATAGGGTTTTTTGTTGAAGAAATCATAATTTGACATTAAGAAGATAAAACTGTACTGTAATTAGGAAACATATATCCCTAGAAGACACAAATGTCCCAGTCAAAACATAAATGTGCATTTTCTCTGCAATATAAATTCAACATTTTTCTACTTTTATAGGGTTTATGGTGAAAGTACTTCTGACAGCATTGTATCCAGCTCTCTACGTCGTTGTTATGAAGTCAAAAGTTATATTTCCACAAAAAGAATGTGATGGAAAATAACTAGAGGAAGATTCACACAACACAGACATTCAGTTGTTTATGGAGCTACGATAGCAACACAAGTTTTGTAACTTGTATGTCCATTTTTGTAAGTTTAACAACACAAACATGAAAATCAAATCTTCAAGTATGGATTAATTCTATAAGTCAGAAAATACAAGTCAGTTTTACATGTACAAAACCTTTATCCCTCATTTTACAGACCTACACACAAACCAATGAGATTTATCTCGTCGTCAACCAATCACAGCTGACCAAAGCTAACCTCCCCAAAGATGTCGGTTTATGGATAAATAAAACATTTAAGAACCCTAAAAACTTATTTATGTATGTAAAAAGGTAAATCTATTTCAAACTTTAGTGTCTTTATATTCTCATGCATCCTTTACGGTGGTAAGGAATCCACCCATTAGAGGGCAGTGCCGAGTTCATCTCTGATTCTGATTCTTTCAGCATTTAGTTTTTCTTCACTTTTTTACATTAGATATAATAATGAGTTCAATATTACATAACATGTAGAACTTTTTTTTTTTATGTAGAACTTAAAAAAGGTCTCATTTGTGCCCCCTTTTTACTGGTCAGTGCCTCTGCCTGGCCCCCTATCAAAACTTTTCTAGACCCGTCCCTGCATAGCTGCATAGCTGTGTTTGAGAAAGGACCCGCCAAAAATAATACTTTGGGGTTTATGTGACGATATGAACCATGAACTGCTTGTTTTCTCTGTTTATGCTGAATGATAAACATTCTCAACAAGAGACAGAAAAGCCAACCAGCTGATCATCGACAGCTGTCTTGATTCATGGAACAACAGGAGACAAAGAGAAGGAGTCCTGCTGTGCTGCTCACACAAAGAGGGGACCAGAGAGCCCCTAGACATGCCACATTTGTGCAAATCGTAGGGAAAGTTTAAAAAAAATCCAGGAAAAGAAGGGGTGTGGAACCCTCTCAGTGTTGCCAACTTGGCGTCTTTCTCGCTAAATCTGGCGAGTTTCCAAACCCTCTTGGCGACTTTTTTTGTCAAAAGCGACTAGCGACAAATCTAGCGACTCTTATTGTAGTTATTGGAGACTTTTCTGGTGTTTTGGAGACTCTTTGAAAGCACATATTGTTCTGCAGTTACTGTCGTGAACGAGCAGCGCGTGCTGCAGGAGCTCCTCCCCGTCCCAAAGCACTCACACAGGCGGTCAGTCTCACAGTAGCTCGGGCAGTAGCTGTGTCTGTGCTGTCCTTGCCACACTCAAACGCTGAAGTTGAGAGATTATTCAGCCAGGTGAGTGTGGTAAAGAGAAAACTTAGAAATCGAATGTCTTTGCAGACCCTTAATTCTGTCATGTATGTCCGATATGGTCTCAAGTTGTCTGGTGAGGCTTGCTCTGAGTACAAGCTGCCTGATGAAGTTTTGCAGCTTTTTGGAACATCAGCTGTTTACTCATTCAAGACCGTTCCCTCAGTTGCTGAACCTGGCATAGAAAGCCTTGACCAAAATGAAGATGACCTACTCTTTCTGTGAGCCAGCACAGCAGGGGGGTCTGAAAACTGTCTATCCCAAAAATAGTTAAGAATGTTATATTTCTGACAAAACATGTTCATGTTTTACTGTGACTCGCTGTACACTTCTAAGTGGAGCCTAAGGTTAAAAACTAAACTAAAAGTAAGAAAACTAAAGAAAAAAAAACTAAAAATAAATAAATATATAAAAAGAAAGACCTAAGTAACTCTGCCAAAGTGTCTCTTCTGTGTTACTTTGCCGGTCCCAAGCCCGGATAAGGAGGAGGGTTAGACATAGAGCAATTCCACACAACTTAACAGTCCTTTGGTTAAATTTGTTATTCTAACATTTAACAATAAAGGACTAAAATGATTTATGTAATGTGGATCTCGACAAAGGCATTCAAAGCTTATTTTTAAAAGTGATGTCCAATTTCAATGACAAAAATACAAAAACAAAAAAACAAACCAAGAATCAACAGAAGAAATTATTTGTAGTTCTAAACATATTTAGGGTGTTTTTGACTCACCTTTTGTCTCTCCACGATGTTATTTCTTTCTCCTACAATGGCCATTACATTACATGCAAATGGCCAATTATGCAGATTAGGCGATGACATCATTTAGCGACTTTCAGGACAGCCAATAGCTACTTTCCTTACTGAGGAGTGGGCAACAGTGGACCCTCTCAACACGAAATGTGTGGGTAGATCTTCCACAGGTGTGACCTGCATGTGTTGTTCCATGTTCTTTTTATTCTCAAATCCATCTGCTCATCTTGACTATAGACACTTCCATGTTCTGCCATCACAATGGAGAAATGACAGATGTATTGGGCTTGTTATACCATGCTGGCATTAATTGCGTTAATAATAATAATAATGAATATAATTACATAAATTAGTTACCACTGTTAACGCATTATTTTTGACAGTCCTAATTAAAATGTTCACTCTTAAACAATGGGGAGGTGTCATGGAGATTTTAGATTGCAGATGCAACAAATTTCTCTCGCACACATGTACATGTTAATAAAACGACACACAGATGGAAAGTTAATGATGTTTGGAACACGAGTTTCAGAGGTGTCCGATTTTAGGCCTGTGCCCCCCAAGGCCACCCCTTTGATCCACCCTTGTGCAGCACTGTAAGCTTGATGTGATATTTCTGATAGCACATTGTATTGCATCAGATGTACACACACATATGCAGGTTATACTATTCTTGTGAATTAATTAATCACTTGCAGTTGCAGAAATAAACATCCACATGTGCAAGAGAGCAGCTGTGACTGCATAAGATCTTCTGCATGAGAAGTTTCTTCCAGACCTTTGCTTGTATCGTTCTAGCTCATTTTGGTTTGGATGAATTGAACTGACTTTTGACAGTTTTGAAGTGGAGGCATTGGACTGATCATCTCCTTCCACAGTTGGTTTTTTCACACAACTACTGCATGTTCGGCTGACATGAGTGTTATGGTGATGAACATGATCGTGGTAGGGAGCTCACCACCAGGACTCGAGTGCTATATTTGATGTACTGGCCAATCTTGAATAATGACAGATATTGCATGTGCACCATGACTCTCTCATGGTTACCAACATGTCTGAATGAAGCCATGAGGATCATTAATGGAAAAGTGACCAATGTCTGAATGACTGAATGCCATCAATTTGAACAGATTCATGAAACCATTAATGTCATATATCTTATGTATAAAGAGTTACAGCTACATGAAGACCATACTAATGAGACATGTTCACGCTGTGTGTACATGGGTTTTGAGTGTGCGCATGTGTCTGTGAATGGATCCTCTAACTAAATGGACGTGTCTAATCACCTCATTGGGAGGAACCTCTTTCCCCTTCCGCCGACTCTTAACATTAACAGATATTAACGGCCCCCAAAGCTCCTTTGTTTCCTACTGAGAAATGAAATACATCACTAATGGTTTATCACAAACACTGCTAATGCTTTACGCAGACCTCTTACCATTAATAAATGATGACATGTAAAGGGGGGAGGGGAGCCGTGAAAGCTGACAGACCCCAAAAGGCAGAGAGTTAGATCAGTTTCAGATATTAAACAGAAAAATGAAAGCTTGATTTGTCTCATTTTGTAACAAGGTGATTAAATCTTCTTTCCTCCGGGGGCTCAAAAACTCACACTCTGAGGAAAAACAGGGATTTTCTTTACAAATCTGTATAAGATACAATTAATACACCCTAGCTCACCACCCACTGTGTTTTAGGTCCACCTGCTTAAATGCTTATTTACAAAAATATCTAGTCAGCAAATCACATCTCAGCATCTCAGTACATTTAGACCCAATCCAAGTCCTCGTTTCTACCCTTTCCCCTTGCACAGCAAAATCTGTAGTGTTGTTTAGTGTCAAAATTTCCAGTGAAATTTATTTTGAGTTGATGGGCGTTACACACTGCTGTGGGACTTAATTCAACATCTCCAAATGTCGTGGTTTAGAATACACAATTTAAAATGGTAAGAACCTTATGCTGGCCCTTATTTGTTACACAAGACAAGGACTTAATGATAAATTGGATATTACATGGAGGGCATTCATTATTGAACCTGGTACCCTCACGCTTATGCTAACTAGCTTGCCTTGCTTCTTAGCTAGAAGCAGTTTATGTCATCGGTTCAGGAACTTTTGTTTCTTCAGTGCTATTTCAAATATAATATAAAAAATTATGTTTTAAGTTTTACTGATTTTTTTTAAAGGTCCCATATTATGCAAAATTCACTTTTTAATGGTTTTGGAACAGTCATACTGGTCCCCCCGCATGTGTAGGAGACCCGTAAGTGTGAAACTCTTTCAGGCGCTCTCTCTCCCCCCTGCTCCACCTCTAGGGAAGTAAGCGCTGAAATGAGCTTGTTTGAAAGCGTGTACGTTATGACGTCATAAGGGACAATAACCACTCCCCACAGAGCGATGGACCCGTCTACCGGCTCTCAAAGCCCGCCCTCTAAAAATCACCTAGCGCCCAGTGTTTTTCCCTCTTCGGCAACCCTCGTTAGCGGACATGGCTAAGCGACAGAAGCACTGTTCTGTTTGTGGCTGCATAAATGAACACGAAAACGTTTTTTTACTTCCATCCACTGAACCCACGAGGACTGAGTGGATTAATTTTATTTTTGGAGGAAATGTACCCGGAAAACTTCCAAAGGTTTTGCATGTCTGTGGCCAGCATTTCAAAGAGGACTGTTTCCACAACATGGGGGCATGGAAAGCAGGCTTCGCCAACCGTTTGAAGCTGAAGCCAGGTTCAATACCAACTGTCCGTGACACAGCTGGAGAGGTAAGAGCTGGCAGTTATTTTATCGTACCTCAGATATCTCTCCTTCTGGGTCCGACTCTGGCTCAAACTGGTAAGGGAGAACGACAGCGTCTCTACCAGTTGCCATAATGCTGCTGTTCACGAGAGCGGCATGAACGGGCATCATCCATGAACATAGTTACAAAAGAGGGGGAAAAAATTCAAGACAGGGACTAATGGAATGGCTGAAATTTTACTGGCTGGACGAGTAAAAGTCACACTAACCTTTCACTAACGTCCTGTTAGTCTTCTTGCTCGAAATTCTTCAGGAATGGGTTCCGGTGTTCCGGCGTTTGTTTATCCTTCACTACGCTGTAATCAGCGTCTAGTAACCGCTAAGGCCTAACCTGTCAATCACCTCATGACGGGCGATGCGATGGGCGGAGCCAACAGCTGAGCTGCTCCACCAGGGTTCCGCCCACCATAAACGGCACATTTCTGAAGCTGCTAAAAAGAGGGAGGTGAAGAGAAGCCGCTGCACTCAAACTGAGGGTCGATTTGTCCATACCATGGCGGAAATATTTCATTTAGATATTAATGAATGGTCTCAGATTGGGAATAAAGTGTATAATATGGGACCTTTAAGCTAAATGATAAATTGATAACTAAATAAGCATTTAACTTTGTTAAGACTGGTAGAAACTGTGTTTCCAGACATAAGTATTTAGTAGTACCAGTGGAGAAATTTAACCATGACTTTCAGATTAAATAGTACTGTACTTTAGTACAGATTGTTGGTCACTTGGCTATTGTCATGTGATTAACAACAACTTGCTGCTGTGACAGCAGATAGTATTCTCCAGTTTGCAGTTTCTGTCAGGCACCATCATGTTGCTAAAGGTTAAAAACCAGAATACCAAAAAGTACATCAGATTACAACCTGGTGTCACCTATTGGGAATTCATCAATGAAGGCAAGTAGTCATCTTATGTAACAAAAAACATGTTGCTTCCATGGGACACAAGAAGAGTATAGTGTCTATGCTGTGCATGCTGAACACAGTGTATGAATGTCATGACAGATTATTTTTAGATTTTGGTATTTGGCATCATCAAATTTGGAAACATGAGGGTACTGTGGCCCTTGTTGGTAATTTTTACATCCAAAATACATGGAAGCACCATGCTACCTTTGACTATTTCTATTTGTTAGCTGAAATGTCAAATGCCTCAAAAAGTTTTTTTTTTTTTTATTTTATTTTTTTTTTATTTTGCCCAAATTATTTTTCTGACAACATAGCTTGCTTTGAACTTGTCAAACATATGTCATGTTGATTATGTGTCTGTTTAGCTGTCTTTCAAGCAGGTTATCTGCAGTAATGTTTTAGTTGTTAGCTGTATGGCAAGCTAGTCATCGATAATGCACACGGGGACAGTTGCAACCCACTTGCATAGGGCAGGTTGTAACAGTTTAATGACAACATTTTGTTTTAGGGCACATTCACACCAGGATAGTCAGGGGGACTTGGTTCGCTTGAGTGGGGAAATCATAAAGTCTTCACAGCTTTGGTTTGGTTTACATTCACACTGCATTTTACTCAAGCGGAAACTCAAACTGCTTTGACCATGTCACGTTAAGATGTTAGTGTAGTTTAAAGACACTTTTACAATTTTCCCAGTGATGCGTCCCCCCATCAACGGCTAATTTAGCATCCATCTTACATCCTACCTGTACTGTGAGAGCCAGCAAAAAGCAGGCTTATCTCCACTCTTGTTCTGTCGCTTTTTACTCTTTGTTTTCTTCTTTTTGTCTGATAATGTCTTCTTGCATTTCTTTGCTGAATCAGCCACGGTGTGTGTTCAAAAACATTCAGTGTGTTTGTGTCTGTTTGCTAGGGTGTGAAGCAAAATGCGACGTCCCAGATCAGCCTCAGGACGCTGTTGGGCAACACAGCTCCATAAATGCACACGATAGATGTCCATGCTTTGTGGGACCACAGCATTTTTGTTTAAAAGTTTTGAATAAAAAGGTTTCAGTGTCCTAAGTCATTGTCATGGTCCTTATTTCATAAAGAGTCAGGCATGCTACAACTGACCCTGACTATGGGTTCAATTCTAACACCACTTCTGTGTTTGAGCCATGCATTTTCTGTTTCTGTTGCGCAGGCTATTTCTATGCCATGTATGACACTTGAAGCTAGTTAGCATAGCTGTTTCAACACACTGGGTAAAAAAGTTTTAAGTAAGAGACAGAAATGTCAAAATTGTTGCAGCTGTCCCTGGTCTCACCTATAGAGCATCACAATACAGCTCTTAGCAAGTGAAACTATGCGATGTTTCAACAGAGACTTACAGGTGTGAAATTCATTTCAGACTTTTATTGTTTAAAACTTAATTCAGTTATCTTTAACTCATTTCATGCTATCATCCTCTTGTAGTGAAAATAAGTTTGTGCTTGCTGATGCAGCTGAACTTTAGATTTGATGCTTTAGACACAGCAAGCTTAACTTTGGATATGGAAGTACCTATGGAGCTGGGTTTTGGCTTTTTTGCAGTGCTTTAGGTACATTTTGGCTTTCACCTTTAAAAGAAAAGTTTTTATGTATTGTGGTTCAAATGATCTTCAAGTTCTTCTTTACTGAATTGTAAACTGTTTTTTTTTTTTTTCTTCCATATGTAAATAGATGGTAGAAAATGCCTTGCATGTAAAGCCTGGTGATGAGGACGTTCTTGAAGAGTACAAGAAAAAATTCACAGAAGCGTCACATGTAGGCAGCTTGTCAGCATTTTGACTAGCCATATGACTGACCACCATCGGTAAGTGTTTCCCGAAGAAACTGTTTTAACAAACCATTTCAGACAAAGGGTTCATATTACTGAAGGAAGAAAACCCACTGTTAATAAAGGTGCATTTGGATTTTGTATCTTCTCTTTTTTCCTCTAAAGGACAATTCCTTCCTGCAAGCACAAGTAGAAGTATGCCCTGGGAATTACTCTAGGTACCCTTGTCCTTTACTAAGTGATCCTTTTTCTCCAAAGGGCTATGCAAGTTTTAAACAATACCAGAAGACACCAGTTTTACACAATGTAGAGTCATGACGATGCAGAGTAACCATTTGAAAAGCCCTTAAAACCAATTATAACCACCTCAGTGAATTTGGTTAATGAGATATTACATGCATTAAAATGTTCTACCTCTATGATCCATGAGTGGTGGACCTTCTGTCTTGATATGCTAACATATATATATATATATATTAGGGCTGGGCACGTTAACGCGTTAATCGCGCGTTAATGCAATGCTTAATTAACGCCATTAATTTTTTTAATCGCATGTTAATAAATTTTTTTTTTTTTTTTTTCTGGCCGCTGGCTTTGATGACAGAAACAGGGCGTCCATGTCTCTCTTCCCTGCTGCAGCTTTGTTAAAATACATGCAGATGGACAGAACATCGTAATTTTTGGACGGGAAACTTTTTTATTATTATTTTTTTAATGAATGCGGTTTTAATTTATGCAAGACAGCAAAGGTAAGACATGCTTTCTGACTTTTACAAACGTGAAGCATAAATCGAGTCTTCTTCTGTCTCTGGTTCGGTGAGTCTTGGTTGTAGCGAGATGAAACTTCCAGCTGTGGAATCTGTGAGATGTGAGCTTTCAGTAGAGGAGTCGTTTGTTCGTGTTCATGCTGTGGGGTGGACACGGGGAGACATAATTTGTGTTTACATATTTTTCTGACTTTGTGTAGCTGCTCTTTAAATAATTTGTTGTCTTAACTGTGATTGTTGGTGATAGAAATGGTTTTACTGAGCTGGTAGCTGAGATTCTGGACTTTCTGTGGATACCACACATGTTTATAGTTACATCTACAGACCTGACGTTACACCCGGAATGAGATGTTAACCCTTTACTCCCGGTAGCGGAGGCTGAAAATTAAAGTTTAGAGAAATTATAGGTCAGAATGAAGGTGCATGGATGGAAGTTATTGTGCATATTGTGAATATTTCTCTCTCCTCACCATCTAGAAGCTGTGAGATTCTCATCCTGCTTTCTGTCTGTTCACCTGATGCTGATATTCATCACATATTGTTCCTTCTGTGTTTAGAAGGAAGCAGCTTCACAGCTTTAAATTCATCCTGCTGACTTTTTACTTTTAGTTAGTAAATCCTGAACATTTCATCCTTCTTTGTCATAAATATTTGATTTTATAAATATATACGAAGAAATATTTTATCTGAAAATTGCTGCTAAACCTGTTTATGTGTTTAGTGCAGGGGTCTGCAACCTTTCCAATCCAAAGAGCCATTTTTCCCTCAGCCAGCTAAATAAAATTCCTTTAGAGACGCAAATGTTACGAGACTTTTTAAAAAGGCAAGTTAATATAAATTTTTAATGAAGAGCCACCATAGGATGTTTGTTATTTTGAAGAACCACATTTTTATTTCCATTTTTAAAGTTTCAAAATAAAGAAAAACATAAAACCTTTATAAAAAAAAAAAAGAGGATAGACAGACTTTCTGCTAAGGAATGTAGATATTTGTGGAAAATGATGTAAAAGAAAGGAAAAAAAAGTCCATGGTTTCCAACCTAATGACAAGAAAGATTTAAAAAGAATATTTTAGCCACGTATTTAGAGGCATTGTGGAAGGTCCAGAGAGACACTTGTAGCTCCAGAGTTGCAGGTTGGAGACCCCTGATGTTTGTAAACCAAAACTTACTGCATTTTCTTTTTATAGCTGTAGGCCTTCTTTTAAAGGAAAGAGACATTTTGCAAGTAACGATGCTATTAATCGCGATTAATTGCAGCATGTCATGCGATTAATCGCAATTAAAATTTTTAATCGTTGCCCAGCACTAATACATATATATATATATATATATATATATATATATATATATATATATATATATATATATATATAATAGGAGCATTTGTATGATGCAGAAAAAGGCACAAGGTATTTAACATGGCTCAAGAACGAGGACCAAATCGCAGAAGATAGCTGCCACAGTGCCTCAGCAGCTTCATGGAGATGCCTGCAGGGAGGCAATATTATTTCTTTTTCACTGAAATGATGGTGCAACTGTATTTGAGAAGATGAAGATGACCTTTCAACACCACCAGAACCTGATGTATAACGGAGAGAACCGCAAATGTCAAAATCCTCCCACCATTTTTCAATGTCAGATGACTAGTAAGTTGTGGGTTTTTTCAACAGTCTTGAATTTGGTTGGATTTAAGCATTTGACAGTGCACTAATCATTGTCTTAATGTATTTTTACTATACATGATCAACAGCTGAATGAAGACTTTGGGCTGCTGGAGTAGAAACAGCATCTGGGATGCTTGAGAAGTTGGACAGAGCATTTCAGCCCAAGGTCACTGAAGAGGCCAAACACCTGACTCAGACAACGGAAATGTACCAATTTCTGAAAGCTAACCTCGACATTTACAACTACTTCATCAATCAACAGTCGTACTTCACAGGGGCAGAATTAAAAGCATACAAGTTACATTAGAGGCTTATAAATATTTCATGGCAGGATGGGTACCAGACCTTCAGCTGTGGAAAGTGCCCCAAACAAAGTATTTCCTCTTCATGTCAAAGCTGAGTAAGAAAACAGCCGATGCAGATAACGTTAATGGAATGTAAAAATTAGAAATGTCCCGTTGATATTTTTAAGAGGAAAATACATGCCCAGCTTTTCATTAACACCGAAAACTGCAGTCACTGCAATGATCTGCGGTGGAGGTTGAATAGTTGAATATCCAACCAGTTTCACCGCGGTCACATTTATACAGTAAGAAACTGGAGAATGTTTTATTCATTTGCTCCTTCAAATAAAACATGACGTACATATGATCTTGTTATTTGACTATCCTCCCCATTATACATCAAAAAAAAATTTTGTTTCTATTTCTTGTTGCATGAACAAGAACATCTGTTCAAGAACTAAACAAACAAACAAGACCATTTTAAAAACTTTAATATAATTTGTTTTCTTCTCTTTTTTGCTTGCTGCCGTCTTTCAAACTTTTCCAGACCATCATTTTACCTTCTTTTATCAGAAGTGCAGACAAACAAGAAGATGGACGGGACACGGGCCCTTAAAGTGCTTGCAGTGAGAATGAGAACCTGTAAATTGTACTCTTATTTGCTTGCTGATCTTCTGGGATCTACTGGGATTTTCACACACAACCATCTCTAGGGTTTACAGGGAATGGTCTGAATGGTCAGAAAAAATCCAGTAAGCAGCAGTTGTCTGGACCAAAATGTCTTGTTAGATCAGTTTCTGAAATACTCAGACCAATTATCATGTCACGTTCAGAGTCTCTCACTTTTCTTCCTCATTCGGATGCTCAGTTTGAACATCAGCGAGTCTTCACCATGTCTGTTGAGTTGCTGCCATGTGATTGGCTGATTACACATTTGTGTTAACAAACAGTTTAGCAGGTGGACCTAATAAAGTGGCCGGTGCATGTGTTACAGCTGACCTCCTCATGAAAATAGTGTGCAAGTTAAAGGTAAGTGTAAGTGTTAAAGTGTTTGTTTTTTTTATTTATACTTGTAACACTGAATTTTCCTCTCATATGCAGTGAGACATGAAAGTCACCTGTCCACTAAAATATGTCGTAATTTCCTTCTGCATCTTTAAACAATCAGGATGGTAAAAGCAGGGAAGCTGGCCAAACAAGCTTTACTTCAGATGTAAAAAAAAAGAAGTCAGCTTTTATCCTTCTGAATCCTGGTATTCAACAAAGAAACACCCACGTTTGACCCTCATGTCCAGTTTCCTACATGCTCTCCTGTGTCCTCATTAACCCAACTCTGGAGGCCGCCATTCATCTCTCCGCTCTTGGCTCATTCCCTGTAATAATATCCTCGCCCCCTTGCGCTGTTTAACTTTTTCAATTAAAGAGGAGGATCGCTCTATTAACCTTAGTCCCCCTCATGTAATTTTTTCAGCCTAACGCTGTTTTGGAGAGGACCGCAGGGACGAGACAGGCGGCTGTATTTCACTGGGGAAGCGGTGTGGGTCTTGGTGCAGTGACAGCAGGCAGCAGGCGTAGTGGTGAGTTATGAGTCCTGGATGGAGAGGGCAAATCATACATTTGTGCCTCATCCTGCTGCTGATCTGTGAGGAGGGAGATAAAGGATGACAGCTACATGAGGAGACACTGCAGGGGTCAACACCTGTACCTGTCCTGTTCCTTTCCTTGTCTTTATTTTGTATCTGCCTTTTCTTTTTTACATTTACTGTTTCTCTGCCTGTATGTACCTGTTTTCTTCTTCGTGGTATGTATTTTCTCCTGCTTTTCCCCTTCCTCTTTTTCTCTATTGTCTATTTTTCTTTATATTTCTGCCTGCGTTTTACCACCTGTTTGTCTTTGTGTTACAGATTGTGGGATTGACCTGAGCAGCCAATATCTGAGATGTTATTAAGAAAGTCACCTCCCAATTAACCTTGTGTAAAACATCACCGTGGCAAAATAATCATGAGTTTCACCCCATGAATTGGATGGGGTCACCTTGCCTCTGCACAAACTATTTCCATGGCATCAATTTGGGCAGGCAAAAGTCTTATTACAGGAGTTCATATCTTTAGGTTGACCCAGCATTCAATTCTTTTTATTTGTATCACGTCACTTCACAACAATGTCATCTCAGCGCACTAACAGACATCACCTGTACAACTTGGTATCAAGTTTACTGTGTCATGTTGCTGGACATCAGACTCCACATGTGTCGAAGGCTTTGTATATACATTGTATATATATTTGTATATGAAAAAGAATAGCTCACAAATGAACACTCAGATGTGACTCTGTTCTCGTCGCTCATTTAAAAGAGCTATCCTGAATAATCGATTAGTTCATAAATGTCAAATCTCTAGGAGCTCCGTGCATGACCGATAAAAAGCATGGGCTGGAGCGCTGGTACAAAGGCAGTTGGACCTGATCCAGCAGTTGTTTTTGCACTTTATCATACACCATCAAACACTGTGCAGCAAATGTCTGAAATATGAACATGTCATGTCTGTGTTCCTGAAATTATAACATAGCCAGGAGCTTACAGCACCACCAGTTCCAAGACAAGTTGTGTGATGAGACTTATTGGAAGCATATGTCTCTATGAGAAGCTTTTCTCCACTATTACCTTTAATAAATGCAACTACAGGTCCAGACTGAGTGATAACCATCTTGAAGCTGTACTCAGGGTTTTAACTGTGACCTCTATTGTGCCAAATGTAGCTAAACTTTGTGAGGAGAAATGCTGTCAGGTGTCTGGACAAAAATAAAATACTACATGTGAGCTCTGGAAAATTCAAACGGGGTGTTTGGCCAGGGTGTGAAACCAGCCAGAACCGCCACTGAATACCAGAAATAGAATAAGGAACAAGTGATAAGATTTTGGGGGTGAGGGTAAGAATTTTTTAAAGGATTCTTTACTATGGGGAGATTGGGATAATTTTGCCACTAGAGCTTCTAAAGGCGGATTTATGGTTGCGCGGCATTTGCGTCTGCGTAACCACCGTAGACTCGGCATATCCCCACAGAGGTTCAACGCACACCTCTTCCAGACCTGACCTGCACCCCTGCTTTGCAGGCGGTTACGCGGAGGTACTCCCCTGTGATTGGTCAGATTGGGATCATGTGTTGCTGGATATCTGGATCTTCTCGCTGAATTTGTGTGGTAACCACCGTTTTTAAAAACAATAACCAGTGGATCAAGTTGATGAGAGGCTGATCGAATTACTTCTTCGTTATCTTCCACAAGCTAATAAAGACACTGAACCATACTGGATGCCATTGTTATTTTAAAACAGAAAATACCTGTCAAGCTGAAACGAACCATCAAACGAACGATCTGGTGAGTTTACCGGGGAAGATTGGGGACTGCTTCGCTGAGAAAGACCCCAGGAGCATGTGGAAGAGATTAAATCAAATGAACAACTATAGAAGCAGTAATGAGGCGACTGCTAGGACTAATGCCTCTCTGGCAGAGGATCTTAGCCGGTTCTTTGACTGATTTGAGTCAAACAGACCCTCAGAAGCAACACCATTAACACCACTCCCCACCACCAGCACACTAACACTAGAAAAGTATGAAGTAAGAAGTGTGCTAGAGTTGGTGAACCCCAGGAAGGCGGCAGGCCCCAACAGAGTTCCCGGCAAGGTACTCAGAGCATGTGCTGACCAACTGAAATTTTCACAAAACAGTATCCCAGCCTGCCTCAAAACCTTGACCATCATCCCCGTTCCCAAAAAGTCAGCAGTAGACAGCCTCAACAACTACAGACCTGTTGCGCTTATGCCTGTGGTCATGAAGTGTTTTGAAAGACTAGTTTCCCAACATATCAAGGCCTGTCTGCCACCCATGTGGAAGAGATTAAATTAAATCACCAACTATACAAGCATATGACTGCTAGGACTGATGCCACCCACTCTGGACCCCCACCAGTTTGGCTACAGGGCGAACTGATCTACAGATGACACTATCGCCATAGTCCTCCAATCTGCACTAAGTCATCTGGAGCATCGGAGAAACTATGCAAGGGTGCTTTCCCTGTACTTCAGCTCGACCTTCAACCACATCATCTCTGAGATCCTGGTGCAGACTCATCTCCTGTATCTGGGCCTCTCCTCCCTCACTTGCCAGTGGATTAAGGACGTTTTAAGTGACCGCCTACAATCCATCAAACATGGCTCCCACCTCCACCCTCACACTCAGCACTGGTTCCCCACAAGGTTGTGTATTGAGTCCCCTCCTCTTCACTCTTTAGACATATGACTGCACTCTGACCCATCTCTCAAACACCATCATAAAGTTTGCAGATGACACCACCGTGGTTGGGCTCTTCTCAGGGGAGGCTGAGTCTGATGAAGTCAACAGACTGTTAGCATGGTGTTCAGAAAACAATCTCCCAGTGAACACTACAAAACAACTAAAGAAATCATCCTAGACTTCAGAAAGGGCAGAACAGCTCTAGCCCCTCTGACCTCTCCTGGACTGCCAAAACCATGGCAGTGGTGAAGAAAGCCCAGCAGTGACTCCATTTCCTGAGGGTGCTCAGGAGGAACAACCTGGAGGAGAAGCTGCTGGTGTCATTCTACAGAGCAACCACAGAGAGCATCTTGACATACTGCATCACAGCGTGGTACACAGGAAGCTCGGCAGCGAATAGGAAAACGCTGCAGCGGATCACAGGCTGCTCTCTGCCAGCCTGGAGGACATCGCCAGCTCTCGCTACCTCAGCAGAGCTCAACACATCATCAGAGACTCACCCCAGTTATCACTTATTTGAGCTTTTACCCTTAGGACGGCGCTACAGGTCACACAGAGCCCAGACTAGTAGAGTAAGAGTCAGTTTCTTTCCCAGAGTAATAAACACACAGTATTCAAAATCACACAGATAAGAAATACTCAAAAACAAGCAATAAAGCCAGACCTTCTGTACAACAACTGTCTAAGACAAGTGACTAAAATTGTCTCCATCCACACTATTTACCGTTTCCATTCTGTTTATTTACACTACTCCATTGGATTTTATATACTTTTTTTGCACTCATTTCTATTTTTTATGATAGTTTTAAATATCCTCTAAATATCTGGTCATGTTCCACAACATGGAATCTCCTGTCAGACATTATAACGGCTAAGATAAGTGGGCACATGGATCAAGACATTGTTAAAGGTATCAGAGGAGCCAAACACCAGCTGGTGGTTGACAGAACTATTGCCCGAGACAGCAAAACCAGACACACAACTGCACTGTCTGGATTGATTACCAGAAAGACAATAATTCAGTTCATACACGAGACTTGGCAGGATCAACATGGTGCGCTACTAAAAATAATAAAATAATAATAATATATTTATATATATTCCAAATCACACCAACCCGGTCACTCTGGATCACAGCGAAGAAGATCTCACCAGCCCAACGGATTTCATCGAAGAAATCTTCCAGCGGATCGTGATGCGGAAGTCGAACGCTGCTACGTGCTCGAAAACCGGCTCCAAAAGAGTTCACGTGCAGTTTCTCCAACCGGCAGCAATACAACGGATATCTTAATCTCCATCAACGGGAAGCTATCCAGTCTCGATGTCCGGCTCTCCCTGCTGGAAGTTCTTCATCATGAGTTTCAGTCTTTAAAAGAAAGTTTGGAATATAGCCTAAAGCAGATGGAAGCTCTTGCTATGGAAAACAACGCCCTCGGAGATTCGGTGAAAACCCTTACCGAAGGAGTAAGCCGACTATCAGTGGAAAATAAAAAAATGAAAGAATTAGTTCTAGATCTTACAGAGGCAGCTATAAAAATTTCATAGGAAACAACCTGAGACTTCCAGAGGAAAAGGGAAAAGCCATCTCCTTTCATCGAGTTCACTGCATAGGGAAAAGAAACTGGAGGGCAGACCCAGGCTGATAGTAGCTAAATTCGTTCTCCACAAAGAAAAAGAAGAGGTGAAGCGTTGCAGCAGACATCTTCGTGGGACTGACCTTAGCATGAGCGATCAGTTTCCCAGAGAAATCCCAGAGCGTCACAAGATCTTGTTCCCCATCGGGAGGAAATTCCTGGACGGATGAGCCCGTGCTGTCATCTCGGTGGACAAACTTTATGTCAATGGACAGTTACATCATGACCATAACACCACTCCCTGGCTCTACTGACCTCAGATATGTATCCACACTCTGCACACTTTGCACAGGTGTTATAAACGCTAATCAGACTCACTGGGCTTAAGTAACAGAGTTTAATGTTTGTTCACATTAGACAATAATACTGCCAGTCTCTAATGTTCACAAAAATTGACTTATTTTTTATGGGTTCATTTTCTTTTTTTCACCCACTCCCCCTCTTTTTTTGTCATTTTCCTCCCACTTTATTCTTCTTTTTCTCTCTCTCTGCACTCTTTTTTATTTTTCTTTTTTCTAGCTGCCACCTCACAAAAAGATATAACACTGCTGCACAGTACATTTAGTAATAACCACATATATAACCCAACACACATTTATTAACTCAAGTACATTTAATAACATTCAACACAGGCACACAACATTACGCATACATATTCATACACTTACACACACACACATACACATTTATATCAACAAGAAGCATCCAACACTCACTTTTTCACCACATGCATGACCATCCTTAGATTTATCACGTGGAATGTGCACGGAGCTGGGACCAGAGAGAAGAGACTAAAAATCTTTAATAGATTAAATGATCTGCAGGCAGACATTGTGTTCTTACAGGAGATTCATATGACAAAAACATCAGTAAATGCCCTCTCTACAACCCAGTTTCCTCATGTTTACTCAGCATATTATAACTCCCGAGAGGGGTAGCCATTTTGATAAATAGAAAAGTAACATTCACAGAAATCAACATAATCACAGATCCAGAAGGGAGATTCATCATAGTAAAATCATCTATTCAAAATATGATGCTTAGCTAACTTATATGGCCCAAATGTTGACGATCCCTCCTTCTTCCACTCTTTCTTCACATCACTTTCTGAAAACGTAGATAGCATACTAATTGCAGGAGGGGATTTTAACGTGGTTCTGGGCTCAGCTGATAGATTTAATAACACTGTAAACCACTGAAACTGGCAATCCACAAACACTGTTAAACAATATATGGAAGATTTTGGACTTTGCGATATATGGCGGTCTTATCACTCTAATATCAGAGAGTACACCTTCTTTTCCTCAGTTCACCATTCATACTCTAGGCTAGATTATTTTCTGGTTAGCAGCTCTTTGGTGAGTGAGATTTAAGAGACCTAGATTCACCCCATCACTATCAGCGACCATGCACCAGTTTCCTTCACTTTGAGGAACACGAGAATCACACCATCGCCTAAAAGCTGCAGATTTAATACAGCGTTGCTTAAAGATCCCGACTTTATCAGCTACTTCACAAAAGAAGGGGCTATATACTTAGAAAACAATGACAAACCAGGAGTCTCAGCATGTGTTCTGTGGGAAGCAGGGAAAGCGGTAATGCGAGGCAAAATCATCTCTTTTGCATCACATAAAAAAAAGAAAGAAAACTCAAAAATATTAGAATTAGAACTAAGAATTAAATCATTAGAGGACGCCTACAGTGCTTCACCAGACGAACCAACGATGAAACAAATAAGGAAGGCTAGACTTGAATTAAATGAAATAATTAACAAAGCAAAGATTACGCTTGGAGACATTGGAACACAGTCATAAATCTGGAAGATTTTTAGCTAATCAGTTAAAAATAAATTAAGAAAAATCTACCATATCAGCTGTTAAAGATTCAGTAGGTAATATTACGCATGAGCCAATAAATATCTTTAGAGATTTCTATAAAACTCTATATACATCACACTAAGATCCATCAGACAACGATATCCATCATTTTCTTAACAATATAGATTGTCCAGGTTTACAGCAGGAACAAGTTACTACCTTAGATTCCCCCCTCACAGTGGAGGAGCTACATGAAGCCCTTAAATAAATGCCCTGGAAAAAAAAAGCCCCAGGTCCGGATGGCTTCCCAGCAGAGTTCTATAAAGAATTCTGGTCAACACTGGCCCCTACATTTTTCAAAATGGTGACACAAATAGAGGAAAATGGTTACTTACCCCCAAACATAAACTCTGCCACCATTACTCTGTTAACTGGTCTAAGAGTACAGTTCTACCCATCAACTTTAGCTTTCAAAATCTACCCAACATCACCTTACAATCAGGTAACATTAGATACCTGGGTGTAAATATTCCCTCCAGGCTCTTAGACTTAATCACATTCACCTTCTTAAGACTATAGAAGATTATCTTGCTCGCTGGAAATCTCCACCCATTTCACTCATGGGGAGAATTGCCACTATAAAAATGATGGTTCTACCCAATATCAACTATTTGTTTTCTATGACTCCTATGAAACCCCCCTCCACCTGGTTTAAGTCACTAGAATCACACATCTCCCAATTTCTCTGAAAAAATAAACCTCCCCAGATCAGTTTAAAAACTTTACAGAAGCCGAAAGATAGGGGAGGATTAGACCTGCCTAACTTTCAACAATACTTCCTAGGTAATAGGTTGCAGTATGTCCTAAAATGGCTTAAACCTAGTCCACTCGATGACCTGTGGATAGACAATGAACAAACATTGGAAATTTCTAATCTTCCTTTATTTCAGCTTAAGTATAAAAAAGTGTTTCAAGTGTTTTAAAAGTGTCAACATCAGCACTTCTCTGACAGCCTGGTGGGAATTTTTAAAAAAAAAGAACAACTCCTCAATAATATCATGTAAACTCACACCCATCTGGTGCAATCCTGATATTCTACTAAAAAAAAAATATGCTAAATTTTAACCAATGCATTAACAAAGGAATTAAATACCTTGAACATATTATCCATAACAGAAACTTTTTATCTGTTAATACACTCATCACAATATGAGATTAACAGCAACAGATTCTTAGAATATCTTTTTTTTTTTTTTTTTTTTTTTTTTTAACTTGTCCTGTCCAGCATCATAGCAGCAAAATGATAATCTGGTTGCTGTATCGTGCTGAACAAATTTGCTCTACCAAGGGGAGGCCTATGGGTAAGGCTCCTCTTGATAATGTGATTAATTTATTTATTTATTTACTTTGAATCATGGAATCTATGTAATCTTGCTGGACCTGACCGGAGGGGACAGAAAAAGATGGAAAATAGCAAAAAAAAGAGCAAAAGGGAAAGAAGAAAGGAGACAAAAAGATCACAGACAGAAGGAAAACGTCCCTTCAATCCACACCATCACCAGACAACAAACTGTTACACCTGTACATGAACACACCAGAAAACTTCCTACAACTTTTATAAAAGCAGAAACACACACACAGAAAAAAACAAACAACAAAACAAAAAAAAAAAAAAAAAAAAAAAAAAAAAAACAGGGCTGCCAGTCATTAAGAGTTTTTAAATAATAACCAAATCAAATCAAAAAGACATAACAGCGACCAGATACTAACTCACAGGAAAAATACAAATTTATTTATTTATTTTTATTTTATTTTTTTTTTCCTTTCCCTTTAATAATTATCGCTTAATATTAAAGACCCACTAGACAACTCAGTGACTGTGTCAGCATGCAGAGCATGAGAAACAAAGAATGATCAGTGATGAAGAGCGGCGAGTGAGATCATGCAAATGCGACCTCGCCTCCACGGAGGCCAGAGGCAGACCAGGGCCTGGGCCGGGCCCTCAGCAGCAGACCCGGAGCACCAACCCATGCCAACCCACCACAAAGACAACTCCAGCCCCACCCGAAGGGCGGCAGAGGAGAACCCCAGCAAGAGCCCCCCACAGTCCCGGGGCACAGGCCCCAGTGGGCCAAGATCAGCAGCCGCCGGCCCCGCCAGGGACCGGCCCACCCAGGGCAGCCCAAGCGAAGGGCCCAGGGCCCCAGGAGCCCAGAGGCGGCCGATTCTTAGAATATCAACAACGTACGGCAAGATGGCGCCCCCCGTGGCGGACGTGTTTGCTTCTGTCGCTTGCGAATGACGGCTTTTGCTTCTTTTTTGTGTGTTTTTTGTTTTTATTGCACTGAGCAGAACCGATGCACTGCTAACTTACAACAGGCAGGCATTACTGGACATTGCTAGATCGCACAAGTTTGAGTTTAGTGGATTTTTACCACCAGATCTGCAACTCACTGTTCGCCACCGCCACCAGCAACGCCAGGAAGGTCCCAGCACACCGTACTCAAGCGAGCCAGCTGACCTGAGGAGAGTGCTTCGGAGATGGCGTCACAAGAGAGGAAAGAGGGGAGGGCTTCATGCAAGGCTGAAGGCCCGTGCCAGCCGACCACCGATACCCAGCCTCCTGCTGGCTAATATGCGCTCTCTGGAAAACAAGCTGGACGAGCTAAGGGCCAGGATTACAACACAGCGGGAAATAAGAGAATGCTGCGCTCTAATTTTCACTGAAACCTGGCTTTCAGACAACGTCCCAGAGTCCGCCATTTAGCTACAGACTCACTCCATCCACTGAGGAGACCGGACAGCAGCCTCCGGTAAGGCGAAAGGGGGCGGTGTGTGTGTGCTTATCAACAATGCCTTGTGTGAAGATGTATGGACTGTTCATAGACACTGTTCGCCTGATGTGGAGTTCTTATTGCTAAAGTGCCGTCCCTACTACCTACCAAGGGAGTTTACATCTGTGTTTCTGGCCGCTGTTTACACTCCTCCGCGAGCCAGCAGCACTTGGTAAACTCCATGACATCATCAGCTCACTGGAGACGGCTCACCCTGATGCTGTTTTTATTGCTGCAGGTGATTTTAATCGGTGCAACCTACGGACTGTACTTCCCAAATACCACCAACATGTAAACATTCCCACCCGTGATAAGAACACTCTGGATTATGTATACACCAACATAAAGGGTGCATACAGGGCCGCACCCCGCCCCCACTTCGGACACTCCGACAACCCGGCCTACAGACAAAGACTCAAACAATCTAATCCAGTCACCAAACAGGTGAAGCTCTGGTCACCTGAGACTGAGGGAACACTGTAGGACTGTTTTGCTACTACAGACTGGGATGTGTTTAAAGCTGCAGCTACTCTGGAGGACTCTTCTGTCAGTGTACAGGATTATGCTGACTATGTGACTGGGTACATCAGCACTTGTGTGGATAACATCGTGCTCACGATACAAGTCAGGACGTTTCCCAACCAGAAGCCCTGGATAAACAGTCAAGTAAGTCAGTTGCTGCGTGCTCACTCCACTGCTTTTACATCTGGTGATGAGGCAGAGTACAAAGCGGCGAGGTACGGACTGAGAAAGGCCATCACAGCAGCCAAGAGGCAGTACAGAGAGAAGCTGGACTGCTTCTACTCCACTGCTGAGTCCAGGTGCATGTGGCAGGGTTTGCAACACATCACCGACTACAGGAGCAGTTCCAGTACAATCAGCGCCACAGACAGCCTGCCTGATGACCTCAACACATTCTACACCCGCTTTGAGACCTCCTCCCCCCACACAGAGAGGAGGGACACAGACACCTGGACCTCCACACCCCCTTACTCCTCACCAGTTGTCTCACCAGCCCAGGTAAACAAAGCCCTGAGAAGGATCAACCCACGCAAAGCGGCGGGGCCAGACAACATCCCTGGATGAGCCCTCAGAGCATGTGCCAACGAGCTGACAGATATTCTCACCTCCATATTCAACCTCTCCCATACCCAGAGAACTGTTCCCTCCTGCTTCAAGACCACCACCATTGCCCCTCTTTCCAAGAAGTGCCCCCCACCTGCCTGAATGACTACTGAATGAGTGCCAGTAGCACTCACTCCAATCATTATGAAGTGCTTCGAGAGAGTGATGCTGACCCACATTCAGAGCTGCCTACCTGTCACACTGGACCCCCTGCAGTACGCCTACCGGCCCAACAGGTCCACCTCAGATGCCATTGCCGCTGCACTGCACATCTCCCTCTCACACCTGCAGAATAAAGACTCCTACATCAGGATGCTCTTTATTGACTACAGCTCTGCATTCAATACGGTCATCCCTCACAAGCTCACCCACAAACTGTTCTCCCTCGGACTACACCCCATCCTCTGTGACTGGCTTTTGGACTTTCTGACTAGCAGGCCTCAGTCTGTCAGGACAGGGAACAGAGCCTCAGCCAGTATCATCACAAACGTTGGCACACCACAGGGGTGTGTTCTCAGTCCCATCCTCTACACCCTGTTCACCCACGACTGTGCAGCCTCCCGCAAGGACAACATCATCCTGAAGTTTGCAGATGACACCGCTGTGATAGGACGCATCACAGGTGGGGACGAAGCAGCCTACAGGAGGGAGGTGGCCTCTCTGGTGACGTGGTGTGAGGACAACAATCTCACCCTCAACACAGACAAGACCAAGGAGGTGATAGTGGACATGAGGAATGAGAGGAACCCTCATCATCCACTGCTTATCCGCAGGCTGGAAGTGGAGAGGGGGAGCAGCTTCAAATATCTGGGGGTCCACATCAGTGAGGACCTCACCTGGACACTTAACACCACACAGCTGGTGATGAAAAACTAAAATTAAAAACAAACATATTAACTGAAGAATTTATTTTTATTTTATTATTAACAATTTCAGACCACAGATGTCAAAACATGGAAGCTGTTCACCATGCATGGAGGGTTCCACCCCAAATCCAGAGTCCAGAGGCTTTACACCCAATGCAAAGACCAGAGGTCGAGGACTAGAGAGCATCAGGGCCACTATCCAAGATGAAACATCCAAGCTCCATGAATACATCAGAAAGATGGCCCCAAGGGATGAAGCGCTGAGCGAATACCTCAGGCAATGGAACCTGGAGGAGAATGAAATGGAGGAACCATCATGGGAGGACAAGCCCCTGCATGGGTGGTACCACCGAAAGATAGCTGAATAATAATAATAATAATAATAATAATAATAATAATAACTTTATTTGTATAGCAGTTTTCGAAACAAAGTTACAAAGTGCTTCACAGCATTTAAGAACACATACACAAAGGTAAAACAATAAAACATGAATTCAAAAGAGACAATAAAAATAATTAATAAAAACAAATTCACAATAAGAAAGCCATTCTATAAAGGTAAGTTTTAATTTAGCTTTAAAAGTGCTTACAGTGTTGGCTGCCCTGAGCTCCTCAGGCAGAGAGTTCCAAAGTTTAGGAGCTCTGACTGAGAAGGCTCGGTCTCCTCTAGTGAGGAGACGGGAGGGGGGCACAGTCAGGAGGCTCTGACCTGAGGAGTGCAGGCACCGACCCGGGACATAGGGGGAGAGCATGTCACAAATATAGGTGGGGGGGTACACCATGGAGGGCTTTAAAAGTAATTAATAAGATTTTAAAATCAATTCTAAAATTGAGCGGTAACCAATGTAAGATAGGGGTGATGTGTTCATGGTTTTTAGTGCCTGTTAAAAGTCTTGCTGCAGAGTTTTGGACCAGCTGGAGACGACTGAGCAACTTCAGACCTAAACCTGCATATAGTGCATTACAATAGTCCAACCGGGTGGAAACTAGTGCGTGTATCATCTTTTCCAGGTCAGACTGGGAAATAAAATGTTTGATCTTGGCTATATTACGAATCTGATAAAAACAAGATTGGACAACCTTTGTAACCTGAGGGCTAAAATCAAATTGTGAATCTAAAATAACCCCCAGGTTACGGGCAGATGGTTTTAACAGATTGGATAAACTATCAAGAGAAGAGGGATTTTGAGTGACTTGAGATGGACCGAATAGAATTATTTCTGTTTTTGATTCATTGAGTTCTAAAAAATTTTGGGACATCCAGACCTTTATGTCGGAAAGACAGTTAAAAATGCGAGTGAATGATTCAGGGTCGTTCATAGCCAGCGGGATGTATAGTTGTGTGTCATCTGCATATAGGTGGAAATTTATATTGTGGTTTCGAATGATTTGACCTATGGGAAGCATGTAAATGGAAAATAAAATAGGCCCAAGGATGGAACCTTGTGGAACACCGTATGATAGGGGGGCCGAGGAAGATGAAAACTCTCCAAGTACTACAGAGAATAACCGGGATGAAAGGTAAGAGGAAAACCAAGATAATGCAGAGTCAGTAATGCCAATAAAATTTCTGAGACGCTTTAACAGAGTGGCGTCGTGAACTGTATCAAATGCTGAACTTAAATCAAGTAAAATTAAAATTGAACATAGACCAGTATCAGCGGCTAAGAGCAGGTCATTGGTGACTTTTATAAGGGCAGTTTCGGTACTGTGGTGTGAGCGAAGCCGGATTGAAACTTTTCAAACATGTTGTTATTTTTCATGTGCTCGGTCAGCTGGGTGGCAACAATCTTTTCTAAAAAAGGCAGATTTGATATAGGTCTGAAATTGTTCAGGTCCAGAGGATTAAGTGAGGGCTTTTTAAGAATCGGTCGAACTACAGCACTCTTGAGACCAGGGGGGACACAACCAGACGACAATGAACTGTTAATAATAGAGAGGATGTGGTGAACAAGTCCCACCAATGGCTAGAGAGGGCTGGACTGAAGGACAGCACAGAGGCACTAATCATGGCAGCACAGGTGCAAGCCTTGGTTACCAGGGTAATCGAGGCCCAGATCTACCACACCAGGCAGGACTCCAGGTGTAGGCTGTGCAAAAAGGCCCCTGAAACAATCCAGTATTTCACAGCAGGGTGCAAGATACTGGCAGGCAAGAATACATGGAACACCATAACAAAGTAGCCAGCATAGTGTACAGAAACATCTGTGCAGAATATGGACTGAAGACCCTAGGTCACAATGGGAAAACCTCCCAAGGTGGTGGAGAATGAGAGGGCTAAGATCCTGTGGGACTTCCAGATACAGACCAACAAAATGGTGGTAGCCAACCAACCATTGTAATCACGGATAAGCAGAAAAGGAAAACTGTAGTGATGGATGTAGCCATCCCCAACGATGGAAATATCAGGAAAAAGAAACACAAGAAACTGGAGAAATACCAAGGACTCAAAGAAGGATTGGACAAAGCCTTGTAAGGTCAAGGCAACAGTAGTACCAGTGGTCATTGGAGCACTGGGTGCCATGTACCCCACACTGGAAAAGTGGCTCCAACAGATACCTGGAGAACCATCAGACATCTCCATCCAGAAGAGTGCAGTCCTAGGAACAGCTAAGATAAAGCATAGGACCCTCAAGCTCAGGAACATGGGATTGCTACAGAATTATGAGTACTTTGTTGGGTTATTTTGCCAGGTGAAGTTGGTACATGTCTTAGTTATCAGCTGCAGTCAGGCTCTGCAGCTCAGGACACAAACAGGACTTGTTTCAGATTATCTCCCTACAGTCTGGTCAATGTTTTAGTGAGTGTTTTATTTATTTTCAAATATAGGTGGTAACCCAAATAGAAACAAGGCAATGACCAATTATAACCAAATTAACTTATCTGTGCATATTAAAGATTTATTAAACTTTGAAATGTTTTGCATAAACATCTTAACTGCAAATGTCATTATATTTTTATTTGGTTTGTATTGGAATTAAAGTTCTAGTAAAGATACTCTTATAGTTTCTTCTGCAGTGCAAAAATGCCTTGAAAACAGGTGATTCAGACCAAAATAAAGGAGCTCTGTAAGAATCCAAGCAATGACTGAAAGAGGGAGATAATCAAATCAAATCAAATCAAATCAAATTTTATTTATAAAGCGCTTTTCATGCAAAGGCAACACAAAGTGCTTTACATAGTATAAATGAATGCATATTAAAATGAAAAAAAAGAAAATCACAGAACAAAAACAATAAGCCCTTTACACACCCAGTTATGTGACAGATTAAACGCCTAGCACCCACCCACCCACCCCCCCCACCCCCACCCCCACCCCCCTCACCCATCCACACACACACACACACACACACACACACAAACTCTTAATATCTGTCTTTGGCTTGGCGCTGCTGTGAGGAAACGGCATTTTTGGGGACCCATTTACACCAGGAGCCAGTCAAGCCGGTCTGCAGAGGGCAGACCAAGCAGGCTTGACTCCCAGAGTTTAGGATCCCCATAAAGAAACACTGGAGTTAAAAATGTTAAAAATGTTAAAACAGTTAAAACAACGATAAAATAGGGAAACAGTTAAGAAGCTATAATAAAATATAATAAAATAAAATAGATAAATGAGACAGATAAGATAAGATAAGATGAGATAAATAACAGAAAATGAATAAAGTCAAATCAAAAGGCTAAACTAAAAAGGAAGGTCTTGAGCCTCTTCTTAAAAACATCAACAGTCTCTGCAGCCCTGAGGCTCTCTGGCAGGCTGGGAAAGAACCAAAGGAAACTGCACATGGAACAGAAGCACAGGAGGAGACTGAAGCTGGAGACAGAAAATCTTGTTCCTTATGGCTCTTTATAAAACTTTGAGCGCCTGTGCTTCTGTTCGGCTGTTTCTGGGAAAGAAAAATATTCCCACACGAATGTGATCGGAAGCCCATAAAGACTCACCACCTACAGTACACTGAACCCACACAAGTGTAGTTAAACATTTGGCTTTTATGAACACACTGATTTTACCACACAGTCGTACAATTAGGCCTCAGATCCATAGCAGCTCAGTCTGTATGGAGCTCAGCATGTTGTCTATTGATCTGTGAGGAGGGAACAGACCAGAGGCTATGTTAAAGTGTGTGAATGTGGAAAGAGGGCTGGATGAGAAAGGCCAATCACACTAAGTAAAGCAGAAGAGTGAGACTAATGGAAAAAAAGAGAAACAAATCAGCAAAAATAAAAAAAATAAGATTAGTTTCAGTGACAGTCTAAACAAAAATATATATTTCTGCTTATTTGTTCTGTGTATGTGTTTTTATTGTTACGTTTTATTGGATTTAAAGATATGTGGGGAATTTTTCCTCTTCCATTATTTGTACTGGTTAACTCTTTTTGCATTAGTGGACACCTATTTAAAGCTGTTTTAAATAGCTATCTATTGAGATGGTATCTTTTCAAATGAACTATTTAGTGGACATTAGTAAGTCAAATTAATGACAACAGCAATGTCAGATATTCATGGCGAACTAAGGGGAGGTCAGCTCACCTTAAAAGGAGCTCTGGGGGAGCTCTGAGAATAGTCCACTTTAAGGTTATATTTAATTAAAATTTTCTTAAGGTTGTGGTGTTTCTTACATTAAAAGCATTAATATGTCAGAATTATGTTTATCACGCAGGTGATCCTTTCTGTTTATTCGCAGCATTGTTTGTTTGTTGTGTGTATGGGTGAGCTGCCCAAACAGCAACCACTTCATCTGCTGTTTTTGTGGTTGTTAAAAGAACTTTTAACCAACTTCATAAAGTAGTAGCACACTGTTTTTGGCTGTCACCCTGTTTTTGACCGAGCTGCCCTACACTAATATACATGCACATGCATTTGACTTCTGAAGCTGTTATGCATGCCTGAAAATAAGCCTCCCCCAAAAACCTTTATGTAATTCTAACCCTGCATATATTTATATTGCAACAGAAATACAAAAGCTATGTAGCATCTTATGGGAAACATTAAAGGCTTCTTCAAGTAGGGAGGTACTCTGTACCCTTTCAGAAACAGTCTTAGTTTACCTAAAAGACCTACATGTTGTCCTGATGAACACCCACATCTTTCCAGTCCAACTTTCATTAAATCACTGAACTCACATTTTTGTGGTGTGGTTCATTCTTGTAAACACCAAGATAAGAAATCACCTAGACAGAGAAGAAGACATGGAGGATGCACAGAAACTTGTGGAAGTGGGGATTGTGCATACAGGCTAAGGCCCATTTATGCGCCACAGAAAAGAGTCCATTCCAAGCAAATGTAGTACCACTGGAAACCACAGAGGCAGCGTTGAGCAGTATAGTTAATGTGCAACCTGCAAAAGGACCAAGGAAGAAGAAGAAGACGCTGCAATGGATTTAATGGCCACAGAGACAACCGCCATCTACTGTACTGCATCCTTTTAATTGTCTTTCTAAGAATGTAAAATTTCTTAATATCCTCCACTCACACCATGTTTGCTGTTGCCTGAAACTGACATCAGAACTCAGAGGGGAAACCTGAATTCTGCACTCACTCATGTGGATGTATTGTCTAAGAACCATGCTATTGTAAGTGATGTATGATTCTACAGTCATTTAGCAGAATCATACATCACTTATGAAAGCATGAAAGTATGAAAGCATGAAGGCAGTGACGTTTGAAATAGATGTACCTATGTGCATACATAAAGGGAGTAAAAATGGGCCTTTAGGGCTGGGATATAGATGTTTTATATGCAAGTGACACTGTATATCTGTATACTTGCTGCAACACAAAAACAACATGAAACAGCCAAAATGCTCTAAAATGGAGGCCTGTACACAGCACTTTTACTTTGAAATACAGGTAAAACAAACATTATTAATATCGCACAAAACTTCATTTACTTCAGTAATTTAACTTAAAAATGTAAACTAATATATAGACTTATTGCACGCAAAGTGAGATATTTCAAGAATTATTTTTTTTATATAATTTCAATAATTACAGCTTACAGCTAATGAAAACCCAAAAATCAAATCTCATAAAATTAGAATAGTGTGAAAAGTTTCAATGTTGTAGCCTCAAAGTGCTACATTCTAATCAACTAATTAATTCAAAACATCAAAGGATTTCTGAGCATTTAAATGGTTTTTAAGTCTATTACAGTATAATTCACAAATGTGAACAAAACAATTATTTTGTTATCATTGGTTTTAGCAACTCGTGAATTGTAGCCACAGATTGCTGACCTGACTGTTGGGCAGAAAATCAACATTGACAAGTACCACAAAGAGGGAAAGCCTCAAAGGGTGATTGCGAAAGAAGCTAGATGCTCTCAAAGTGCTGCATCAAAGCACATCAATAAAAAGTTGAGTGGAAAAAAAGGTGGAACAGCTAGCAGGGATGACGGCTGTCACATTCTGCCCCACCATTCCCCAGTAATCACTCCCCTGATGATCCACACCTGTCACTGATCAGCTCACCCTGCCACATTCACTCCAGTCTTGCACTACAGCCAATCACTCCCCGGATCCCTAAAAAGTCACACCTGTCTCCCATTTACTCACCAGTCCTTATATAGTCCATTGATGTTAGCACCTACAAGGTCTTGCCTTCTTTCCCTACCCAGCTCCATGGTTCCAGGATATTCTGTCTACTCCAACGTACAGTAAGACTATTCCTCGTGGTTTCTGGAGCATAAAATAAAGTGTGTTAATCTGTCATCTGTCTCCGAGGGGTCCTTCCATCACAGAAGGTCCGACCTGAACAGAATGAGCTGGGAAAAGAAGACGCACATCCTTGAGGATCTGGAGCCAGACTTGGTAGTCCTCCTTGCTCCTAAGGACTTTAAGGCGGTCCACAGGGCAGTGGATATGATGGCTGAGTACCCACGGAGAGGTTACGTGTGGCTGTGGACCTAGTCACCCAGCTGAAAGCCAGGCCAACTGTTCTCACCTTTTCAGGTCTGGCTGAGCTGGTAGAAGAGGCGTGCATGGTGTACTCCGTCACTCGTGCAGAATGCCTGAGATCACAGTCCAAGTTCCCAGAGTCGCCTCCAGCTCCCAGGCCCAAGTCCCCGGCTCTGCGCCATCCGACGCCAGTGCCACAGTCCTGCCCAGCTCCGCAGCCTCCAACGCCTGCTCTCCTGTCCTGCTTGGTTCTTCAGCGTCCAATGCCAGCACCACGGTCTTGCCCTGCTTCACAGCCTTCCACACCTGCATCCCAGTCCTGCGCTTTAGTGGCCAATGCCAGCTCCCAGGTCCATGCACCCTCTGGTGGTTCCTGTTTCAGAGGGGGTCTCTGAGCAAGACGCTCCCCTCCAGCCTGTGGCTCCTCACTGTCTTTTGGTTCCTGTCTCCGAGGGGGTCTGTGGCCAAGACCCTCCTCACCTGCTCCTGGTTCCTATCCATGAGGGGGTCTGTGGTCAAGATGCTCCTCACTGGGTTCTGGTTTCTGGCTCCGAGAGCGTCTCTGGTCGAGATCCTCCTCACCAGCTTCTGGTTTCCGGCCCTGAGGGGGTCTCCGGTCGAGATGCTCCTCTTCTGTCACCTGTGGTCCACCCTGCCGAGGAGATCACTCCTCCACCACGGCCAGTGGTGTTCAAGGGGTGGCTACGTCTTTGCTTCTGACATCCGAGCTCACCGTGATGGGACTGCGAAAGAGCCGCCTAGTGAATTAGCTTCTGTCTGTGCAGCCCCCTGGTCGCCCACCAGAGACTCAGTCCCTGTTAAAGCGACTGCTTGGTCGTCCTCCAGACGACATATTAATGTTTGTTTGTCCTTTAGTGATCCAGTCTATGCTTCTTCTAAAGACCCAGCTCCAGTCTGCAAGCCTCCCTGAGAACCTGCCTCTGCCAGCGCGCCTTCCTGAGTTTCTGCCCCTGCCAGCGCACCTCCAAGAAATCTAACCCCAGTCTGCGTGCCTCCTAGAGATCCAGCTGCTGTTTGTGCAGCCCTCTAGCCATCCACCAGAGATCCAGCCTGCACGTCCACCTGGGGTCCAACTCCAGTCCATGCAGCCCTCCCGGTCTGCTTGTCCTCCTGAGACCCAGCCCAAGTCTGTTCACCATCCGGGTCATCCTCCAGAGATCTGGCCCCAGTCTGTTTGTCCTCTGGGTCATCCACCAGAGGGCCGGCCCAGGTCTGTTCACCATCCAGGTCGCCCTCCAGAAATCCAGCCCCTGTCTGCTTGTCCTCCAGGTTTGCCTCCAGAAATCTGGCCTGGTCTGTTTGCTCTCAGGGTCTCCGGGCCGTCCACCCCCGATCCAGTTCCTGCCATTGTGGCCTCCAGTGCCCTGTGTTGTCGTCTCGGCCTCTTGGCCGTCTGGAATCCAGCCCTGGAGGGGGGGGACTGTTACATTCTGTCCAGCCATTCCCCAGTAATTATACCCCGGATCATCCACACCTGTCACTGATCATCTCACCCTTCCACTTTCACTCCAGTTCTGCACTACAACTAATCACTCACCAGATTCCTAACCAGTCACACCTGTCTCCCATTTACTCACCAGTCCTTATATACCCCAGCACCACATTCAGTCCTTGTCGGACCTTGATGTTAGCACCTACAAGAATTTGCCCTCTCTCCCTTCTCTCCAGGATATTCCGTCTACTCCGAAGTACAGGAAGACTATTTATCCTGGTATCCGCAGCATAAAATAAAGTGTGTTAATCTGTCGTCTATCTCCGAGGGGTCCTTCCATAACAACCGCAGCCTGGAGAGGATGGTCAGGAAATGGTCATTCAAAAATGTGGCGGAGCTTCACAAGGAGTGGACTGAGGCTGGAATTAGTGCATCTTACCTGGGTGAAAGGAAAAATTAACTGGTCTGTTGAGCAGTGGTCCAACCTTCTCTTTTCTGATGAGGCAAATTTTACATCTCATGTGGAAATTCAGGTCCCAGAGTCTGGAGGAAGATTGGAAAGGCAACAATCCAAGACCCTTAAAGTTCAGTGTAAAGTTTCCACAGTCGGTGGTGATGTTGTGTCACTGGACTTTATTAAGTCCAGAGTCCACGCAGCGTCTGCCAGGAGATTTTAAAGCACTTCATGTTTCCTTCTGCTGAAAAGCTTTTTGGAGACGCAGATTTTATTTTCCAGCAAGACTCAGCACCTGCCCACACTGCCAGAAGAACCAGAACCTGGTTCAGTGACCAAGTATTACTGTGCTGGACTGGCCAGCAAACTCTCCAGACCTGAACCCTGTAGAAAATCTGTGGAGCATTTCCATGAGAAAGATGAGACTCATGAGATCGAGCAATGCAGAAGAGCTGAAGGTTGCTATTGAAGCATCCTGGTCTTCCATTCCACCCCAGCAGGACCACAAGCTGATAACATCCATGCTGTAATATCATGTAATGTTCTAATTTTCTGAGATTTTGTTTGTTGGGTTTTTATAATCTCTAAACCATAATCATCAAAATGATAAATAAATGCTTGAAATACCTCCCTTTGCATATACTGAGTCTATATATTAGTTTCCCTTTTTAAGTTGAATTACTGAAATTAAGTTTTGCACAATATTATGATTTTTTGAGTTTCATCTGTATTTATTCAAAACTTATATATATATATATATATTATTCTTTTTTTTTTTTTTTTTTTTTACTTGTCCTGTTCAGTATCAGAGGAAGCAGAATGATGGTCCAGTGCTGTGTTGAGAATGTATAGGTATAAGATGTATGGGTATACGGCTTCTCTAAGATAATCAGATTTTTACACACACATATATATATATATATATATATATTACTGAATTTACATGAAATTGCTGGGCCTAACAGGAAGGGACAAAAAAAAGGATAAAAAGTGAGGAGAAATGAAAAGGAGAGTGAAGAGAAGAGGAAATAAAGATGCACCTGAGAGAAAGGCTTTTCAGTCAAAACAGAAACACTGACAACCAACTGCTACACCTGTACAGAAACACAACAGAGAACATCCTACAGCCTTTGCAGGAAAACAGAGGTGACAATCATCGGGAGCACTAATAAGAAACGAACTAGCTGAGTAAAACATGTATCACAACAACCAAAGCATCAGGAGCAAACAAATTAAAAAAATTAAACTAAATAGTGCAGAAACCCACAGGACATATGAGGAATAAAGAGTGTTCAAAGATGAGCGCACTTGTTTGAATGTGAATCTGCAAAAGTTAGAGGCAGACGAGGGGGCGATAAGCAACAATCCTAGAGTACAAATCCCAGCCACACATCACAGAGATGACCACACATCCACCCAAAAGGCAGCAGAGGAAGGCCCCAGTCAGAGCCCCCACAGCCATGGGGCAGAGGCTCCAGCATGCCAAGATTGGCTGCGGCTGGGTAAAGTGCAGCAACCAGGGCTCCACGAGCCTGAGAACTGCACAAAAACGCACATCCTCATGGTCTCATGGCTAATGGTGGAGAAAAGGTACACCATAGAATAAAGGTTCATTACGTAACCTACTATACCTTCTACAGCAGAGCTTCTTAATTCAGTCCTACAAGGACCACAATCCAGCAGGTTTAAGAAATATCTCTGCAGCAACACACCTGAGTCAAATTAATGAGTCATTGTGGAGAACCTGATAGGCTGTTACATCCACTTATTTTTTCAGATGTGTTGAAGCAGGAACCTGCTGGACTGTGGTCCTTGTAGGACCGAACTGAATAGCCCTGATCTACAGATTGTATAGCAAATAACCACCTGCTGTGGCCTCCTTTTAAGATGTGGTGTGCCAATGGAGTGAGTGGTGCATCTGATGAAATTAAACCTCCAGGTGAGACGGTCAGTAGAAACCAGGTGACCAGGACATAACCTTGATCAAAATGTTGTAATGAATAAAGACCACATCCAGCAGGTGAATCTGGGAGTCAAAGGTGACTTCGACATTTATGGAGTGATATTCTTGAGGTTAAGGGAACAAATCTGGCAAGGGTGCTTTGATGAGCATGTTTGTAGTCTGTTGCACCGATGATACTTGTTTTTGAATGAATAACGGAAAAATACTTTTTTTCCTCTAACTTTAGGCCATGATCTGCAAAATTTTGCTATTTATTTAAAAATAACTAAATGCTTTATAAAATCCCCCAAATTCTTGTAAATATCTGATCTAATCATTACTGTCATTTTTTATTTTAATGAAAAAAAACAGCTTAAAACAACATAAAGCTTACTTTGTTGTCAACACTCAAATGTTTGTAAGCGTACTCCTTGGTGTTTATCAGTTTTGTTCAAGATAAGATTTTCAATGAATGCCATGATCTTCATAAAAAGTTTGTAAGTAGGACTTAAAGTAGGCCCAATGTTTTTATAAAATGATTGAGATAACAGAGATGGTCAAAACTGGAAAGAGTAATGAAATAAATAATTAGACACATCAGACCACTTAAATCTTAGCTTAGATCTCAACACACAAGTCATAAAGCCCACTCAGACCTACCTCATCCAATATTTCAGAGCATGAACGTCCACATGGGCATGTTTTAGAGAAGGTACTCCGTCACAGTTTCAGGGGTTTTATGTGTTTGCTTTATCGTTCTGAGTGTGTCCATTTGAAAGTGGCACTAAAGAGGTTAAGATGGAGGAATGATGAAGAGAAAAGAGGAAAACAAAAGGAAAAAAAGCATTTTTGTTCGTGTGAGTGAGTGTGTGTGCATGTGTGTATGTAAGTGTAAGCACATATAAAAATGGGCTGAAAACAACAATAGATCAATGGGTTTACTGTGGCTTCTAGCTAGCGGCTCTAACACTCTGTTTCTCCGTGTGTGTGTTTTTCTTTCCTCTGTTCACGTCAATACTTCCATTCGGCCAGCCTGAGGGCCCTGGGGCCCCCCACAGTTATCACATTTATTTTTAGAGGGCCGGCAGAGTTTCACTGCAGGCTGGTTTACTGCTTTGTGTGCTTACACCGCAGCTCTGATGCATATCGTTGATGAAGAAAAAGAATTGATATCTGAATCATATATCCCTGACGTCATTCACAGTGGAAATGAAACCTTTGGTAGCAGAAGGTAAGAGCAGGTAATATAATGTGGGTTAAAAACTTGTTAGATCCAAAAGTCTCTTCACAACAGCTGCTTAGATCCCATCAAGCTGAGAGCAAAAGACCAGGAACAATTTCAGGATATGTCAACAGTGATCTCAAAATACAGATGCTGTGTAAGAGCTACAAAACCCTGGCTAGTACTAGGTTGGACCCCCTACTTCCATCAGAACTGCCTTCATTCTTGGTGTGATAGATTGAACAAGGTGTTGGAAACCATTCTCAGAGGTTTTCTCCATATTGACATGACAGCATCACACAGTTACTGCAGGTTTGTCGGCTGCATCCATGATGAGAATCTACAGTTCCACCACATCCCAAAGCTGCTCTACTGGACTGAGATCTGGTGACTGTGGAGGTAGTTGGAGTTCTTCTTATTTGTCTGACCTGCTGCAGTCAAATGTGCCGTCTCGCTCTCTCAGGTCACCGGATCAGACTCTGTTAGCAGTTCCAAGGAATCAAAGGAAACTTAGAGGTGATCGTGCTTTCTCTGTTTTGGGTCCAAAGTTATGGAATGAGCTTCAGGCTAGGGTTTTAATGTTTTTATTGTTCTATTTTATTTTATTTTATTTTTTTTACTTTATTTTTATTTTATTTATTTTTGTTCGGTGTGGTCTTCTGCTGTTGTAGTCCCTCTGCTTCAATGTTGGACGTGTTGTGTGTTCAGAGATGCTGTTCTGCAGACTGGTTGGAACCAGTGCTTATTGGACTTCCTCCTGTCTTCCCATCATCTCCAACCAGTCTGCCCATTCTGCTCTGACCGCCAACATCAACAACACATTCTGGTCCAGACAGCTGCTGCTCACTCAATATCATTTTTCTTCTTCAGACCATCTCTGTAAACCCCAGAGATGGTTGTGTGTGAAACCAACAACCATGCCACGTTCAGCATCATTTACATCTTCTTTCTTCCTCTTTCTGATGCTCAGTTTAAACTTCGGAAAGTCGCCTTGAGTTGCTACCATGTAATTGACACTTACACTTTGAGTTCTCTTTTGCAGGTTGAAATGTTGATGTTGAACCCACACAAGTCTAACACATATTTGAAACAATGTAAAAGCCCAAAAGAGAAGAAAATTAAAAAAATACAGACAAAAGAAAAAATGTTGACATATTGAAAATTGAACAGTGACAAACACACTGATTCAGTCGTGTTCTTATGATCTCAGACAGAAAAGATTCTCTCCAACGTTTCACTTCATCTTCTGTCTCACATTATAGTGCAAACAGTTTCACCCAGAGTGGCTCAGGATATTACCTATCAACTGGAGCTTGATTAATTAGTTCTTAATTGGTTGCCATGTCACCGGCAATCGTATGACAGCACCCTGGAGCGCCGGGTGAGACAGAGGACAGCAGAGAAACAGAGGGAGCAAATATGTCCTGAAAAGGTATAGTGAGTTAATAGGGAGTTTTTCCTTTCCACTGTTGACCCATGCATGCTCAGGATGGGGGACTGGATCAAACTCAAGGTTCAATCCAGTCTGTTGGTTTTCCTTAACTAGGCTATTATTTATTATAAATTGGCTCAAACTGATTTGTCTGTAAGGTGCCCTGAGATGACATTGTTGTGAAGTGGTGCTAAAAAAAATAAAGCTGAATTGAACTGAATCTAAATCTGAACTCATTTTTCAGCAGCCTGTAAGAATATGAATTATTAATGGTGGTTTTTGCATTGTAATGACTCTCTCCTGTGAATTTAAGAACATTTAAGAGCATATTCTTAGAGACGTTTTTAACTAAATTTACTAGTGAGAAAGCTGAAAGTGTAGCTGTAGATCTAGGGTTCTCCCAAGATGACAGACAAAGCCCCGATGACGTCACACATACTCTCTATATACATACGTGTAATACAATCAAATTAATTGTGGAAGAAAACCAATTAACATTAGAGATATATGATTTTTTGTATTGTGAAAAGGTGTGTGGATGCAAATGTACAGGGAGAGTACACATGTCACAGTTTAAAAGAAAATCATGATTGCCTGTGCATACAAACTATTTATTAGTATGGTTGTCCTTGCTTTCACAATGATGACTGAATGGAAGGAGTGTAAACAGTGCATGCTGCAGGTCTGCGTAGTCACCCCAAAACACAAAGCTGAACTCCATACCAACCAGAAAAAGGTGAAATGTAGAATTACCATCATGCATGTTCAGGAGAAGGGATGAAGCAGATATCCCTCCAGGTTTTGATCGTCAAAGAGCTTCTTTGAAAGACTTGGGCTAGTGTATGTTGACTAATTAAGGTGATAATATAGTTGTTTTTATCACCACAAAGAAGGAACTTTACTTCACCCAGAGTGGTTCCCACATACCATAACACCCTCAGCAGCCTGAAGCAGGGAATACAAGGCAAGATGGATCCATGCTTTCATGTTGTTTCCACCAAATTCTGACCCTGCCATCCAAGGGTGTGGGTTTGATTCTGACATTGTAGAGACATAACAGTGGTCCGCAAAGGTTCCTGAAAGACAAGTGTTTGGTTGTTCTTATGATGGAGGTTTTTTTTGTAGTATCATGTAACTGGGAGGATAGGACAGCTGAACAAGTAGAAGTTTGTAATGTGATATATTCAGTGGCAACAAAATATTTGTTTTGTTTATTGGCTAAACTGAATACAGGGTCATTCGTTCAGCAGCATTGGTTTGTCTGTCTGTCTATCTGTACAGTAAAGTAAAGTAAGTTGCGTCTTCGTCTCTGCCTCCTGTGTTTCTTTTGGTTGACCCATTCATCCACTTTGAGTCAGCTCCACCCCTTTGCATTTTTCTAATTATCTCCTCCCTGCTAAATCATCCATGTTGTCCTCTTCCTTCGTATCTAATCCACTTATTCTCACTCAGTGTTTACCTTTTCTGTTTGCATTTTTAACTGTTATAGAAACTTCTTGTTTACCTTCAGCGTTGACCCATCCGCTATGCTTCATCCTCATTGTACTTTTCCTGTCATCCCTTCAGCGTTGTGTCCCTCTGCTGCGTTTACTGACTGTGAGTCTTCATTGACTGGTGGAACAAATGTTGACAGACTGACAAATAGCCTTTTTATTAAGGGAGAGTCTGTGCCTGGTAGCCAGAGATCGCAGCAAGGAACAATTCAATTGAGGTCAATAGACTTTATGTCTCCCTGCAGGGCCACTTTCATTACAGGCATCAAAACACTGATTAAAGACAAAAAATAGACATCACTTTTATTGATGGAACCATGTGCATCTCCTTGTGTAGTTTATCTGCTATATATGTTTACGTAGTTAATGATTGATCATAAATGTAATGATATGGATCTGAATAGACTGCATGATCTTGTCAGCTGAAGCAAAGCTTTCATTTAAATCTCAGGTAGGCTGAAATGTTTCTGAAAATGCTCTCTCAGTGTACTGTGGTATAGAAAAGATGGCTAAGATTTGCTATGTAAAAAGAAGATGAGGCATGTTTATCTCAGGTTACAATCAGTGGGTTTGAATATATTTCTACCAGAATGTGCCTATGTGCCGAATTTAACCCATTGTATGAAACCCAGCAACACTTTCTCAGATCAACTGCCTGTTAACACAAATATCTAATCAGCCAATCACATGGCAGCAACTCAATACATTTAGTCATGTGGACATGATGAAGATGACTTGCTAAAGTTAAAACAGCAGTTTCTGGACCAGAATGCCTTGTTAATGTCAGAGGTCAGAGAATGGGCAGACTGGTTGGAGATGATAGAAAGGCAGCAGGAAGTCAATAAACACTGGTTCCAGCCAAGGTCTGCAGAACAGCATCTCTGAACACACAACACGTCCAGCCTTGAAGCAGATGGGCTACAGCAGCAGTTCACACAGACTCACCAACACTGGACAATAGAAGATGGAGAAACGTTGCTGGTCTGATGAGTCTCCATTTCAGCTCCACATTCAGATGCTAGACTTAGAATTAGGTGGAAACATCATGAAAACATGGATCCATCCTGCCTTGGATCAACGCTTCAGGCTGCTGCTGGTGTAATGGTGGGGGGATATTTTCTTGGCCCACTTTGGTCCCATTAGTACCAACGTGGCCTGGTTTAACCATCACAGCCTACCTGAGTATTGTTGCTGACCATGTCCATCCCTTTATGACCACAGTGGAGCATCTTCTGATGCTACTTCCAGCAGGATAAATCACCATGTCACAAAGCTCAGATCATCTCCACCTGCTTTCTAGAACATGACGATGAGTTTACTGGACTCCAACGTCCTCCACAGCCACCAGATCTCAGTCCAGTAGAGCAGCTTTGGGATGTGGTGGAACGGGAGATTCTCATCATGGATGCAGCCGACAAAGCTGCAGCAACTGTGTGATGCTGTCATGTCAATATGGAGCAAACTTTCCGATGACTGCTTCGATCACCTTGATCAATCTATGACACCAAGAATTAAGACAGTTCGGAAGAAAAAGAGGTTCAACCCAATACTAGCAAGATGGACCTGATAAAGTAGCTGGTGAGTAAATTACAGATAGTTTTAGCTGTTTACAATATGTTTGCTAATACATGAAAAGAATATCAGATGAGTAAGATATAAGGAAAATAGAGTAAAAACTGAAGTAAATCAAGTACATATGGCATCAAATTTGATCAGTTTCTTAGCTCACAAAATAAAACATTACTTACATGGCACTAGAGAGAAATCGGCTTTGAAACTGAGGGGTGGACAAATGGATGGAGGGTTCAGAACAGTGTGCGGGGAGTAGGAGGATCATGGATGGGGTGGTGGGGGTATGTGGGACGTGGGGGGGTCAGGGGAACAGAACAAGGAGCAAAATCCCAGGAAGACTTTCTCTCATAATTAATAAATGAAAGATGTTGTTAGTGCATCTGATCAATAGAGTTGTTAGGGAGCGGGAGCGATTGATTGGACTTTGGGATGGAGGTGAGAGGGGGGGGTCTACTATTCGCTCTGTGGCTGTTTTGAATTTTCACCCGCACTGAGAACAAAGGACTCTCCTGAGCCTCATCAGGACTGATAGACACTTAGCACCATCCTGACCTTAGTAGGAGGGAGGGAAAGGGATGAGAGGGGGAAGAGGAGGGAGGGAATGGGGAGAAAATGAGAGGCCAATTTTGAAAAGATAAGAAAACAAAGGCATGGAAGGCTGTATGAAAACAGATATGGAAGGATGTATGAAAACAAAGACATGGAAGGATGTATGAAGGAAAAAGTATAGAGAAAAAAATCTGAGTAAAAGAAAAGGTCAGAGGAAAGGCTTTTCTTTAAGGAGCAGGTTTCGTTCAAAGGGAAAATTATCAAGACACAGTTTACAGGATGAAAATGCCTTAAAAATGTATGTTTATGCGACAAAATTATGTCAGTTCCAAAATGTTTGGCCATGATTTGGCCCACAGTTGCATTTTTCTTCTAGCCCACTGTGGGCAGAAGTTTGCAGATTACACAGCCATCATGGGGTGTATTCGAGACGACAAAGTAATACATGTGTTGTTGTTTGTTTTTGGGGGTTTCTGTTTTTTTTTTTACTTTTCCTGCAGTTTTGTACCAACATGTCAGCTTTAAAGGCTCTCTGGTTGTCTCAGTGTTTGTGCAGCAGCTGCTTCCTCTCCTCTCTTATTGTTCTGTGAATCATGACAGCTGTCTGTGATCAACTGATCGGGCTTTCTCTCTTGTTGTGTTTGTTTATCGTTCAGCTGAGAAGGAAGAAACTAGCGGTTCATGGTTCACACCGTCATATATTTACCCTAAAGTATTGTGTTTGGCAGGACCTTCTCAAACACAGTAGCTGGCTGGTGGTCCAGCTATGCAGGGGCGGGTCTAAAAAAGTACTGATGGGGTTCCAGAGAGGAGGACTGACCAGGAAAAGGGGGGCACAAATAGTATGTTTTTTAGGTCTAGATTTAAATATTGAACTGACAACTAAAGTGACCATGTTGATAATGTTAAAAAAAAAAAAAAAAGTGAAGAAAACAGCCAATGATTTAGTTTATCAGCAGGTGTTTACATTGGGTGATGCTGCGGTAGGATTTTTATCACTGCTCCACAAACACTGATACTACAGTGATAAATGGAAAAACCTGTTTTTATCCAGATCATCAGTTTAATCAGAGTATCTTCATCAATGTTGGATGTTTAATCTGGTGATTTTATGAGACGGATGGTGAGATGATGATATATGAATTCTGAATTATGATCTGGAACATACTAGAGATATTTAGAACAACGTATAGAGGTACATTACACATTGTATATACTGACCCTTGGACATCTGATGTTTACCCAAGAGAAGATCAGTTAACAGTAAATACTTGTAAGCATTGGCTCTTTCTGTTGATACAATACAGTAAAAAGTGCAAATTTCAGGCATAGTTGTGTATTGTGATTAATCTGAATAAAAATTGTAATAATGTAAAAAACCCTATATATATATATATATATACATATGTGTATATATAGGGTTGTATATATGTGTGTTTGTGTGTTTGTGTGTGTTATATATGTGTATAGGTATGTACATATCTATGTGTATGTATGTATTTATGTGTAAATACTTGTTTTATTACTCCTGTGTTCTATTTAATTTTTATTTATATTTATATATTTATCTTTACTACTTACTTAATAATAATATAATTTCAGCACAAACTATTTAACAATAATTCTGTCTGCTAACATAATCTTTTACTGCATAAAATCAGCCATGCTTGAAACAATTTTTTATTGTCGTTATTTCAAGATAACATGAATATAAATATATATAAATATATATATATATATATTAATTTATTTATTGAGATAAAAAAAATGGTTTACGTCCTTATCTGTCCAGATAACAGCGGTTGGTTATCTTGAGAATTTTTCAAGCAAACTGATGAGAAAATTTAAATCACTGAATGAAAATTAGCTTAGCAAGATAACAGAATTTCTTGGCTTCCGAAGTTTTAGGCAGTTAAACTCTAGCTCTCCTCTCGTCTAGTTGCTGGCCCTTTCAATGTTAGCTTAGCCTGTCCACGTGAAGCTCCTGATCTATCCTCTCTGAGTGACACAATGGTTCAGGTTCACCTGAAAACCCAGATCCCCACTTATGATACACATTTTCAGTGAAATGCCAAACGTTGTAAAATGCTGGAATTGGCAATAAAACTGACATAAATTATGCTACATAATTTACACAAATGTATTTAATTTATAAATTATGCTATCCTACACCCCAGTCATGAGCAAACAAAAGCCAGAAAAAAAATTTTGTTCCGGTCTGGTTACATGACTCCATTCAGCATCTTAAGGACTTCTACAGTCCTTCAGACAGGGGATACTTTTACAAGCTCGTGTGAGTATATGGATGATCACACTTGCACAGTATCCGCTTATTTATATATATCGCTCCGATGAGGAACGCTAACATCACTGCCGCTCCTGCAAAAACCTACACTGCACCATGTGGTATTACAGGCATGAAGGCACGGAGGCTCTCGGTGCCTAGGGCTGGTCCCCCATGCTTATTGTGAGGGACTCCGTTGTCTGGCATGTCCACGTGAACAAGTGCTTCACATCTTCTCACTCAGGTGCAGTTGTCGCAAACATCAGTAACTCCACCCACCAACTCTTTCGTCAGCACCCCTCAGCACTTTTGTAGTACAAATTATCTTAATTTCCAACAGAGACTCTAAAGATGGATTTTATCAACCTCACCAACAACCAGTGTTGGGGTAGTTACTCTAAAAAAATAATTAGTTACTAGTTACTCATTACTTCTGTAAATTGTAATGAAATTACTTTACTCGTTACTGCTTTTGAAAAGTAACGCCACTACTTTATTTTACCATTTCTTAATTCACCGTGTAGACACGGACAAACATCATAACTGAATCATCACTGCCTGTCTGCATAGTGTTTACTGTATATTGTAAACAAAATGGCTTTGAAACCATAAGAACAACATCCCTGTCTGTGGGAAGAAATGGCCACACTTGTCTCATAATCATTTTATCTAGTATTTTTCTAAACCTGGGTGATACAATAGTCAACAGGGGGATCATGTCTCCTACAACGACCCCTGTAACTATCTTGTTAATATCTGACTTACTGGCTGCAGCGCTCCAGAAAATGTTGAAAAAAGCTTAGCTTGTTTAGGCAGGTCGGCTGCTGAAAGACTCCTTCCACTGACTGGCAAGCAGTATCTTTCAACACAAGTTTGGACTGAAATGAAAAGAATGTGAATATCGCCACTGACCAAAAGCCCGTATCTCCGACTCTCCAACTTAAATTTTTTTTCTCTTTAGTTGGCACACAATATGCTACTTCACGTAAATCGATCTCTATGGCAACATGCCCAGGCAAGCACACACACAGGCAGCAGCATGAGCATACCACTTAAAACAGATCAGAACTTTACACATAGGCAACACAGCTCGAGTAAAGCAGAAAAACGCGTTATTGTAGTCCAGTAAAGTAATTTCGTTACCAATATTTTAAGTGTAATGCACTACTTTACTTCGTTACCCCAAAAAGTACTATCATTACTGTAACGTGTTACTTTGTAACACATTACTCCCAACACTGCTAACAACATTAAATAGTTAAATAAGCACTGCATCATCCCTGGTCCATTTCTTTCACCTCGCTACAGAGACATCAAGTTGAGCTGCATCTGACAACTTCATATCTGGTAAAAGGTTACTGTCACTCCATCAGTATTCCATACATCGACAACATCACCACATTCTACAATAGATCACACTTTTTCAAACCAGACAGCTTAAACCCAAATCAAAACAGCTTCTCAACTTCTCACTATAAACACTGATCTCACCCTCCACTCTTGCAAAGCTTTCTAAGATTGATGGTCTGGCCAGTACACCCCTCCCCCAGTCAAAACTTTCTCTCTGACTCATCACATACCAGTACACATCACTAGCAGACAAAACAAACATGTCCATCCATATTCAAACACCTCTACTATCACCTGTCTCTTTTCCGTACACAGCTTCTGGTACAGAACCTATATCCATAGTTTTCACAGCCAAACATGGCTCTTTTAAATGTCAGATCACTGTCAAGCAAATCTTTTATTATCAATTTTCTGATTTTAGATAATAACATTTCTTTTTAACTGAAAATTGGCTTGGCATTGATGCACCAATTGTTCTCACAAAGGCTTCACCTCCAAAATTAAAATTTTTATTTTCTATCAGGGAAGGTTAAAAAAAAGCAGTGGAACAGCTTCAGCTGCAAAAGAGTCAATATCAGCACAAATAATTTAATTAAAAAACTATTAATTTGAGCATCATTCGTTTTTAACAACCACCTGTTTTATCCAGCATAATTTATAGACCACCAAACCCTCCTTCCTGTTTTATTATAAAATTTTCTGAGTTTTTAATGAACCGCTGACAATAAAAACAGCAAGATTTTAACGACTGGTGATTTTAACCTTCACACTGAAAACTGATTCCTACACCAGCAAGTTTTTTAAACATTTTTAATAGTATGGGTTTTAAAGAGTATGTTACACAGCCTACTTACAACAGAGACACACCCTGGTCATAACCTATGGCCTGTCCACTGGTGTGTCCTCTGTTGTTGACCTGACTGTGTCAGGCCACTACTGTGTGTTTTTTAACATCACCAGTTTTAGCCAACAAGAGGCCCCGGTGAGAACTGTGAGGAAACTATATAACACTTCTGCAGCTCCACTTAAAACAAAATCATCAAGAACTAAACCCAGAACACCGTGGAGAAGCCAGGAAATTAAAGAGTTAAAAAGAAGCTGCAAGAGAGCAAAATTAACAATCCATAAATTTCAGGTGAATAATTCAGTAAAACATGCAAGAAATCTTTTCTTCTCAAACCTCATCTCAAATAACAAAAATAACATGAAATTCTTTACAATGTGGTGGAGTGGGATTTTTCTCACTCCAGTTTCCTCAACCCCAATGTGTGGTTTATTTGTCACTGATTAATGGGCGGAATAGAGCACCTTTATAACTGGGCAGGTGTGAGTGTGCTTCAGTATGCACTGCGTGCTGGCAGTTGGTGTGGCTGGTGTAGCCTAGTGGCAGCGTCGCCGTAATCCGTTGCAGTCCACTGGCTGTCAAGGCCACGTTGACAGCTGCATGCCAGGCAGTTTCACCGTGGCGGTGCACTGCTCGGCCGAATTGAGTTGGGTGCCGGGTGCAGTTCTTTAATCCCTTTCCCTCCTTGCAGGAGGGGATGCACTGGTGCAGGAGCTAGTCGTATCTAACGTATCTCTAGACAAACTGTGGTGACTGACAATTTACTTCTACACCCCAGTGCAAGGGGTGAACTAGACTGATCATCATGGTGGATGTAGCCCAGATTTTTGCTAATGTTTTTTTTTTGTTTGTTTGTTTTGTTTTGTTTTGTTTTTTTGTTGTTGTTGTTGTTTTTTTTGGGGGGGGGGGGGTGTTTGGTTGGTCTTAATTTTGATTTAATTATTTAAAGTGTTTTGTTTTGCATATATTAACCCCTTTTTTCTTTACAGGGTTGTAACCCAAGAATGATCAAAACCCCTGCCTAGGTTTGATTTTGGAATTGTCAGGTTTCATATTCTTAACTGTTCTTTTAAAAATAATCTTTAATAAAATATTGTGTTTGTATGGAATTCGTCTGCCAAGGTGCATTTATTGAACCTGCATCTTTGTAGATTTACTGGGGGTTAATCTCCCCTCAGTTGGCGTTGTCACCTCTGATTTTAAAATAGAACCATTTAATCACCTTCGCCCCGCCACATTTAAAACCACTGATATTTTAATAAACAGATTTTAACAAGTCCTTAATGCCTGCATCAGAAGCTGCACGCGAGAAGACCCCTTCAAAAATAAGATCAATGCTATTATATCCTGTCTATTATCTCAACGAAATGTTGATTTTAACATGCCTGAAGCCTTGTTTTTACCCGAGGAAACACTAGAGAGTTTTGTCCTGGTCAATGCAGAGATGCTTGGTTGAGTTTTCTCCCAATTAAAGCTTTTTGACCGGATTCCCCATCTCTTTTAAATACATTTTTCCCAGTAATTTAGATCTTGATAATCTTGACATTCTTGATAATTATGAACCTGTATCCAACTTTCTATTTTTAAGCAAAATGACAGAAAAAGCTGTTTTGATTCAATTACATATTAAATAATAATTTTTAATAATTAAATATTGTGTTTTTAATAAACACAATATTTTAGAGAAATATCAATCTGGTTTTATGTCAAACCACAGTACAGAGACAGCCCTTTTAAAGATTGTTAATGACTTTAAACTTAACTCAGACTCACAGAAACTTTCTGTTCTGGTTCTACTGGATCTTAGTCTCGCATTCAATATAGTAGATCACCAGATTCAATTTAACAGACTCTCAGGCACTGCTCTTTTATTCCTATTGCACAGATCGACAATTGTTAAGTATGGATACATGCTCCTCAGGAATCCATAAAATAAAATGTGGGGTTCCCCAAGGATCAGTTTAAGACCCAATACTTTTTAATCTGTACATGCTGCCTCTTGGGGATGGCATCAGGAGGCATGGCATTGATTTTCACAGCTATGCTGATGATACAAAGCTTTACATCACCATGTCTCCTGATGACCTGGAGCAAGTTAACACCCATTTAAGCTGCATTTTAGATATAAACTCATGGATGGCAGAGAACTTCTTACAGTTTAACAAGGACAAAACTGAAGTTTTAATTTTCGGTCCTGAAGGCAAGGGAGAGGGCTTCTGTCCTGCTTGCATTGCATCTGACTCCAGCGGCTCCTCTTGCAGGTGGTCCACAGGAGAGGGTGCCCATGTTATCTTTTCAGGTTGAGCTCGCTGGGCCCCATGTGCAAAGGCCCAGCCATTAGGATCTCACCTCATGGCTGGGCCCCATGTGCAAAGGCCCAGCCATAAGGATCTCACCTCCATGCCCTGTCACCAGACCTGGCTCCAAAGGGAGGCCTGGCCCCTCCTATGATGAACAAAACCGATGGTTTGGGCTGGCATGGCAAAGACAGCAGTAATCCCAAGGTCCGTATCTGACTCAGAGGCAGAAGGTAATGTGGCCAGATGTGAAAGAGGGCAGCAACAGCAAGCAACAATAACTACAGTGGTAAAAGAAGGGTGCGACATACTGTGGACGGGCAGGGTATGTCCCAGTTATGAGAGTAGCTACTGCTTCTCAATGCACTGTGTTGCTTACACATTATTGAAAGAGATTATGATGCCAGCTCACATTACAATGCCATCTCAAGGAGGACGTGTTGCTACGGAGCAAGGCCGAGTCACCAGTACTTGACGAAACGAGTGTTCCTCTGATACCAGTGGTGCCACGCCGACTGAGGACTGTTTCAATGGTTTTAGCCATCTAGTGGGACTTTTATGGATTTTCCTTTTCAATGTTTTTAGGGGAATTGTTTATTTATGGTTAAAATCTCTTTCTTTAAATCCTTCTGTACCAATAGATTTAGTTAAATGATCTTTTGCATCCTCTTGGTGTTATATACATACTTAAATACATGTATGTATGTATATATATATATATATATATATATATATATATATATATATATATATATATATACTGTATATAAGAGTAACTTAACAATAGAAGCAAGTTAAAACAGCATTTGTTTTGTATATCGAGTGTAAAATAGACATAAAAAAAATTACAATCATGATCTAGTCCAACATTACCTTTTCTAAAAGTTATCTGATACTTCATTTCCAGTTGCCTACATGTGTTTTATGAAATACCTCTTCACATTGCCCAAATGCTATAAGAACTTCTCACTCCAATTGGGTAAAATAACTAGTCGGTAGTTGTCATGGTGAGGTCAGGTATTGGGGCTGCAGTGATGATAGCTTTTAATTCTGCTTCCCAACTCTGGATCAAGATATTTAGAGTTTATTCAACCAACTCAAAGCAGCTGTTTTGGAACCAAAAATTCAGAGTTGTTCAGCTCAGTAAGCGTAAGAGTAAGTTAACCCAGAGTTTCTTTTTAGACTTAGACTTAGTTGAACCTTTTATCTGGAACAGACCCCATATTTGTCTTTTTTTATGATGAGATTAAAACCAGTTATAGAACATATTTCTGTGTTGATCTCATTTTACTTAGAAATGTATCAAAGTAATTATGGTGACTAAGAAAAGAGCTTGACTGCAGTATTTGTAGGAAGAGATATAGTTCTATAAGAGGGTGACTTTTCAGTATTTTGATATTTCTTCTCATTATATTTGTCACTGGACATTGAGGAAGAAGGTGAAGAAACCAAATGCTGAACCAACAAGTATCAGCAGTTGGTTAAAACAACTTTAATGACTTACTTGCATTTTTCTGCTGGAGCAGGAAATCCATCCATCCATTTGCTATACCCAGTTAATTCAATTTAGGGTCGCAGGGAGGCTCAAGCTTTTTCCAGCTGCTTTCAGGCAGAATACACACTATGTAGGTTGCCAGTCCATCACAAGGCCACAAAGGAAACAAATGGAGCAGCCAACAACCCATGTTCATTCTTAAGGTAAATTCAGAAGCAGACATGTTTCTGGATTGTGGGACAAAGCCAAAGTATCCTGAGAGAAAACATGCATTCACAGGAGGAACATGGAAATTCCGCATAATTATAAAGGCTGCAGCCAAGGCTGGACCCAGGAACTTCCTCTTAGTGAGATGACAGTGTTAACCACCACTATACTGTGCAGTCTTGCTGCTGTAGCCTATCTGCTTTAAGGTTGGACGTGTCAGAGATGATATTCCGCAAACCTTTGTTGGAATTAGTGCTTATTTGACTTTTCGTTGCCTTTCTATCATCTCCAAAGAGTCTGCCCATTCTCCTCTGATATCAACAAGACATTCAGCTAACTCTGTCAACTGTTGCTCACTGGATATTTTTTGTTTTTCAGACCATTCTCTGTAAAGCTTAGAGATGGGTAGAGCAGCCAAAAAGTTGTACTCAAGAGTAGCATTAACTTAAAATAATATTTCTCAAGAAGTAAAAAGTAGTCATTCAAAAAATTACTAAAAATTAAAAAGTGATGGGACGTGTCTTGTGTCTCATCTGGGGGAACTACAGGTGTGGAAGTGATCTGATGTTTTCAAGGGCTTCCAGTCTGAGCACTGCTGACAGTGGCGGTTCTACATTGAATTACTCCCAGGGCGAGATCCTCTCCGAGCGCCCCCCCCCCCCCCCCCCCCCCCCCCGCGCGTCTCACCCGCCCCCTCTCACCCATTCCCAGCCGCCAGCAAAAACGATACAAACACAGAATTGTGTCAAAACAGACATTTTTCTTTATTAAAATGAACCCGAATGTATAAAACTGTATAACTTATCAGAACTTAAATAAACTTAAAAATGAACTAACTTAAATAAATGTTCTCTAAACTTAAATAAGTATTCTCTATATACATAAAGGTGGCAAAATATATAAAATCAAATATATACAAATGTAACAAGAGCAAAGAACAACAATATTATAAATAAAAAATTAAGAATAATAAATGAAATATAGACATATAGAATTAACAATGCACAATAGCACACATATATGAAAACACACTACAGAAGATGTAATTATTACACTATTGCACTCAGAACACAACACACAAACTAAAACCTGACCTTTCTGGCCTTCCTGGATGCAAAATCATCAATAATATCATCATATGAAATATGCTCCCCTATTGACTGATTTATACTGATGACAGCAAGGCCAGTGAGCCGTTCCTGTGACATTGTTGACCTAAGATATGACTTAATTAACTTCAATTTTGAAAAGCTCCTCTCTGCTTGAGCCACAGTAACTGGCAGAGTGAGTGCAATCCTGAGAGCAGTCCAAAAGTTGGGGTAGATCTCTGATAGATCATTGTCATGTATGAAAGTGATGAGCTCCAGAAGGCTCTTGGTTTTTGATGGCAGGTCAGGGAAGGTCTTGATTTCCTGCACAAGCTCTTTAGTATCAAAATCAGACTTCCCTTCAAAGTGCAGTGTGGTGCCTAGTGCCTCACATTGCTCTGCCAACTCCTCATGTGCAAGACTTGGGAAATTTTTCAAGACACCAAATTTGTTTCCGACATTTTCCAATGTTGAAAACCTCTCCCTGGTGGATAATATGGCTGCATCAACAACAACATTGAAAAATCCAACCTCCAACTTCCTAAGTGCATCACTGAAAGGCTCATCATGTGACTCATATGAAAAGTGGCACTTTGTGGACCTCAGCCTCTTTTGCTTCAAAACAGCCTCCACATTCATGTCTTCACAGATGTCTTTGGCTGCCATCTGTGCAGTCACAAAGCCACTTGTCCTGTAGTTCTGGAGACCTTGCTCAGTCTTCTTCAAAAGACCCACAGCTAGGTCCACATCCATATTTGGAAACTGCATGAGTTTGCTGACATGCTGTATTGCAGATAGCATGTCATACCAAACAACTGTGCAGATGCTGAAGCGGTATGACCCCACCTCCTCAGACAAGGACTGGGCCTCAGCCTTTACGGCAGAGTCTTTGGTGTTGTCTCTCACCTCAATTAAGGCATCTCTCACAGCAGCTCCCTGGTACCTCAAGGGCTCAACGCTCTTAACCTTGCTCTCCCACCTTGTCTCTGCCCACATCTTCAAGGTGATGCTCACGTGTTTCTTCAGTATAGCCCATCTCTGGGTGGAGGCTGAAAATAATGTGTACAGCTTTTGCAAGACACCAAAGTAGCTCATAGCATCAACAGATCCCTTGGCAGCATCACACACAACTAAATTCAATGTATGTGCCCCACATGGCACAAACAGAGCTCTGGGATTCTTTTCTAAGAGCCTGGCTTGAACTCCTTTATTTTTGCCTTTCATATTTGCCCCATTGTCATATGACTGTCCTCTGCAGTCTTCAAAATGAATTCCCAACTTCTCAAGTCTTGCCAGGATCATGGATGCCAAGTGCTGGCCTGTGGACTCCTCTGCCTCCAAAAATCCCATAAAGTGTTCCCTGATGAGGGGCTTCTCTATCAGTGACACCACTCTAATGACCACTGACAGCTGCTCTGTGTGGCTTATATCAGGGGTGCAGTCCAGAATTATTGAAAAATACTTTGCCTGCTTAATGTCGTCCACTATAACAGATATGATTTTTCTGCTCATCAAATCAATCAGCTCATTCTGGACGTGATGGCCTAGATAGCCGTTGTGACTTGCTGTTCCACTTTGAACACGGTTAAGGTGATCTTTCATAATGGGATCAAACCTGGCCATAAGTTCAACCTCTTTGAGAACATTCCCATTTGATGGTGTGAACAGTTTTTCTGTGTGTCCCCTTAGAGCCATATTTCTAACTGCCAGTGACTGCACAATAGCAGCGAGACGTGTCAGCACTGCTCTCCATCTCATCCTCTCCGCCTCCAGAAGTGTCATCTCCTGCTTATCAATAGATTCTCCCCTTCTTAACCTCACTGACAGTTCCTTCCATGCTTTCATGCAATTGAGGTGTTCTGGACTGTTTTCATGTGATGTGAGGTAAGCACTTGCATGTTTCCAATTTGTAATTCCTGAACTTGTTAAGTTAATGTTCCTCTTGGAAAACAGTTTGCAGCAGAAGCAAAAGAGGCTGTTGTTCTTAATGGAATATATGAGCCAACTTCTCACAATCTTTTCACCACTAACCAAGGTCTTCATAAAATATTGGTGGTGGCAACTTCTCCCATCACTCTCCTTCCTATTGAAAACAAAGTCACATGGCAGCGTACTTGGTCCTCTGCGAACCAGCTCTGTCCGAATCTTGTCAGTCAGAGGTAAGGGCCAGGTAGCAGGGTCGGTTGACAGAGGTTCATTCTCATCAGTGGGGTTGAGTTGGGGTTCAGCTCCAGGCATTTCTATCACACACATATTGGCATATCACTCAAAGCACATAAGAGTGGTGTGTAACATGCAGGCCTACTGAGGAATATTAAAATTACATGAAACTGCAGTTGTCCAGTAGTGTTGTCACAAATACAGACAGACACACACACATACACAGAGACATGCAAAAACCAACCTGAAGGCTCATAATGCTGGGTAGAAGTAGAGGTAAAGGGATCTTCCCCAATATCAGATATTTGTGGAGTCATATGAGTAGCTGAGGACATAGATGGTAGCTCATCCTGAAGGGTCGAGACCATTCTAGGAGAGGACTGTGTATCTAATGAGGTAGATGGTAGCTCGTCATCCTGAGGCTCTGAGCTCATTCCAGCAGCGTCCTGTCTAGCAGGGGAGGTGGGTGGCTCATCCTGACCAGTGCCAGAGGATGCTCCAAAATATTTTAGAAGTGCCCCTGAAATTGCAGTTTAGTTACAAATGAAATTTATATAAAAACACCATAGGCTATAACTATGATATAAAACATCCATGAATTGGTAATGTAAGTAAACATGTCATTATATGCTAAATGTCAGAAGAACAATTAGCTCCCATCTCACTCCCTTGAATTCTACGTTTTGCATACTTTTAATTATGAATGTTTAAACTATGCTTTGTCATGGGACAGAGTGGCAATGGCAAACGTTATGTTCCTCTCTGAAACTATTTACATATTAGGCTAATTACAGTGCCACATAACCAAAATAATGGAAATACATAATAACTGAACTTGTGACCGAATTACTGTTAGCATAGCAAGCATCATAGCAAGAAGGCTAACTCATGTAACAGTTGTACTATTTACGACTAATTAACATTAGCTCTTCATTCATGACATGGATAGCATATACACAGAACTGCATACCTTTATCTTTTGCTCGTTTCTCCTCCTCTTCTTTTCTTTTTTTCCTGAATTGGGCAACTGATGGCTTTGACCTTTTTCTGTCCATCTCCGTGTTTATTTGACATTCGTCAATCAACAGATTACCCATCCCCCACCACTGTCACTCACCATCAGAAGTCAAGACTAAACCAATTCACCTTGGTGATCACATAATCATTAGTATTACCTGTTTTTATTTGCCATTTCAAACAATTCAAACAAAAACGTACAGGAATTATAGGCCTTTATTGATAATATTATGAGTGAAATGAATATTAACCCACTTATTTGTTTAGATTAAGATTATTGCCCTTTACAGTGGATCCCCCCGCCCCCACCCTGTTCCCAGAGGTGAACTATCCCACAAGTGACGCACCCCCCTCTCCTTCCACTTTTCTCATATAGCTTCCTTATGGGTACCTTCTCATTAAGCAGGGGCGTCTGCTGCAGCAGGGGGCGCCAATTGCCGATTCCGCACACAGTGACATTGTACATAATAGAAAAAAAAATTTTCCCCCAAGAGCTCATGCAGCCCCCCACGTGACTGAAATTAATGCCACCCCGGGCGGCTGCCCGGTTCGCCCATGCCTAAAACCGCTACTGACTGCTGAATAAAGTCAGGATTGCTTGTGAACCACTGCTGTGGCTGGGGGGGTTAACAAATTAATAAAACACCTATTTCACCATCAGAGGGCTGTGTATCTGCATGTAAAGGCATGGTTGGGGATGATGAATTGTTAACGAATCCATCACTTAGGTAAACCTCAAAGTTTCAGTAAATGCAACATGTATTCCATATGTTGTTTTACAGCAACATTGAAAAATATAATTGGTCATTTATTTTTTCAAAATTCAACATCAGATGAACACTTTAGTTGTAATAATCAATTAATTAATCACTAAACTCTTTTCTTCTTTTTTTTAAAGCTCTCATTTGTGCCACCCTTTTCCCAGTCCATGCTCTTGCCTGGCCCCCCATCAAAACATTTCTATACCCACCCCTGCATATCTGAAGTATAAATCCTTTCCATCACCATGTCAATTACATGGTTAGAGAAGGGTTCTGCTCTGATTTGTATTTCAGAACCTGAGAATAATTTCCCTCACTTCTTTTATGGCCCCTAAAAAGTAAACCTGCCTATCCAACATCTGCCCAGCACCAATGATTTAGTCCCGCCTTTCTTTAATTTTACAGTTGTGGCACCATCAAACCTCTGCTATAATTGAAAAGTAATATTAAGTAAATGCAGTACAGGCTAAATCAGTGGTCGTCAACTGGTGGCATGAGGGCCAAAAGTGGCCCACACCAATAAAATTTGGCCCACCAGATTGCAAGAGTTAAGTGTCATTATACAGAGAAATGCTGCTGTTTGCAGCGCTGTGTTAAAAGAATAGTGTGGCCCCTTTAATCCATCTAGGAATTAACTATTCACTTTAACGTGATTCAATAATACACAAAAATCATCTAAACAGAATGAAAACAAATATATGATTAATTGTAATGATGTCTCTCTGAGGACCCAGAATTTCAGCCACACACTCAGTGATTGAGATTTGAATACAATATAATTTATTGAAACTGGGGAATGGAGGAGAAGAGCAGGGTGTAGTCCGGCAGGGAGTGGCGAGGAGTTCCTTAGGTGATGCAGAGCATCCTGAAAAGACTCCAGACAGGGGAGATCCACAATCCAAAGGTGTAGCGATAATGAAGCCAAGGGTCATACACAGAGAGGCAAGGGCAGACTACTTAGCAGGGGCAGGTGAATATCCGTGGTCATTCCAAAACGGGTCAAAATCCAGGAAAGCACTTGACAGGAACAGTCCGACAGGGGATAAGGTTCAAGAAGTCCGAGGGCTGTAGCAACGTTGAATACCGGAGTCTTGAAACAAGAGAAAACGCTGGATATCAACAAAAGAATGCTGACCATCTGGCAGGGAAGCATGGACGGGAGAGGGTTTAAGTAGGGCAGAGCACAGGTGCAGGTGGTGTGATAATCAGGGGTGCCACAGGTGGAGCAGATGAGCTTGATGAGGGAGTGGAGGCCCAGCAGAGCGGCAATCATGACAATTAATTACAATAAATACCCTAAAAAAAAAAAACATTTCTGTCCTATTTTTTGTAAAATTATGAGTATATGGAAATAGACACAACACCTGTTTGTTTCAGTTTTACATTTATAGTAATAATAATAATAACAATAATAACAATAATAATAATAATAATAATAATGATAATAACTATAACACCCAAGGTCACCGTACACGAAAGGATAAAAAAATAAATTACATAAGAGTTAAAAACAGGTTAAAAGACATGGAGTTAAAAATAAATGTTATTGTGCTATCATATCTTCAATTTACATGGTTTATTAAATTCAAACAAAAACTCAGTCACATATTTTTTCTATTTATTTATTTTAATTTTTTTTATTTATTTATTTATTTTATTTATTTATTTATTTTATCTTTTAAGGTGCTATGTATTGATCTGATCATGTCAATCTCAGAGCCATAAATGATAACCGTTATCACCGTTATTCTCAGATCTGCCATCCGCCATGGTTTGTGTGTGTGGTCATGGCTACATTTGACTGGTGAAACTGGTGGCATCTTTCTAGTAGAAAAAAAAAGTAGGTCAGCAGTTTGTGAAATACTCAAACCACCAACCACGTTCAGTCGCTTCAATCCTCTTTCTTCCTCATTCTGATGCTCAGTTTGAACGTGAGCAAGTCGTCTTCACCACGTCTACATGACTAAACGTGTTGAGTTGCTGCCGTGTGATTGGATGATTAGATATTTTGTTCACCAGCAGTTTTACAGGTGTGTGTATCTCTCCTGGCTTTGAACTGTTATGCTCAGTGCGCAGGAAGAATAACTATTTTCTGTCTCATTGCTGAGCTTTTAGAAGAGAATGAGAGGGAGGTCATGCTGGTTTTGGCTTACCATCCATCGGTCTGACAGCTTTGTGGGCCTAGTGAGCCAAAGACAGAAAGAGACTCTGCACTGTGGTCGTGTGTTTGTCCATTAACAGCTAATAGCAGCTCTGTTTCCCCATTATCACTAATGGATACAACTCTCTGGACACACACAGACACACATTGTCTGCTGGGACCATTACTTACTCTCTCATTCCCATGCTGTCAAAATTAGCCAAGCAACATAACAACCACACACACACTCTCTCTCTGTAAATGTCTCAGTGGACAGGAAGTGAGGGCGTTTGGGCAAACAAGGAAGTGTTTCCAGCGACAACCAAAGAGACCCCCCAACCCCCAATGTCTCGCTTTGCCTCTAAACTGTGTGACTGATGTAATGATGAGATGCAGTCAAGGGAATCCAAAGTGCCTGTTGACTGTTTTAATCGTTTTCACGCCTACTATTCCTCAGTCATCCTTCTTTCCTGAGATTTTGTCTTCCTCCGCACCTTTTTTTAATATTCAGTATTTTTATTTATACACAGTAAAATATGGTCATATGGTAAATCATACATAGAAGGTCAGACATTCAGAGGACGCATCATTAAAAGTGTAGGTAGTCCTGGTCAAAGAGGGTCCAGTAGTACCAGTGTAAAATTTTATATAAGATTAACATCCTTCCAACTTCTCTCAAATGTTTTGTGTTATTTGCTATGTTTTTGGTCCTCATCTTACTTAGTTTTTTCTTTTGCTGATTTTATTATCCTTTTTTATTTCCCCCGTATCTAATTATTCTGTCAACCATCCTTACCTTTCTTATTTTTTTATTTTTTGTTTTTTTATTTTTTTAATTATTTTAGTATGGATCCCCACTAGTCTTCACTAAAGTGAAGACTACTCTTCCTAGGGTCCAGCTCTTTCAAAAGCATAAAAATATAAAAATAATACAAAACATTCAAACATAACATTTAAACAAATACACTTAAATACAATAACAAAAAATACAACAATACTAACGGAACAAAAAAAAAAGTCAAAATAATGTATCTGTAACGTACCATATGTCATCCCTAATCGCACCATATCACTACTTATGTATCTCACATAAATTGGGTTACTAAATAGGTTGCCAGGTTTAGATCTTATCACATAACCCAAATCAAATATAATACAGTTTGTCTTTAGCACATTTAGCATCAGCATATTTTCCTGAACCCAGTTAGAGACCGAAGGCTTCCAAAGCTTATTCACATACTGAACATTTTCTCAAGAGACATACATTGTAGTGTCATCTGCATATATTTCCATACATACACTGTTTAGTACATGAGGTAAGCCATTCACATACATGGAATACAGTAAGGGCCCTAGGCAAGTCCCTTGTGGAACACCACATTTAGGAGTAACCATGTTACCATGAAATAGAACCATTAAATTGTACAGTGTTGTCATTTAGACAAGTAATTTCTCAACAACTTAATGCCACCCTCCCCAAAATGATAAGCGAGTAACTTCTATATTAATGACTTATATGGTGGTTAGCAACCTCACAGCAAGAAGGTCGCTGGTTCGAGTCTCGGTTGGGGGGAAGTTCAAACAGTAGCCTTACTGTGTGGAGTTTGCATGTTCTTCCCGTGTATACGTGGGTTCTCTCGAGGTACTCCAGCTTCTCCCACCGTCCAAAGACATGCATGTTAGGTTAATTGGTCACTCTAAATTCTCACTTGGAGTGAGTGTGAGTGTGAATGGTTGTTTGTCTCTCTGTGTTGGTCCTGCGAAACCAGTCTCTGTTGAAAATGAGTCCCAGTAGGATCATTATAAATAAAATCCAGTTAGAACCAGTGCTTCTTTGAATTAACCCCATACAATCCTGCAATTTTAGCCTAAAATTGTTTTTTATGAATAAAAGAATTGTTGTGGATTAACTATTTTACTGGACTACTTTCAATGGACCCTTGCTGATGCTGAGGAGTATTTTTGTGATAGTACAGTATTTCTTTAAAGCTAAATTACCCTTGTGATTGGTCTGAAATAAGTATTTACTGAATCTACAGATGTGATTGTAGCCTGGAATGGTATACATCATTCACAGCTCAAGAATCTAAGCTTTCTGATAGTGTATAAGATGTGTAGATACTTAGAAAGGAGACTGAGTAAAATTCATATTTAGTTTTCATGTTCTACCCACATGACGACTAGTACCAAGGGGTCGCTGCCATCCGATTGGCTAATTGTTCTGTGTTAACACACAGTTGAACAGATGAATCTAATAAAGTGGCTGATGAGCGTTAATAGAAATAAATAACTGTTTAACAGCACAGATCTGTGGATATGTTTTGCTCTTTCATTTACAAGAATGAATAACTCACTCTTAGCCAGCTCTGTGTCTCACTTCATGAACAATTCAGTTTTTTCATTTTTTCCATGACAACGTTTACAAGACAAAAGTGGGACTGAACACTGTAATATTGTTTTTCTCCAACAAACATGACCACATGTGTGAACACACACACTCCAGCTTCCTACAACATCTTTGCTAAAGTCTAAAATTCATTTACACACACACACACACACACACATCACACACAGTGCCCTGAGTAGCCAGCAGGGCTGTGGCTCATTAATATTGCATTGATTAGAGAGTAAAGCAGTGAACTGAAAGATCCCTGTGTGTGTGTGTGTGTGTGTGTGTGTGTGTGCGTGCGTGCGTGCGTGCGTGCGTGCGTGCGTGCGTGCGTGCGTGCATGTGTATGTGTTTGTTCCCCAGAGCTAAAGGGACAGGCCTTAGGCTGCAACTCTGTCAGTGTCAAGGTCACACAGACACACAAACATCCGTTTTTTAATCTGTCCTGACCTGAAACCTCTTCATAAAAACACAGTTTGAGCTAAACTGAAACAGAAAAACATGAAATTTCTTCTGTGGATGAAGCTGTTGTCTGTGACTGACAACGTTGGTCGCTGAACAATGAACATGATCTTTTAGGATTAAACTCTTTCCTGTTAAATTCTGGTTTAAAAGAATCATTGACATTAATTAATTTGTACACCACCTATAAAAACAGATCATAACTTATCTGATTAACTCCACTTTGTTTAGTTTTTATATATTTCCAAGAGCTAAATTCACTTGTACGTTACCATTGTTATTTATGTAGCAATGCGTTCTGGGTAATGCCATTAAATGGTTGGGGCGGTTTTGGCCACATTTAGCAGTAGGATCAGATATATGATGATGAGGATGTTTGGATGGAGGAAGATGAGGACAATCAAATGGATGATGATGAGGATGATCAGACAGATGCAGATAAGGACAGACAAGTAGATGAAGATGAGGAGGATATGATGGATGAAGATGAGGACTATCAGATGGATGAAGTAAAGCTAGTCAGATTGATGAAGATGAGGATGATCAGATGGATGAAGAAGAGAACGGTCAGATGGAACAAAATGAGGACAATGAGATTGATAGAGAAGAGGATGGTCAGATTGATGAAGATGAGGACAAGGAAATAAACCACTTTAAACAGCTTCGGCAGCTTCGGTGACGTTGTAATGAATGGCATATGACGTTACGAGGGAGAATTGAGGCTCTGTGTATTCAACGTAGCGTCTCTTAGCATAAAAAACTGCAGGCAAGCCTAGGGTGACCATACACTCTCAATTCAAAACTATCCCCGATTTAAAAGGTGGAGAAAAAGCTTTGCACGCAAACTTCAGTCATTGGTGGCCAGTTAAAGTACCGTGCTGACAGCAAAATAGTTTACCTTTGTGGCAAAATAGAACAAGAGAAGCAATTTTGGGACTGTTTGAATAAATGTTACATAAGTCACATTACCATATGGATAAGTTGTTAAAACAGCTAAGAATCCACCATTAGTGTTGAAATGTTTCATTGTGGCTGAAGCCAGGTAGAAGTCCTGGATGCTTTTTTTTTATTGCTGTTTTTGATTGTTACAGTTCTGATGTTAAATCCTGGAGACATATCATAGACTAAATCTATGTAGCTTGATTGTTTATTCACTTCTTGTAAGTTGCTTTGGATAAAAGCGTCTGCTAAAAGCGTAACATCATGGTAGCAAATGTTGATTAGTCTTAATGATGCTGTTGGTAGCTATGTGGCTGCATTTTAGATTGCAACTTGCATTAAACCCATGTCAACAAATAATAAAATGCAGATAATGCATGCTTTTATTACCTGCAAAAGTCACTATTGTAATGCTCTACTTTCTGGTCTGCCTGAGAAGATGATGCCTCGCTGCACACACACTGTTTCATGCCAGGTGAGGGGGTCAGTTTTGCAAATAATTATCTATTTAAACTATACTGCTTTGATTCTACAAACCCAAGATGGCAGAGAAACTGACAGATATTGTAACTTTTTTGAGAGGAAGAGGTGTCCCAGACGAAGCAGTCTATTTGAGTGAAGAGGAAATGGTGCTGTTCTGAATGCACTGTAAGATGAACCTGTCTCCCACCAAGCCATATTAAGAGGGGGAAATAAAATGAAGCTTTGAGAGGTTTAGCCTGAATTTTACTAGCAAGAAGAGTTAAAGGGGATGTAGGAAACTTTGTAGTGACCATTTTTGCACTTGATGCACACTGCTATCATCACAGCTGCACTTCGGTGTCAGAATATAGACATTATATGGCTGAGGGAATGTAGTCTAAAATGACATGGCTGTTTGATGACAACATAATTATGGAAAGTGCCAAAAAACCTTTCAAATATAGCTTACAGTTAGATGAATATACGTTATGGATACAATAAGACTTGATAATACCTCATGCAGCCATATGTACAATAAACTGAACCACAACTTTTTTTTCACAACAACTGATGAATGTCTTGCATTTTGCTTTTCACTTTGCATTTTTAAGGTTTTTTTGTTCTTTTGGATCTGAAGTTGATAGTCTTGTCTCTGTTCTATGTCCAGATTAACAGAGAGCTCATGGAAGATGTTCAGCTGGCCCAATATCTTCCATCATGTGGAAACAGAGTTGCTCTGTTCAGTTTTTGCAAGCTTGACAACAACCCATCAAAGCAAAAACAGGGTCTTTTTGAGAAACTAAGAGAGAAACTGAAACTTAGAAAGGAAAACCACAGAGAGGAGGAAGAGCTGGAAACATCTCACAAAGCAAGAGAAAGAGCAAAACGGTCCAAAAGAAAAGTTGAAATAAGATGGATTCACATTGACGATGAAATGACATAGCAGGTCAGAGCAAAACAAGGCAGAGGGACAAGAACGGTAACAATGAACATTTAGGCAGGCTATGATGAGATTCTGAAACAAGGAAAGGCCCTGTTCCTTCCAGAGAGCACATCTAGCAAAGGTCATGAATCTGACTTTAAATTTGATGTTTGGGAAATCCTCTTCCCAAAGCTGTTTTAATTGAAAGCATTTTACAGCACTGTATAACTCCCAATTTTGCACTTCTGCTTAGCAATTAAACCAAAAGTGAGCTCAGTGAGGAGTCTGCTGAGCTTAGCTTTGTCAGTACTGCTATTGATGTGTCTGAGCCTGCAGCTGATGAAGGGTCAACACTGGAGTTCACAAGGGACAGAAATCAGTTGGGGTATATAAGTGAACCTCACAGCCCCCTTCAAGAGGTGTTTTTTTTTAGCATTGAGTCATCAATAACCCGAGAAAATCCAACAAGCTCAAGTTATGTTCCAGACACAAAAAACATAGTCAGTGATCCCACCACTCTGTCTGTGGATGTTGTTTTAGGAGCTGAAAGTTCACGTTGATTTGAAGACCTGCAGGGATGACACAGAAGGAAGCAGAGGTGTCCCATCACCTAAAAAGATACATCAGGAAACTTGATGATGAAAAGCTGGGAAAATTTTTAAGGTTTGTAATGGGTCTGATTTGTCGATCCAAATCAAGGTGGAGTTTGTTGTTCAGAGCAGTTTCACAAGACTGCTCGTCGCCCATACATGTGGAATGGTCTTAAAACTGTCTGACGGCTATGATCATTTTCCTGACTTCCACAGTGAATTAATTTCCATCTAGACAGCAAGATCTGGATAATGGATATTTTGTAGTCAGGATGTGTGGCATTAAATATTACCGCAGACTTTTTTACTCTAAAATATTGTTAAAGAGTTCTCTACCTCCACACACAAGGTGCAAACATCTGCAGTCACCAGCACAGATCATTAATGCAGAAATATTAAAATGCACACACATTATTATATCAGAAAAGGCATTTCTAAGAGAATGTCCAAATATATCTCAGTTACAGAAAAAATATATCAATCAGTTGTGAAATATAGCTTATCAGTTTTCAGATAAAATGTATTGATAGGTTGTGACAAACAGGTTACCGAATTGTTTACAACGTATCTATTGATCTGTTGGCATCAAACAGAGGTTGTGTATTGCTTACAGAAAATTGTATGTGTTTACATCAAACTAGAGTTTGTCTTGCTTACAGAACAGATATATTGATAATTTGTAATCAGGCAATTGAGGCATTTCTATTCATTGAATAGATTACAAAAGTAAGCAATTGAATAATACTTACACTACTGTTCAAAAGTTTGGGGTCACTTTGCCATGGGATTCAATAAGGAAGTGACCCCAAACTTTTGAACAGTAGTGTACTTTGTATAAAGACATTTTATTTTCCAACTGGGGCCTACACCACAGCCACAGGGCTGCAGTGCAGGACCTCCAGCCACCCAGACCATGACCTTCACCATGGCAACAACCCCGCAGACAGAGCAGAAAGAGCTACCAGTGCGAAGGAACCCCAAGAGGAAACACTGGAGTTTAACAGTAAAAACAATGGATTTTTACTGGATGGATAGTGGAAGGATGGTGTGTGTGCGGGAGGATGGATGGTGTATGGGAGGGAGGATGGTGTGTGTGTGGGGGAGTGGTGTATGTTTGGGAGAGTGGGTGATGGAGGGGTGGTGTGTGTGTGTGGGAGGATGGGGTACGTGAAGGTGGATGTTTGGTGTAGGAGAGGGAGGACGGTGTATGTGTAGGAGAATGATGTATGTGTGGGAGGATGGGTAGTGGAAGGATGGTGTGTGTGTGTGTGTGTGGGAGGTGTGAAGGTGGATGAATGGTGTATGAGAGGGAGGATGGTGTATGTGTGGGAGGATGAGTGGTGGAGGGATGATGTGTGTGTGGGAGGATGGGGTAGGTGTGGGAGAGTGTATGGTGGAAGGATGGTGAGTGTGTGGGAGGAAGGATGGTGTGTGTGTGGAAGGATGGTGTGTGTGTGTGGGAGTACAGAGTATGTGAGGGTTGAATGGTGTATGCGTGGGAGGATGAATGGAGGAGTGGAAGGAGAGTGTGTGTGTTTGTGTGTGTGTGTGTTGGTCTGGGGGGGAGCAGGACTGGTTCTCGGGGTGTGCGGCTGGGCGCTGGGGTGTGGGGCTGGCCTCTGGTGGTGGCCGTCTGGGCGGGCCGGGTCCCCCCGGGTGGCGTGCTGGCCCTCGGCCTGTGGGGGGGGGGGGGGGGGGGGGGGGGTGTCCCTGCGCTCCTGGGCCCGGGCCCTCTGCCCCGTCTGTCCCGGGCGGCCGGTGCCCGGGGGGGTCGGGGACTGCTGGCCTCGGCCCGCCGGGGCCGGTGCCCTGTGTCCGCGGGGCGGCTCATGCTGGGGTCTCCTGCTGCTGCCTTCCTGGGCGGGCGAGTGGTCGTCTCTGTGGACCGGTCGGGATCTGTTGCCTGCGGGGGGGCTGGTGGCCTGGGTCTCGGGACCGCTGGCCTGACTCTGGCCTCTGTTCAAGTGAGGTGGCATCTGCATGATCACTCTGCATGGTCACTCCTTCCTGAACGTCTCCACACAGTCTTTGCATCGCCGTGTGGCCGAGTTCTCCAACACATCCACACAGGTTTCTCTGCGCGTGTTCTTGAATACAGCAGTTTCACTTATATCTATTATCATATTTTTTTTTTTTCTTTTTTTTATTATTTCTGTTCTTATTATTATTATTACTCTTACTCTTATTATTATTATTGTTACTATTATCAACTAGTTGTGTAATGACCTACTGGCTAGGATGATCTTAGCTATATATGTTGTAAGTAGTATGGATTACATGGTCTTCTGTATGATGTTTCAAGTCCCCACCCGCACTCCCCACACCCTTTCTGTCCCTCTCTCTCCCCTCCCTCTTCTTTCTACTTTCTTTTCTCTCTCTCTCTCTCTCTGTCCCCTCCGGTCGAGTCCAGCATTAAGAGTCTGATTTAATAAAGTTTTTCATGTCATCAAGAGGGACTTTATACATGTAGTATAAATCCCTGCTTGATAGAGTAAAATTGCCCAGCACCAGACGGCAGCCAGACAATCATTCTGTTTGCAACGATGCTGGACAAGACAGGTTTAAAAAATAATAAAAAAAAAAAAAAAAAAAAAAAAAAAAAACAGTAAAAACAAGAATAAAATTTTTTTGAAACATCAAGAACTGATAAGAGTGACAAGAATAAAAATACAGACAAAGGCATTTAGAAAAACTGTACTTGGGTAAAAGTTCTGTAGCACAATAAAATAATTAAACAGTAAAACAACAAAACAGAAAGCATGTAAATAAGTGGTAAAAATAATAGAAGAATATATGATTAAGTAAGCGAAAATCTAAACAATAACAAATAAAATTCAGCTATAAAGGTCTTGAGCCTGTTTTTAAAAACATCAACAGTCTCTGCAGCCCTGAGGTTTTCTGGCAGGCTGTTCCACAGTCGAGGCTCATAGTGGTGGAACAAGGCCTCACTATAAGTTTTGGTTCTGACTTTGGGAACAACTAAGAGGCCGGTACCAGAGGATCTCAGGGTTCGCGAGGGTTCGTAATCTAAAAGCAGGTCTGATAAATACATTTATTTAATAACTGTAAGAACCTTAAAATAAATCCTGAAACGCACGGGGAGCCAATGCAGCGATTTTAAAACTGGTGTGATGTGTTCCCGCCCTCTTGTCCTCGTCCTCGCTGAGTTCTGGAGTAATTGCAGGTTGGAAATAGATTTTTTGGGAAGACCAGAGAGCAGTGAATTACAATAGTCCAATCTACTAGAAATAAAAGCATGCATCAGCACCTCGGTGCCAGTAAGAGAAAGAAAAGGGCGGAATCTGGCAGTGTTTTTAAGATGATAAAATCCTGTCTTTGTGACATTTCTAATGTGTGGAATAAAACCAAGCTCAGAGTCAAAAAGGACACCCAGATTTCTCACATACTGAGAATATTTAAAGTTTTGTAATTTTGATCAAATGATCTCTCGCTTGTCTTCAAGACCAATGATTAAAACTTCTGTTTTGTCCTGATTGAGCTGTAATAAGTTCTCTGCCATCCATGACTTATTATCTAAAGCAGTGGTTCTCAACCTTTTTTCAATAAAGTACCCCTTGTGGAATATTTTTTCAGCCAAGTACCCCCAAACTACCATAAAACATTTTTGGAAGGAAAAAGAGATGAAAAATACAGCACTTTATCATTTGCGTCTGGTTTATTAAACTGTAACTGTGCAAAACCATTTTTGTCATTTTTACCTCTTTTGAACCATTGAGACAGAAGATAAAGATAAGCAGACACTCACATATAGATATAATATTAAGTTCTAAATTAATATTTGAACATGACAAACAAATTGGTTCCCAAACAGATTCATTCATTAACTGAATGACGTATTAAATTTAATTAATAAACAGCTCTTCTGATAAAAGAAATAATTAACAATAATTAACCCCAATCAACCTAGAAAAAAGCACAGAAAATTTTCATGAAAATAAAGATGAACCTAATTTTAAAATGAAGTTTTCTAAAATTAAATTAAAATATTTGTCATCTTGACCTATCTATTCTAAGGATCAAAAATAACATTAGCAGTTTAAAAGTTTTAAACTGTCAACACTTAAGATTGCACTGCTGCATTAAACTGAGAACTTTGCACGAGTACTTTAGTGGGAAAGTTGGGCTTGTGAGTCACTGAGGATCTTTGTCAGTCTTGGTGGCAGGGAAGCGACTGGTGTGATGAAGCTCTTCTCCAAGGAGAGCCTGTTTCTTTGTTTTGTTTTTATCACCGTCATAGCAGAGAAGGAGGCCTCACATAAATATGTGGAGGCAAAAGGTAGTAGGTTCTCCAAAGCTTTTTGTCCCAGGTCAGGATGTTCCTGTTTTACACAAGCCCAAAACTGTGTGAGTGTGGATGTGGCAAACCTCATCTGGAGGCCACGGTCAGATGACACTTCCAAGAGTTTTTCCTGAAAAGTGACAGGAAGCATGTTTCTGTTTGCTTCAGACAAGAGAAATGGATTTCTCACCCAATCCAGTTGTACAGATTCCTTCTCTATGTCAGGAAAGTAGGACTGAAAGCCCTGAATCAAGTTGGTCAAATGGCCCACTATAACTGATTTGACTAGTGCTCTGTCCACATCCTCACTAGTGAGAAAATCATCCACCTGAGGAAAGCAGGTGAAATCTCCATAAGCACAAGACCTTCTCCACAGCTCTGCTTTCTTCAGGAAGCCACCCACTTTGTCATAAGAGTTCAAAATGCTGTTGTCTTTGCCCTGCAAAGACGTATTCAGTTCATTCAGTTTGCTGAATATCTCGGCCAAGTAGCACAGCTGTGCAAGCCAGTTTTTCTCCTGGAACAAGGTGGCAAGGGGAGATTGATGCTCAGCCAGAAAGGTGTGTACTTCCGACTGTAACTCAAATAGCCGGTTGAGTGTTCTTCCTCGAGAGAGCCAGCGCACTTCTGTGTGCAGTAGCAGTTGCGTGTGTTCAGCTCCCATATTTTCACAGAGGTGGCGAAACAGGCGTGCATTACGTGGCCTTGATTTTATGAAGTTGATCACTTTGACGCTGTCATTTAAAACGTCATATAACTCAGGGCTCATTTTCTTGGATGCCAGTGCCTCTCTGTGTATGACACAGTGAGTCCATTTCACGTCGGGGTTTTCTTTTTTTACTCGGGCTACGAGTCCTCTCGCTTTGCCTGTCATTGATGCCGCTGTGTGGGTGCAGATGCTGCTGCAGCGTTTCCAGCTCAGGCCTTTTTTTACAGAAGAAGGTGTTGACAACATCAAATATGTCCTCTCCTGTTGTTTTCCCTTCCAGAGTTTTGCAGAATAGTATGTGCTCATAAATGTCATCAGTATCTAAGTATCTCACAAAAGCAACAAGTTGAGCATTTCCACTAATGTCTGTGGACTCATCAAGTTGGAGGGAAAAGGTGTTGTTAAGTTTCCCCACAACTTGCTCAACAATGTCTGTAGCCATTTTCTCCACTCGACGACAAACTGAATCATTTGACAAGGGTACGGTCTTTAATTTCTCCGCCGCGTTTTTGTCCAGCATGGTCTCGGCCAGAACAACTGCAGCTGGAAGGAGAAGGTCTTCCGCTATGGTGAACGGTTTCTTAGCTTTAGCTACGAGCAAAGAAACCACGTAAGACGCCTCCAAAGCTTTGACCGAGGTTGTGGAGGCTTTCTGCATCACGTCTTGAGATGACCTGAATTCAGAAAGTTTCCTCTTAAAAAACTCCGGTGGCTTACCGACGAGATATGAATGTTTCGTGTTGAGATGCCGCTGAAGATGTGCCGGCTTCATGCCACTGTTAGCTAATCTCTCCCCGCAGAAAAAACACAGGGCCTTGGGTGGGTTGCAGTTTGTAGACGTAAATCCCATTAAAACATATTCTTCTGAATACTGCCGGAATTTGGCTGGCTCTGGTTTTGCCTTCTTTGATCGTTGGCCCTCTTCTTTTTCAGTCACAACTCTACTACGCTTCAACCATGAATCCATTGTTTGTGTTGTCAAGGTGACAGTGTTGTCAAGGTGACAGTGATTGACGGTTGGATCAAACCATGTTGTTATGTGGGATATTTCTTTTTTCTTTTTTTTTTAGAATAATGAAATAGTGTGAAATTACGCGTGAATTCAGTGTATGAACGTATATTTAGATTTATTGAAATATTTATTAGATCATTTTTATTGAAGGATTTTTCTATTTTTCTTTTAAAGAAAAGCATACATAGATATAAAAAAATTTCACGTACCCCCTAGAATGCCTCGAAGTACCCCCAGGGGTACGCGTACCCCCATTTGAGAAACAGTGATCTAAAGAACAGTTAAAGAGTGTTAACTGGCTCCAGATCTTCAGGAGACATGGAGATGTAAAGCTATCATCAGCATAGCTGTGGACATCAACACAGCGTCTCCTGATGACATTCCCAAGAGGCAACAGGTACAGATTAAAAAGAAGTGGGCCTAGAATTGATCCTTGGGTAACCCCACATTAAGAAGCATTTATCCACATTTACATAAAACTGTCTATCTGCGAGATAGGAGTAAAACCATTTATGAACAGTACCTGAGAGGCTCACCAGACTTCTGAGTCTGTTTAAGAAAATTTGGTGATCTACTATATTAAAGGTGACGTTTAGTTCCAGTAGAACCAGAATTAAAATTTTCCGTGCATCAAAGTTACACCTGAGGTCATTAACGATCTTTAAAAGGGCCATCTTGGTACTGTGGTTTCTCTTAAAACCATAGTGATATTTTTACAAAATATTGTTTTTATCCAAGTCATTTAACTGAATAAAAACAACTTCTCAATGATTTTACTCAAAAATGGTAGGTTGGATACAGGTTGGTAATTATTAAAAACAGTGGGATCTAAATTACTCTTCTTCAGAGAGGGCTTTACCACCGCCATTTTGAAGGCAGATGGGGAAACACCTGTCTGGAGAGAGTAATTCACAATATTTAAAGTTCATACTCAAAGAAACCACAAAATGTTTTTAAAAGTGATGTGGGAATTGGGTCTAAAAGGCAGATTGTTGGGTTTAGTAGGGAGAAAAGTGGACCAAGCATCTTTTCATTAATCAGGACAAAACTCTCCAGTGATTCCTCTGGTAAAAACAATGCTTCAGGCATGTTAAAATCAACAATATGTTGAGATAAAAGACTGAATCTGATAGTATCAATTTTATTCCTGAAGAGGTCTGCAAAGTCTTCACATGCAGCATCTGATGCTGTCATGAAGGACTTGTTAAAATCAGCATTTATTAAATGATCAATGATTTTAAAAAGGAATTTGGGGTTGTTTTTCTTATCTATGATGAGGTTTGAGAAGTGGAGTGTTCTGGCCTGTTTAAGTGTATTATTGTAGATTTTCAGCTTTTAAAATAAAATTTCAAAATGGATTGTTAGTTTAATTTTTCTCCATTGCCTCTGCGCTCTCCTGCAATTTCATTTCAGCTTTCCAATTTCCTCATTTCTCCACTGTGTTTTGGATTCTCTCTTTAAAGTGTTTGTTTTAAGTAGAGCTGTTGAGTTGATAGCTGATTTTAGTCTATTGTTAAGATTATCTACTATAAAATCACACGGTGCAGGTAAAAGCTGAGCAGGAGTTTGGTGTAAAATGTCAATAAAATGTGCAGCAACTTCAGACGAAATATATGATTTTCTCACAGTTCTCACCGGGGCCTCCTGTTGGCTAAAACTGGTGATGTTAAAAAACACACGGTAGTGGTCTGACACAGCCAGGTCAACAACAGAGGACACACCAGTGGACAGGCCATAGGCAATGACCAGGTCCAGGGTGTGTCCTTTGTTGTGAGTAGTGCTGACATATGTTGTGATATGCTCTAAATTGTATAGGTTGTATCATTGTAATCATTTATTTTGAAATGTATTTGGAATGTTGCCGGGAGTGCTCGTAACTCTACCCAAGTGTGGTGACCATGTAATGGGAGTTTCCATTAAACTCCAAGGGACCTAGAGGAATTTGTGACATAGAGAGGTTATCTACGTCACGAGAAAATTTTAAAAACCCCACAGCCCCCACCCTCCAGATGCAAACACATGGGTTCTCGCCTGGCAGGCATAGAAAACCATGCCCACCAAGACATGAAGGGATGTGAGCTTATCTGGTGTAGATTTGTTAGTTTCAGACTTCTATTCTTTCACAGAGTTTCTGATTAAATATTCCTGCAATGGGGCGGATTTGTGCTTCTGAGGGGTGTAAAAGTAACACACCCTAAAGAAGGTGAGGACTATTTTCTAGATTTATCTCACACTCTAATGGCCGGAGGATATTTGACAGACAGCTCTTTCAGCAACCCAAGAAAGAGGGAAAAATATCAGAAGAGCAGAAGTTTTGAGAGCAGAGAATGTGTCTGAGTGTGAGGGAAAGAGACCAAATCTGAGCACAGAGTTTTGAAAGGAAGAACAATATATTTGAAAGTAAGAGGGGACTTTCTGAGTGTGAGATCAAAGTTTTGAAAGAGAGCAAGATGATATTTGAGCGTGAAAACCAGAAATCTTACAAAGCAAACAATTACGCTCTTAATTAAAGATAGAAAAATACCCCCGTATAGTGCAGTTGTCCGTGCACCTGAGGCCACTGGACCCACTTGCAGATGAAAATGTGTTTAGGTTTGGAGGTATTTTGGCCACTGAGAGCCACCATCCATTCACAACTGTGCTTTACATTTGAGGTAATTTCAATGCCCCTCTCTACCACTAGATGTCAGTAATTCTTTCACACTGCACCTTTAATGTGTGGCATTGAGAGGACAAATAAAACATTTATTTTTCTCTATGATACATCTAAGTATGTAAAACCTGAAGATTTGATGTTAAAAACTTTCCCCCTGACAGACTACATTCTTCAGTTCAGTTCTTCATTTTTATAGACAATCTCAGTCTCAGTTGTCAGTCTCCATTTTGTCATGTATACATTGTTTTTAAGCCTCCAAAATCATTCCTGCAGCCATCAAAACTTTATATGAGAGCAAACAAGAGAAACACCAAAAAATACTCAGAAATGATAAATTCTGTCCTTTCTTTCCATTCATCATTCTCTCTCTCTCTTTCGCTCTCTCTTTCTCTCTCTCTGTCTGAACTAATTACATCCCACTGTCTATCTCTCGCTCGCTCCTCTCTGAGCGCCCAGGCTCTGAGTGTATTGATCCGTCGTTTCTCACCAATCTCCAGCTTTAACCAGCCGATGCCGTTGCTGGTCACATCCTCCTTACAGCCGTCTCCCCTGCTCGGCTTCCGGCTTTAATAGACCTGAGGAATCTGGTCTGGAGGCGATTTACTGTCGTCAGGTGACAGCCTCGCCGCTCCACGATGTGTCTGCTGCACACTGGAGTTTGTTATTTGTTATTGTTAGTTTTCAGTTTTGTAGCTTGTTGCTCTGAATTGAAATTATAGACCGTTGTGAGGATGTTTCAGATGTGGTGGCATCACAGAATTGACATTTGCCATTTAGCAGAGTGAAAATGAATTTCTCCTCTCCCCACTTCCTCTGCAGCTTGATATTTTCCATCTAAAAGGTGTTCTGGGCTATTTCTCACCAAACATTTCACTACAACTTTAAAAGGCTCTGCTGCTGCAGCAGTTTTCAGTAAAATTTATTTATTCATTTATGGAGAGAAATTGATTGTAGGAAAAATACAGACTGGATTGAAGTGTGCTACTTGCTGGGATAGGCCCCAGCTTCCCCACAACTGTGAATTGGACTAAGCAGCATGAATGAATGAATGAATGAATGAATGAAGGGAGTGAGTGAGTGAGTGAGTGAGTGAGTGAGTGAGTGAGTGAGTGAGTGAGTGAGTGAGTGAGTGAGTGAGTGAGTGAGTGAGTGAGTGAGTGAGTGAGTGAGTGAGCGAGTTAACATGCTAATATTTACATGAAATATAAACATGTAAAACATTATTTTCTTAACATATATTCCCACATGCTTCTGAGTAAAACTTCCTGCCTTTCTTTGGGTTTCCCTCCACAGTGGATATTACTCATATAAACTGAGATATTGCCTTGGTTCTTTTCCAGATTGTCTTTGTACTTTTTACAATACAAAGCAATACCATACAATATGATAAAAAATGAAACTATACAATTTTAGCTTTATTGTCAGAAACATGTCCGAAATTTGTTTTGCATCATGTCGGTAATGTTTGCACAAACAGTACAATACATGTCACACCTTTACATCATTACCACAGAAAGCCTTGTTAACCCACACATAGACGAACACAATATGACAGGACTACACACAATCTACAATACACACTTCGGTTGCACACACAGTATCAGACGAGCAGAAGATTGTGGTCAAAAGTTTCCTTGAAGTTCCTTGTTTAGTTTCAGAATTGACTGATGTATAAAAAGGTTATTGAACCTAACCAGATGCTCAAGTCACCTCATCGGGTTCCTCCTCAGCAGCTCTACTCGTGATTTCTGAGATATACCGATCTGGTCCTAGTTATGGATTGTCAGAACCTCTCAAACTAAGTGGTCCGCATTCCAGTTTTACCAGAACCAAAGTGGGAAATCTTCGCAGAGGTAAACATAAACAGCTTGGAAATTTTGGAAAGAAGTTAAGATGTCAACACAAGCTTATGTAAATTTAGTCTACCAAAGTTTAAATTGGTTGCCAGAGGGCAGCCGAGTCAAAACAGGAGCCATACAATAAGAAAGAAAATGATTGTATTCCTCTCTCTAACACACACATACACACACACACACACACACACACACACACCTTCTGCTGTGTTAACATTAGAGACATGAGAAATAAAATACCTTTACATCAATAATCTGGATCAGTAAGTGGAAATACTTTTTTAAAAGTTCAAAAATGTCCATAGAAAGATAAGTTGTTTTGTTTTGGGCCGCAGTATGTGGTAGTCAGGGGATCAATGGCTTCAATATCTTCCTATAGAAAATCAGGTTACAAGATATACACAAAACTTTTGACTGGTGCTGTATTTCTCCACATTTTCATGCTGTAGCTTATATTAAAATCAACTAGCAGCTTTTGCTAGCCTTTTGTTTAAATTAAACTGGACCATTTAGCTCTAGCTTAGTTAGTGCTAAAATGGATACTGAGGTACTTTGTAAAACATCTTTATAGTCTATTTTCAGCTCCATTGTGAAAATTTTTATTTACTGAGTTGATGTGATCTAAAACACTCACTGGAAACTAAATTTGATAATGTTTACCCACATTATTTTAAAAGTAATCTAGATCTAGCATAGAACTAGATTAGCACTGCTACATAGCGTCACGCTAACATCAGGTTAACAGCCTTACATAACATTAGTAGTTGTACTTGCACAGGGACAAATCTCTTCTAGAAATGTGCAGCCAAACGTCAATATTTTTAAAGGATGACTAACTGAGAAACTACAATTTATTCAAACTGGTGTGGTGATACTGGTGATCCATGCAGGTCTGGAAAATCTTTCTGTCGTCCTCCAGTGACCTGTCAATCACCTGAGGTGTCTGATCAGATTTTGAAAATGTGGAGTATGTTCAGTTTCTCAACAAGGCTGTATCATCCCCCAGAAGGTGTTTAGACAATGTTGGGTGTACTAGGAGCAACATTTTTAAAAGGGGGGCATTGAGGTGTTCTTGGGAAGGTGTTGGCAGGTTAAGTGGTTTGATGACTGACACCTCCATAAACCAATCAATCAAGAAAAACGAGGCTAGGAGACCCAAAGGTAGTATACTATAGGATGAGGGCTCACTCATTCTAAAAAAACAAACAAAAAAATTGTATTTATATAAATAACCTGGAGCCTCGAGATTAATTTCTAGCTAACACAGAGTCAAAGGAGTAGACTAGTAGTATTTTTTGAGCTGGAATGTAACTTTTGACCACAAAACAGCAAAAGTAAGACAGACTTTATGATTTTATTTTTTAAGTTTTCTAGGATTTTCCAAATAAAGTTTTTTTGAACGCAATATCAGTGCTTCTTAGCGTGCACGTAGGCTGTCTGTAATGCATGCATTGGTATTCAAACAGGTCCAGCAGGTGTAAATGGATTTGTACTTATATAGCGCTTTTCCAGTCAGTTTGACCACTCAAAGTGCTTTACACTACTTATCACATTCACCCATTCACACACAGATAGGCACATCGGGAGGCAACGTGGGGTTAAGCGTCTTGCCCAAGGACACTTCGGCATGTAGTCAGTGGAAGCCTGGAATCGATCCGCCTACCTTCCGGTCAAAAGACAACTGCTCTTCCTCCTGAGCTACAGCCGCCCACATGTAGTCCAAATGTTACTGTTGCAGAGCTGTGTTTAGCTCAAGTCTAGATTCAAACCCTAGTGCTTTGCTACGTCACCCTGTGATTAATAAAGGTCAAAATACTCACATAATTTTTTAAAAGTATTGCATTTACTTGGATTTGACGACCTCAGGTGCTCTGTGGCTGAAATGGACTTTTCTGCAAGCCAGCATGAAAAAGCTAGCTGAGCTCACACCAACTTAGCATAATAGTGTGATATTTTCAGAGAGAATTAAGTAAAATACTTTTGCCTTATTCTGCCCAGTACAACAAAATCACTGCATTTTCCTCAACTGTTCCATAAGATTGTGAAGTAGCATCACTGGTTTATAATGGATGTGTGATGCTGTTTATAAATAAGATCGTTAAAGTCTGATTTTCATATTGCTAAATTTTGCATATATAATTTCTATTTGCATGGTTTTAGTTTTACTGCAGAATTATTTACTTATATAACGGAATAATCAACAAAGTTCACTGCAGGTAAATCTGACTTTTGTCAGATTATGTGACCCATATCAGATTTTTTATAGCCTCCATATTCCCTCTGTTAACACAGCATGCTGCTTGTGATATTACATCTTCTTCTTCAAGGCCATACGCTGTTCACACTGGAAGCTGATGGAGGTCACATTTAAATTAGTGCACAAACACAGAAAAAAATCAGATCTCAGCAAAAAATCTGAATCAGGTGTTAAGACCTGCAGTATAAACAACGCCTCAGTTAGGAATCTTAAACGAAAAAATCTAAGTCTTTTTTTGTTTTGTCTTTAATAAGAACCATTAGTGTCGTTTGTTAACATCCATCTGAATTAATATTCAACATAATATTAGTAAAATAGAAAGTTAATCCATAGATATGACATTTGTCAGCATTTTGAATTAGATTTCACATTGCAAATACAAACTAATGGGCTCGACACACGGGCGACCCAACGACAGTAACAGCGGCAGTACATCATGTGCTCGGATTGCTTTCGCCAAGAAATTTCATTGGTTATGATATTGGAGGGAATTTTGATATTTTCAAAGCAGTCCGTGACAGACAAGGCAAAAAAGTTTGTTCTATTGTACAAAATAGAAAGACAATCATTCTAGTTTACAGCAGCATGGTGAAAATCATCATTTGATGACAAACCTCAAGGCAGATAAATCTGGGACCTACATTTGGACAAATTCCCCCTGGTGCCACACAGCTGCCTTTTTATTTACATCTCTATAATCTTTGTGTGAAGTATGGTAACGTATGAGACAGTCAGACACAGCAAAATGATCTGTTCCTCCATGTTGAAAGTGTTTACAGACTGCACTGTCCATCCTGCTCTCAGCTCATTGGTCAGTGAATGAAACCCTCGCTGGTTGGTTGCAGTGATATGCAACTGTGATTTTTCTATTTTCTAGTGTCGCGTGGCAAGCCCCTGTGTGCACGTCAGCATGAAGGAGTGCAACATTTTACATGCACCAATGTCACCTGTCGCTTGGTTGGAAGAGGGCAACGATTTTCGCCTCATCACACAAGTTCCATAGAAAATGAATGGAGAAGGAGCAACGTTGCCTCCCATGTGTCGAGCCCATAGCTGGAAAGAGTTGTTAAAGCTCCAATTTTTTCCTCAGACATATCCGTTTTCTCCCATATAGATCACTGGCTGAAGACAGCCTCATGTCAGTCATCTAAGATGTGATTATGAGCAGCAGCTCTGACTCACTGAGCAGATGCAACACCGCAAAACCAATTCATCTCCCATCAGCTGCTCATAAACAGTCCATCAATAGCCTCACTGAAATCGTCTGTGTTCAGGATGAGTTCACAACAACTCGCGCGTTGTTAGGAGTCATTTATTGACGTGCGTGGATATAAAATATTTATTTATCAAGGAGCTCTTCGTTTGGAAACATGACCAATCGTTATGCCCTCCGGTGTACAAATCGTGGTGGTTAAGAGCAGAATCTTATGCCTTCAAGACAGCAGGAACAAGAACTTATTGATCTCATTTTGCAAACAGAGCATCAAATTTAAGAGAATTAGTTGTTTCAAAGGGTCAAAATTAGGAGAATTTTATAAAATATGTTATATACACACACACACACACACACACACAACTGACTATACTCAATCAAAAATTTTTCTTTTAGAAGATCACCTCCTCTAATGTCCCTCATCAAAGACGTCCAGCGCAACAAGCTTTAAAGAATTTACTCTTACAAGGTTTTTTCCCTTTGAAAAGCAAGAAGTCTTACATTAAGCCAGAAAGAAGTCTTCACACCTGAAGGATCAAAAGTGCACCTTGAGAGATCACCACAAAGGACCCAGAAGCACTTCCAAAGTCACTGTTTGACATGACAAAACTGATTTATGACAGCTCACGGCAGAAAAACTTTTCTCCAGGAGAGTTTACATTTGAATTTGTCCAGTTATGGTCAGGTTACTTCATTATATAAGTTGGATATCTTTCTCAGGGTGGAGGGAAAATCTGCCTTTCTCCTTATTAACTTTACCAACAAACTCAAGCTTGTTGGATTTAAACACACAAATTAGCCTGTTTTTGATCTGCTCTTCTCGCCGCACTTAAGATCGACTTCCTTTCGAATATCTCCTTAAACGTTGACACCAGAGGACTTTCGTCTCACGTTTAAGTATGCAAACATACTTTCTCTGGATTAAAAAGAATTTAGAGGGTTGAAGGCTCTGATGTTGCTGACAGACAGCTCTGGGAAAAGACAGTAGGGGATAAGTAGACTACTTAACACGGTTTTGTAGAGATAAAGATCTGCAAGTAGGTTGCTTTGAGAAGTTTAAATGGAAATCTGAACACACTAGAGAAAAAGGCCCAAGAGATACAATTAAAAAAAAACACTGTTGGTCCATGACATTAATGTTTTTTGTTTGTTTTTCTTTATTTTTTATGTTTTAATTTTTATCTTTTACACATCTAATCCATTTTCCAATCAGAAATCAATTTCTTTTTCTGATATAATTCAGTTTCATATCTTAAAAATGATCCCAAGACAGATTTTCATAACATTACTTTCATTATTAAGTAAGATATTAGGATAAACATCTTTTATCGTGAACTGAAATGGGAAAACAACTTTTATTAAACATTCTATGTTTGGCTGTATATATATAGCTTCTGAAATAACTTAATCAGATTGGGGGGGGGTTAGTTAAAATGAAAAGGTTTTGGGGGTGCCAGACAGCCTTGTGGTCATAGTTATTGCTAATTTATTACTTATTTGAATGATAATCCCGAGAATACATTTAAGCATATTTTACCTATGTAAGAGCTGTAGTATGAACAATGTGAGATTGTTCATTAGTACTGTGAGTTTAGTGGCACTATAACATGTCATATTGTACTTATTGATTATTTGCCTTTCATATTTTTTTCGGTGTTACAATTTGCAGACGGTCCCTGCCCACTTGAGCACCAGCAGGTTCTGCATAGAGCCCAATGCAAGTCTCCCAGCTCAGAGGACGGCTCGTTTTAAAGAAAATACGATTGTAGCTCGCAGTCTACATTGCTGTGATTGCAGTGTTGTGTCGGTTTTGTAGAAGCAATGTTCCATTGATGAGTTATTAATCTGGAAAGCCAAATCTGTGAATATCTTTCTAACTTTACTGAAGTCTGAGTAGTTTCCTGTTTACATGGTCTTGTCCCCACCCCCACGATATCACTTCCGGGTCACTTCTGGGTCATATCTTTGTAAAAGTGCTTCGGTAAACTTGGAATAATGTTTTAGTAAACTTGTAAAGGTGTTTCACTGCATGTAAATTTGTTTTGCACTTCCTAGCCACCATGCTTGTTTAACCAGTATAAGGACCAATTTGAACATATCTGAGGTCACAGGGTTGAAAAATTATATAAAGTTTTGAAGATAAGACATGGCATGCTTGGTTATGGGCTTTAAGGCCCGTTTATGCTCGACGCAGTAGGACATCCGTTTTTTGGTCCATCTCCTGCATCATTTATGTGCTTAATTTGGTCCGTTTTTGGGGGCCTTGCAGATCCATAGCTTGATGCAGCAAACGGAGCATTACCACCGCAAACTGTGGGTGCAGTGTTTGAGCAGTAAAGCTGACATGCAACCAGCAAAAGGAACAAACCAGAGAAGAAGAAAAGGAACAGGAAGATGAAGAAGAAGAAGAAGAAAATAGAGAGAGCTTCTGAAGACAGGATGTGTGAGTGTGGTTGGGCGGTTGCTGTCTGAATCTGATGTGAGAAGGTGGAAGCAAACTCAGAAATCAGCCCTCTAGTGGATGAACTGAGTTATGAATTGAAGATGAATTGGATGAATGGCAACATAAAAGATGCATGGAAGTGTGGGGACTTATGACGTTTGAAATGGACGTCCCTGGAGCATAAATGGGCCTCTGCACACCATCTACGATCTGTTGTCATTTTTTTCTGCTATGATGTCAAAATTAAGCAAACCAACCTCCTCTATTGTTTATTATCTCTATGTTCACTGTCGTATTTACACCCTTTAAATTCAGCAACTCTATCCGGTCCAAGTTCTATCAAAAATCACAATAAAAGGATAAATTACATTAAAATGATTAAAAGCAAGATGAGTTAAAAAGTTGCATATGCATAGGCTCATGAGAAAAGAAATGTTTTTAACCTGGATTTAAAAATGTCTACATTTGGTGAAAGTTTAATCTCCACTGGCAGTTTGTTCCATTTGTTTGCAGCATAACAGTTAAATGCTGCTTCTCCATGTTTAGTCTGGACTCTGGTCTGGACTCTGGTCTGGACTAGTTGACCAGAGTCTTTGGACCTAAGAGCTCTGTTAGGTTTATATTCTCTGAACATATCACAGATGTATTCTGGGCCTAAACCATTCTGGGATTTTTAAACAAGCAGAAGAGTTTTAAAATCTATTCTGTGACTGACTGGAAACCAGTATAAACTGGAAACCAGTGTAAAGATTTCAAACTGGTGTGATGTGTTCAGATCTCTTAGTCCTGGTTAAAACTCTAGCAGCAGCGTTCTGGATGAGCTGCAAATGTTTAATACTCTTTTTAGGAAGTCCTGTTAAAAGACCATTACAGTAATCCAGCCTACTGGAGATGAATGCATGGATGAGTTTCTCTTGGTCTTTCTGGGAGACTAAACTTTTAATTCTGTTGATGTTTCTGAGCTGGTAAAAAGCTTCTTAGTGAAGCTTTGATGTGGCTGCTGACAGTCAGGTCTGAATCTGACAGATAATCAATTTCAGTTGTAACTGAAAACATGTTCTGTTATTTAATAAAAACAAATGTTACAAGAGATAAAAAGTTAGACTAAACAAATGTATATTTCCCTTACATTGCTCGTCCTCCTCTTCTTACTCTACAGTTTTTTATCCACGCCACGTCTCCTGCTGTTCTTCTGTTTTTACACAGAGTCTCTGTTCTGATGTATACATATTAACCTTTAACTCTGTATTATTTTTATTTTCTAAACTGTTAATTAAAACCTTCCTGATGGCCTCATTAGATTTTCACTTAATTTCAGTTTAAACTCTCATGTTTGTAAATGTTTCTGTACCTTGGTGCAATAAAATTGCTACAAGCTCTTAAAAAGATTAATAAAATAAATAAAGCCAAGTCCCGCGCTGTCACCAGATTTGAACTTAAAATTCTACCAATCACATTAATCAGAAGATTTACACCCCCCCCCCCCCCCCCCAAAAAAAAAAAAAACTCACAAATACACCCTCTGAACAGAGAGAGTGAGCAGAGGTTTCCGGTGAGGGCGTACAGATGAGTGGGGGGGGGGCATGTTTTATGCTCGCTGTGCTGCGTAAGTAATTAAAAACTCCTGTGATCAGAGCAATGCACTCTCTCGATTAAGAAATGCGCTGCTGAATTGATAAATACGCTCCTCGAGGTATTTGGCTGAGATGTAGCGCCATACCTGGCCACTATGAATCCCAGAAGTACTCTGCAAAATTTAAAGTTTAACAGTATGCTGTGAGGCTGCGGTGCTAACCACCACCATGCAGCCCACTTTTTAAAAAATTTTATTTATTTATTTATTTTTATTTTTAATTAAATCAACAACCAGCAAATAAAACAGTGGAACTTATAATTTATGGCATTTGTACTGTAAAAATGTGGTATTGCCCCTCCTTGTTTTTTCTAAGTTAATAAATAAAATAATGTCAGTTTTTACGATCCATGTGAATGATTTGATCATGACTACAGCAGGGTTCATGTAGCGGAAACTGTAAACGCAAACTAAAACTATAATAATTAGAATTAAAACATCCATGGTTGGGGAGTGTGTTGATGATTGGCCCAAGGTGAAAAAAAAAAAAAGAAAGGAAAAAGCGTTTTATTTTCTCTTTAAACCAGGTATGGGGAGGTCAAGAAAGTAAGTCGAGCTGATCTACTTTTTGTATGTTTAATTATAATAAATAAATAAGGAGTTCATTCTGCAGTAGCTAGATAGAGTAGAGAGATAAGAACTGCCTGGACCCCTCATGCAGAGGTTTGTTCTGCGCTCGATGGAGAAAAGCCTTCACACCAACTGATGAAAGGAATTAAGAGAAGCAGAGTTAAGGAATCAGGCCTAAATTGGCTGCATGAGTTGTTTTTGATCAATAAGTAACATTAGAAAGTTTTCTCTTTGAGGAGCCAATACCTTTCATCCAGGAAAGAGAAAAGTTCATCACTGTACACTGTAAAAAATGAGAAGCTGGAAAGTTTCTTTAAAATATTTTTTATGCTTTAAAATGAATGTTAGTCTCTACAACAGCCTCAACTTTCAAAAATGCTGATCTTCACTTACTTCATGGACAGAAAGTCAATTGGACTTTATTTGCTGAAGTCAGAGGAGGAATTTAAATTAAATATATTCACTTTCTTATTTATTTTATATTTGTAGTCGACCTAAATTTTGGACTTTTGAACTTTGCATCACTTATTTATCCACCAAAGTTACTTGACCTACACAAGAAGTTGCCATTAAAGCTGAACTTTTTCAAAATTGTCCTTCCTGACATTGAAAAGGTTCATTCTTATAATCCTGACTTTAATGTATTCTACCAAGCCAAAATATTTATTTAACCCTTTAAACTCTGCAAGATCGGCAGTGCTATCTCTTACATAGTCATCAGTGTCTCAGGAACAATGGTATGTAAAACTGTGGGGTGAATTTGTTGGATAGCTTACCCTTCAGGTGATCTACGAATGTTTTTCAGACATTTATATCCAGGAGGTTTACAATCCAGCCACTAAATGTAGTTTTATTCAGAGACTATCTGGTAAATCCACAATGATCCATGATAGCAGCATTATTTATCACATTTCACCATAAAAACATCACCATCACTACTATGTTGCTAAGAGACCTCTATTTAGACCTGGACATGAGGATGAAGCCACTTCCTGTCAGACTTTCCACCAATCAGAGAGCTTAGATTGACGGTAACGTCCAATCAGGAGCAGCCAAAGATCAACCAGTGAGCAGAAAGTTCTATGTGTGTGTGAAAAGAAGAAAAATAATGCTCCTCTATGGCTGGAATAAAGCCAAGAAGACGTTTCTGATGCACGGTGGCGCCACAAAGCAGCTGAGCTGGAGTTGGTTTAGTGAGGATAGCAGGTAAATAGTAGCAGGAATAACTGGAAATGAGGAAAAAGTGGAAACATGGAAATAATTAATTTAATAATTAATGCTAATATTTTTTCTCCTGAAAGCCAAGACTTGAGAGAACGATGAGATGAGAAAAGGTTTGGTCACTGTTGATCTGTGTGTTATTTCTACAAAGTTCTGTTAGTAATAAATTCTGCTTTGTTGTTTTGTCCATTTACTTCCTTCTTTTGTTTTACCAAAACAGAATTTCTCCTGATATTGTACTCAAACATTTTGAAGAAATGGTACAAATTGTAAATAACCCATTAACTACATACATAATACACCTTTCAGGCCCTCAGAAGTCCAGATAGTATGCGGGACACAGAAAAGCACTCCTACTGTACCCCTTTTTCTGACAGTGTACAAGCTAAATAAAAAATAACTAGTCAGCTGAGGAAAAAGATGGATTGCATCAAATCTTCTCTTTGATTCAATCCTCCATCCTGAGCTGAATGAGAAGACAGTGGAGAGAAAAGTCTCCATTACAACTAGAACCAGGACTGTAAACCTCTATCAGAACCAGAACCAGGAAGAAAAACTTCCACCAGGACCAGAACTAGGAAAGAAACCCCAATCAGGACTAGGAAAGAAAACCTCCATCAGAACCAATAAGGTCGGCCTTCTGTCTGGACTACATTTAAAACAAATGTACTCAGTTTTATTCTTTTTCTTCCAGTGGTCCAAACCCTGCAGCTGGAGCATCCTAAAGCTTGGTAAGACTTAACTTCTCTAAGTGTATTAGTTCATTTCTTATCTCCTCACCGCGTTAGAAGACGAGGCTCACATCATCCTCTGCACAACCCCTGAAAGCCCCGAGTCTTAAACACCGTTAGTCACCGTAAGCCTTCCCTAAGCTGCAGCGCTGCTCGACGCTGAATTGATAATTGAAAAGTAAAGCGGGGGCGATTAATATTTGACAGCATCGTGGATTTAAAGACGATGGCCCCTCCTGGAGTGCGGAGGGGCCCCCTGCTTCAGTGGTTGATGTGAGAAACCCCAGTGAATCAAATCTCCGTCTGGGCCCTGGTGTGTTTCTATCCCTCCGCCTCTGAATCCCTCCATCTCTTGGTCAAGTTTTAATGCCTACCAGAGGGACCGAAGGGGAGGAAGACGAGCTTCTCTGAATCTACGTCGATATTTTCTCTCTCCTGCTGAGAAGAATCACAGCTTTTCTGCTCTTAACTAATTGAAACCTGAACCCCTCCTCCCTCTAGAAGCTCCTTCCTCTTCGCGCTCCGTTCTCACCCTCCTCCACCTCCAACTTTAACAACAAACTCAAGCTTGTAGAAGCTAAACACACAGATTGCCCTGTTTTTGATCTACTCTTCACTTTGTGCTTAACATCGACTTTCCTTCTTACTTTTCTTTAAATGTCGACAGCAGAGGACTTTGTCCCAGGTTTAAGTATGTGCAGCATTTTCTCTGGATTAAGGACTTTGAAGGAAAGTTAGCTTGAGGCTCTGATGTGGAAATGTGCTGCTGGTGAAGGAAAAGATGAAGGGAGGATAAGTGGACGACTCACGACTGTTTGTACAGTTAAAGATCTGCTGTGAGAAGTTTGAAGTAAAAATCAAACTCCAGAACATGTCAGTTTTTTGTCACTGTTAATCACTTTGAGCTGCCATAACATTTCTTTCTTCTGTGGCTCTCAGCTTTCACATTTAAAACTTCACAAAAACCTGCTCAGCACTGTCCAAGAAAAACACCGTGTTTCTTCCCTATAACATTACATTTTGCAACCATGATAAAGAATTCCTACATTAAAGGAGAATGTTTCCAAGCAGAAAGATTTTCCTTTTGTTGCACTTAATTATTTAATTTCGTTTTTGTTTTTTAAATAAATTAATAACAATTAATAAAAATAAATAATACATAAATAATATTGAAATAAATATGAGTGGATGAAAACAACTAAATACATTAAATAAAATACATTATAAAAAGATTACATTTTTTTTATAAATTTGTTATTTATTTATGTAGCATCCTCCAAGCTATAACAATTAAAGACAATTAGGAAAGATCAACAACAACCCTTATAAAGGGAATTTATCAATAACAATAATAGAATTTAAATAGCCATAACATTTAAAAACAAAGAGAATAAATAAGAAATAAGTTAAAACACTAAAAACAAACAACGGAAACAGGAAGGGCAGAAACAAACAGGTTAATTAGTTATAAACTTTTTTAACATAGTCGCCTATAACAGGTTTTGCCATGAAGTTTTTGTACATCTTGACAATTTCTGGCAAGGAAGTAATGACATTATTATTTTTTACTATTATAAAATAAATTACCATAAGATTTTTTTTTTAAATGCCAGCATCATCTCTAGCTATCTCACAATTGCGACAAGTACTATACTAAAAACCAAAAGGGTGAAAATATTAATATCCTGTTAACAAAAATCATGAAAAAAAAGACTGGAATAAAATTAAATACAAAAAATATTAAATAAATTAATAACAATTATTAAATAAAGAAAAAGAAATTAGATTTTTTTAAAAAAAGAAAAATAATGGCTGAATGAACATTTTTAATTCTAATGGCAGCAACACGTATGTAAAAAGTAGTTCCAGGGTGATGTTCAGCATGGTGTAGCATCTCTTCTTCTGACATGTCTGGAAATGTCTGGGAAGTGAGGAGACCAGTTGCTGGAGTTTTAGGAGAGGAATGTTGTCCCATTCTGGTCTGATGCAGGATTCTAGCTGCTCTACAGTCCTGGACCTTGGTTGCTGGATTTCTGCTTCCATGATGCTCCAGATGTTGTGTACTGGTGAAAGGTCTGGACTGCAGACAGGCCAGTTCAGCAGCCGGACTCTTCTCCTGTGAAGCCATGCTGCTGTGATGGATGCAGGATGTGGTTCAGCATCATCTTGCTGAAATCTGCAAGGCCTTCCCTGAAAGAGACGTTGTCTGGATGGGAGCAGATGTTGCTCTAAAACCTCCATGTACTTTTCAGCATTGATGGAGCTTCCCACGCCATAGGCACTAACGCAGCTCCATACCATAAGACAGGTGTGTCCAGAGTCGGTCCTCGAGGGCCGCTGTCCTGCAGTTTTTCAGTGTTTCCTGTTTCAACACATCTGACTCAAATTAAATAGAACCAACAGCCTATTAAGTTTTGCACAATGACTCATTAATTTGAGTCAGGTGGTTTTGGAGCAGGGACACATCAAAAACCTGCAGGATTGTGGCCCTCGAGGACCGAAGCTGGACACCCCTGCAATAAGAGATGCAGGCTTTTCACCTGTCCACTGATAACAAGCTGGATGCTCCCTCTCCTCTTTAGTCTGCAGGGCATGCTGCCCATGCTTTCCAAAAACTAGTTCAAATTTTCACCCAGGCTGTAGATATTAAAATAGATAGATATTTTGTAATAGTAGATATTTTGGAGCTAGTTTGTCTCATACTGGTGAACCTCTTTGCATCTTTACATCTGAGAGACTCTGCCTCTCTGAAATGCTCCTTTTATACCAGTTGTGTTAGTGACCTGTTGCCAGTTAACCTAGTTAGTTGTCAAATGTGCCTCCAGTTGTTTTTGTTTGTGCAAATTACATTTCCAGCCTTTTTTTCTTGTTAGCTGGGTGGTAACCAAGCAACAACTTCCGGCAGCAAAATGTAAAGACTATGCGAAGTGCAAAAAATTGCAGTTCACCCTTCATCCACTAGGGGCTGGCTCCAAAACAGAGTCAATCCCCATAGACTCCAATGTTAAAAAGACCAACTTCACAGCAGGAATAAACATGTTTAAAGCCTGGTACAAAAAACTTTTTTTTCTAACTCATCCGTTTGGATTTTATTTAATCTTGAAATTCAGCATCATTAATAGTGTGTCCTTTTGATTGACAGGTATCCAATATCCAACAATATCCAAAAATCCAACCACCTTAGCTTTAACCAGCCTACCTCTGTTAGCTGATTAGCTACCGTTAGCTCCGGGTTGGCTCAGTTAGCTCTTAGCTACAGGCAACCCGGAGTTTGATAGGTGTCAATCATCCACCCACACCTTCACAGTCCCCCTCTCAGCTCAACCTCTTTGCCCATGTTTGGATTTTCTGGGACTTACGACACACGTGACATTACCAAGATGGCGACAGTGGGAACGCCCAATGAGCTTCAATTAATCTCTTAAGAAACCTACAGGTGACGTTACGGAGGCTCCGCCCATCTTTTATATACAGTCTATGGTGGTAACACAGACTTGGACAACAGTTGAGAGGGAGGAATAAACCCATATGATGGACAGGTGTTTTTATTTTAATGAGACAAACATTCCTCACAGATGCATCTAGGTCACATCAGACAGTTTGTTTCCTGGAAGACATTTTGTAGTTGTAAAGTTTTCATTCTTTTCCCTAAAATGCTCTCACATCCAGCTGTGAGATTGTATTGATTAGAAGCAACTGCAGATCTTTTGATAATCTTTTTATCTTAAGGAAAAGAAAACACTTGGAGCAAAAGCACAAGAACTTTTGGGAACATCAATAATGGATAAATACACAAGCTTAAACCAGATGAGGGTAAAAAGATAGGGTGGGAATTATTTTTAGATTTTCAGGGTGTTATTTTTTTCTGTTTTGTAAACTAAAGATTAGTTTAGCAGATCAGTTCATTCAATCTATTTTTCACCAGTTAGAACCACAACTCAATAACATGGGTTTACTGGTTTAATAAAAGAATAGATCTTAGAGTTATCTGATGGATTTTCTGGAACAGGGATGGGCAAAGTTGGCCCTTGAGGGCCACTGTCCTGCAGGTTTTGGATGTTTCCTGCTGCAGCAAACCTGAGTCAGATTGATGGGTCAACATGACTGGACAGAATATGACAACACGCTGTTGAGACTTTTAATTAGTTTATTACTTGACAATCGAGGGGAGGCTTTGATGGTTCTCATGATGGTGGAGGTTCTAGTTCAGTATGTCAGAGACCCAAACTGACTTAACACCCTGTTAGGAAAACTCTCAAATAAACGACAGACAGTGAGATAGTGAGAAGACACAGCTGTTTACTGCAATTTGTGTCTGCAGACACATGAACTGACAGGTCAACAGACATGTTGAACTGCTGGTTTGGCTTAGGACAATCTCTTATATACCCTGCTCCCATCTGGGAACTGTTTTCAGGATTTTTCCATCACACCCCCAGATGGTTCCTGGAAAGTAAGAAAAGTATGATATAAAAAGGGGATGGATTGATGGAAAAGGGAGAGAGAAAGAGAGAATTGATGAATGGATGAATGAATGAGAGAGAGGGAGGATAGATGGATAAATGAACAGTTGAGAAAAAAGATCAATGAGAAATGGCAGGATGAATGAATGATAGGAGGGAGGGACTGATTAACACAAACTGGTTCAGAAGATGAGCAACTTAGGCTTAGGCAGCTCACTGTGCTGCTGGATTCACGACTTACCACAGACATCACTTCATCTACCCTCATCCTAAACACAGTTACCCTGCAGGGCTGGGTCCTTAGCCCTCTCCTCTACCTACTATTCCCGCATGACTCTGCCCCCACCCACCTGCTAAAACCATTGTCAAGTTTGCCACTGACACCGTCATTGTATGACTGACAAACAACAATGAGACAGCTTATAGAGAGGAGGTTCAGCATCTTGTACAGTGGTGTGCTGTCAATAACTTAGACTTAAGCGCTTCTAAAACCATGGAGCTAACAGTAGACTTCAAAAAATTAAAACAAATACTGTACACCAAGCTGCCTTTTGTAAACTGGGAGAGGAGTTACAGAGATTGTTACGACTTCCTTGCCATGCACATCTCTGCTGACCTAACTGGATGACACATCCATCCATCCCTTGTCTGCCACTTATCCGGAGTCGGGTTGCGGGGGCAGCAGCCTAAGCTTAACCCAGACTTCCCACTACCCGGCCACATTTACCAACTCATCTGGGGGGATCCTGAGACCAGCCAAGAGATATAGTCCATCCAGTGTGTCCTGGGTCTTCCTCGAGGCCTCCTCCCAGTGGGAGGTGCCCAGAACACCTCACCGGGGAGGCATCCAGGAGGCATCCTAACCAGATGCCCGAGCCACCTCATCTGGCTCCTCTCAATGCGGAGGAGCAGTGACTCTACTCTGAGCCCCTCCCGGATCAATGATCTTCTCACCCTCTCCCTAAGGGAGAGCCCAGCCACCCTGCGAAGAAAACTCATTTCGGCCGCTTGTTTCTTCTCGATCTTGTTCTTTTGGTCACTACCCACAGCTCGCGACCATAGGTGAGGGTAAGAACCTAGATCTCCCGTTCCATATTTCCCTCACTCATGAACAAGACCCCAAGATACAACCACCCCCGGGGCCCTGCCACTGAGGAGCTTTTTAACGACCTCAGCAACCTCAGCCCCAGAGATGGGAGAGCCAACACCAGGGTCCTCAGACTCTGCTTCCTCATCAAAAGACGTGTTGGTGGGATTGAGTAGGTCTTCAAAGTATTCCATCCACCGCCTCACAACGTCCCAAGTCGAGGTCAGCAACCCCCCATCCCCACTGTACACAGCGTTGATGGAGCACTGTTTTCCCTTCCTGAGCTGCCCAATAGTGGACCAGAATCTCCTCGAAGCCGTCCACAAGTCATTCCCCATGGCCTCTCCAAACTACCCATCAGCTGCCTCTGGAGTCCCACAGACCAAAAATGCCCGATAGGACTCCTTCTTCAGCTTGACGGCATCCTATACTGGTGGTGTCCACCAACAAGTTCGGGGGTTACCACCACGACAGGCACAGAAAACCTTGCGTCCACAGCTGCGGCTGGCTACCTCAACAACAGAAGCACAGAACACAGCCCACTTGTACTCAATGTCCCCCGCCTCACCTGGGACATAGTTAAAGCTCTGCTGGAGATGTGAGTTAAAACTGTTTCTGACAGGGGACTCCGACAGACGTTCCCAGCAGACCCTCACAACACACTTGGGTCTGCCAGGCCTGACCGGCATCTTCCCCCACCATCTGAGCCAACTCACAACCAGGTGTTGATCAGTTGACAGTTCCGCCCCTCTATTTATCCAAGTGTCCAAGACATGCAGCCACAAGTCCGACGATACGACTACAAAGTCAATCATCGAACTGCGGCCTAGAGTGCCCTGGTGCCAAGTGCACATGTGGACACTTATGCCAGAGCAAGGTGTTCATTATGGACAATCTATGATGAGTACAGAAGTCAAACAACAAAACACCACTCGGATTTAGATCAGGGGGGCCATTCCTCCCAATCGCGCCCCTCCAGGTCTCACTGTCATTGCCACGTGGGCACTGAAGTCCCCAAGCAGAATGAGGGAGTCTCCGGAAGGAGTGCTCTCCAACACATCCTCCTAGGACTCCAAAAAGGGTGGGTACTCTGAACTGCTGTTTGGTGTATAAGCACAAACAGTAAGGACCAGTCCCCCCCACCTAAAGGCGGAGGGGGGCTACCCTTTCGTCCACCAAGGTAAACCCCAACATACGGGCGCCAAGTCGGAGGGAATGAGCATGCCCACACCTGCTCGACGCCTCTCACCGGAGCAACTCCAGAATGGAAGAGGGTCCAGCCCCTCTCAAGGACAGTGGTTCCAGAGCCCAAGCCGTGCGTCGAGGTGAGTCCAACTATATCTAGCCGGAACCGCTCAACCTCTCGCACCAGCTCAGACTCCTTCCCCACCAGAGGAAATTCCACGTCCCTAGGTCTAGCTTCTGCAACCTAGGATCAGACTGCCAGGGTCCCTGCCTTTGGCAGTCACTCAGCTCACACTGCACCTGACCCCTATGGCCCCTGCTGCAGGTGGTGAGCTCACGGGAGGGGAGACCCATGTCACCCTTTCAGGCTGAGCTCGACCAAGCCCCAAAAGGCCTGGCCACCAAGTCCTCACCTCCATGCCCCACCTCCAGGCATGGCTCCAGAGGGGGGCCCTGGTGACCCACGTCCAGGCAAGGGAAACCTGGGTCTTCATCATAGGGGTGACCCTACCAGGGGCATAAAGCCCCCTACAACATAGCCACTAAAATTGTCAGGATGCGCAAACTCCTCGACCACAGTAAGGTGGCGGTTTAGGGAGGAGATATAGCCATATCTCTCCTCAAGTGGGGAAGGCACAACATGGACTGTATTTTCTCAGGAAACTGAGGTCTGCTCACCTCCCTCAGCACCTCCTCACAAACTGTGATGACTTGGTGACAGGTTTGTAAATCACTTTACTTCAGTTGGTTAGAATCCTTCTCTGTAAGCTTCTGCCAAAAGCCATCATTGCTTTTCTTCTTTTACTAGTCAAAATCTCAGTTGCTAAGAAACAATTTGTGTCAGTTGTGGTTTGTTTACACCAAACAAATGAGGCAACAATGCTATTAAATTATCAGAATACAGAATAACAGGAGCAGAAACAATGCAGGATTTGTCAAGGAGAGTGTTAATCCTGACTGCTTTTATAAATCCACACACCAAGTTCTAGACTTCCAACATTTTCCATGTTTTCATCTGCTCATCCATGTAGAAGCTAACATGAAGCAATAAATAGTCTGTGATATCTGTTAACTGAATTGATAGATATTTCTCCAATTAAAAGCTTTAAACTTTCTTGGATAAAGTTATTTAAACTATCTAAAGCTAAACTTGAATCTAAACTGAGAAGATGCTCTGACTTGGTCTTGCGTCTTCCTTGCACAACATTAGCCATTTTGCTTTATTTCCCCCAATTTCATTCACCACAAGTATGTAAATGTATACAAACAATAGGAAGTTAAAATGAAACTTCACCGTGCAGAAAGTGAGCATAGCAGACAAACTTCTGTCTGACAGCATCACAAGTCAAAGCAGAAATTCCTCCTGAGGTTAGTTATCAAACTTTTCAAAGGTCTGCAGGTTGTTTCTCAGGTTCTATGTGGAGGCATTTGAAATCACAGGAGAGGCCACATGATGAGAAAAATGTTAGGCTGCAGCTGCAGATTACAGCCACTGATCAATATCATCAATACCTGATGGAGTTGGGTATGAAAACTGATTAAAGACCTCACGAAAGAGAAACCAGACAGGGAGGAGAAGACATCTTGGGTTTTGTAGGAAAAAAGAAAAAAAATCAAGTGTAAAGAAGATTAGGAGACAGGCTGCTATAAACAGAGCAAATGAAGGGTCAAATCTTAACTCCATGAGGAAGACAGATCTAAGGTATGAGAAAAGATAAGAAGATGAAGAAAAAGCAGGAGAGACAGACAAAAGCAGGAAAAATGCTCTAGTTGTCATTAGGGAACTTTTTAAAAAAGAGACACTTTTAAAGGGTTAGAAATTTACAGCTACAGCTCATTTCACACACGTAGATTAGCTTCTAGTGCTCAACTGCTTGTTAAAACAATATCTAATCAGCCAATCACCTGGCAGCAACTCAATGCATTTAGTCATGTAGACATGGTATAGACGACCTACTGAAGTTCAAACTGAGCTTCAGAATGAGGAAAAATTTGATTTAGGTGACTTTGAATGTGGCATGGTTTTTGCTGTTGGTCTGAAGAAGACAAAATATCCAGTGAGCAGCCGTTGTCTGGACCAGAATGTCTTGTCGATGTCTGAGGTCAGAGGAGAATGGGCAGACTAGTTGGAGATGATAGAAAGGTAACAGGAAGTCAAATAAGCACTGGTTCCAACCAAGGTCTGCAGAACAGCATCTCTGAACCCACAACACATCCAACCATGAACCAGATGGGCCTCAGCAGCAGAAGACCACACCGGGTGCCTCCTTTCAGCTAAGAACAGGAAACTGAGGCACACAGACTCACCAACACTGGACAATAGAAGATGGAGAAACGTTGCTGGTCGGATGAGTCTCCATTTCAGCTCCACATTCAGATGGTAGGCTCAGAATTTGATGAATTTGGTGGAAACATCATGAAAACATGGATCCATCGTGCCTTGCTTAAAGTAGCACTACATAACTTTCAGACCTTAAAATTAATCTTCTGACTTGTTTTAATGGCACAGTGACATTTGTCACGTACATTCCTGGAGCCATCGTTGCCCTGCAGCATCCTGTAGCTGAGAAACCAAAGAACACTGCAACACTTTACATTATTGTTGTAAAAATAATCAATTCTCAGATTCTAATCGGTATCAAAAGATATGAAGCTGGATGTTGAATTAGGCCAGGTTCACACTGCAGGCTGAAATGACCCAAATCTTTTTTTTTTATTTTTTTGCCCTTATGCTACCTGTATCTGATCTTTTCATAACAGTCTGAACGGCAAAGATCTGATTTTTTCAAATGCGACACAGGCCACTTGGATATGTGGTCCTAAATCTGATACGTATCGGATCTTTTGCCATGCGTCAGCCAGGTTGCATTAATCCAACCTACACGTCATACACGACATTGTTTATAATCTCCTTATCTGTAAAGGCGCTCACATCACTCTCCCACCACTCCTGGCTGCGATTCCGTACCCACGTTTCTCTGTACAGACATTGCTGCCACTGCTCCACAAAATGCCATGGCCACAAATCTGGCTCTCCTCTTTTGTAATCTCCTCCTTAAAGGCAAAATAAGTAGCATTGACACCTAGTGTTTCAACTTCAGAAGTGCAGTCGAAAGAGAAAAACACGGAGAGATTCCTTCCCCTCTCCCTTCCTCCCTCCCTCCTCCTCGGAGCGTTGCGCATAGGTTGCTGGTTTGTGAGAGGACGGTTCTTTTATCCAGTCTATGAAGGACGGAGAACAAAGCGCCAGCAAACATCATGATGAGGAGCGAAGATGATTTACACACACAGTAAGTTGCTATGCTTTGCAATGCTAGCGCTAATTTCACGCGCTAATTTACGTTAGCATAAAATGGAGTGTAAACAAAAGCTACATTAATCAACAAATGCCACGCAGCGGCAGTTTTACCATAGTGTCACTCAATAAATTAATTTGATAGTAATTTCACAAGTTTATAAGGACAAACACAGTATTCACTTGGCCCAAACATCATTACCTTTGTTCTTTTAAACTAATAGGCCACCAATTTACTCCACTAATACATCCACACAGTCACATAAATTAATTTAATGAGTGCAGAGAAATAAATTAGACTAAAATCTTTGTAAATCAAGATAAACTTTTCGGTTAATTTAAGCAAAATTCTGGTGTTTACCTGTCCAGCTCAGACTTCTCCACCTTTCAAAAGATTCTCCAATATTGATCCTCGTTTTAGTCCATTTTTGGTCGTTTGTTTTTTTAGCAGGATGCTGAGGCTTTTTAGGTTTTTAGGAAACTATTTCTGGTCCGCTTCTTTTACTAGCTTCCATACCTGCACGCTGTTGCTCTTTTGCCGACATAAAATACCAAACGCTGCCTTGTTGTTGTTAGGCAACTGTGGAGAGTCGCATATGATTGGTTAAGGAACCAGGAAGTTGAAAAGAGCAACACATTGCACCCAAGTTATTCCGGCACAGAACTCTTATTTTGAAGGAGAAAAAATAGGAGACAGATTGTTTATAGGGAAGCCTCCTTTTATCCCTCGCAACAAATGAGAACATTTTAAATTATTTTTAAGGGAAAAATCCTAAATATTCAGCCATTGAAAACAAGCTGGCTACGGTTGGACAATAACTTTAAAATTGCAACATACGTGCCGCTGTTACCACAAACACGAAGACATCACACACGTTAACTGTCACGTCATAGTGTTTTCTACGCATGCAGGACAGTTTTGATGCACATAAGGTTCATACAGGAGATCACATACAAGTCGCATTTAATTGGAAATGTGAACGGACTCTCAAAAAAAAATCTGATTTCACAAAAAAAAAAAAAAAAAAAAAAAAAAATTAAATTCAGCATTATGCCCTGCAGTGTGAACCTAGTCTTCATTAAGGGGGATGTCAAAGTAAAAATCTGCCAAAGTTCAGTAGTGTTGCTTTAAATAGTTTATTGGTTTAGAGTTTAAACAGCCTACCTGAGTATTGTTGCTGACCATGTCATCAGTTACCACACTATACAAATATTCTTTCATTATTAGTATTATTTTATTATTGTTTATTATGTTATTGCTATTATAATAATAATTATTATTATTATTAATATTATTATTATTATTATTATTATTATTATTATTATTATTATTATTATTATTAGAATTGTTGTTATAAATGTTGAATATTTTTTAACACTGTTGGTTTTCTTTTTAACCGCACCTATGTAACACCAGGTACTTCATTTAAACTTTATAAACTTAATAACTTTATGAAAATATAATGTACATACTTCTTTTTTCTACTTTGACTTTTTATTTCTACTAACTTATTGTCTTCTTTTATAATTGTAAAATATTACAATGAAAGAAATAAAATACTAAAACTAGAAAATTTCAAGAAATTTTGATGGGTGTGAATGCAGCTACTGCCCACTCAAAACACCATCACCAAGCTAATATGGAGAGCGAAGAGATCGCCAAGAATGAAGAGAAAGCCTCAGATCAGCTGAAACCCTCAGTTTATTTAAATCCCGGTTAAAAACCCACCTGTTCTCTGCTGCATTTCAGTAGTTTTTATTTAGAAGTCAAATCTACATCTGGTTCTTTTAAGCTAGAATCATGTTTTAATAATGTCTTTCCCCACACTGGAATTTTATTTCTTGCATTTTATCTATTTTATTTTAGCATGTTCGTTCTGTTTTTATTTCATTAATTGCATTTCTTTAATCTTTTTTTTTAATGCACTTGTATTGCTTTCTGCACCCTGCTGAAATGTTTTATGTAAAGCACTTTGAATTGTCTTGTACATGAAATGTGCTATACAAATAAATTTGCCTTGCCTTGTCGTGATCATGCCTTGCTTGAAAGGGATGTTACTGATGGACGATAAAGTCTGGTGCCTAATGTCGAGGCTGGAAATGCACATAGAGAGAGTCAGCAGATGAAGAATCCAGCGGCAGCCGATATTTCTTTGTTTCGTGGAGGAAGAAAGAAGAGCAGAGCACCGCAGGCAAAGGAGACGACATGTAAGTTTAACTTATTAAACATGCGCCGATTGTATGCGTGTCATATGAGTAAATATTTCAGATGGTATTCAACTGTCTGCGTTAAGCATATTACAATAAGTAAATGTTTCAGACGGTAGGTTTATTGTAACTCTTGCTCTGTTTGCGTTTCAGACATCGCTGCGGTTCATTGACCAACACTCCTCACCATTCAACTGGTCCGGAGCAAATCTGATGACTGGTGGAAAAAGGCTGTTCCTAGTTTTACCGAGCAGTGGATAGAGAATTTCCGTAGACATTTCAATACATCTGTCACCGCCTGAAGCCTGCACTGGAGATGGTAAGGAGGGAAGGACTGGGTGCTAGCTCGTATGTTTGGGTAGCAGGAAACAAGATGCTATGTCAGTCAGGATGTAAGGACTAAGGACAAAGAGGTCAAGGATCATCTTTCCACAGGCTTCAGTGGCTGGGCACTTTATTATGACGACTCAGTGTTGTAACAGTTTCTGTAAACAATAATAATAATAAACAAAATATTGCTCGATCAATTGTTTGGAGTTAATTCACTTAAACAAATATACCAATTTGGCATACAGAACATCAATAATAATCACCCAGCAGTCAACATCTAACCATTTTGCAGTAAATTAAGTTACACGGTGCCACAGCACCCTCTACTGGTTACATACAAATCTCCCAGCTTAGCGCTCTCCCACAGCACACTCACTTCCCCAGCTCCCCCCTCCCCTCACGGAGCAATTAACTGCTTCACATGAACACAATAAGCAGAAAGTAACTTACTTCTAAAATAACAAACATATAGCTGTTGCCTTTGTGGGGAAACTAGAAAATACAGGGAGTAGTGGGTGCACCACATGTATACCACTACACATGTATAAACAACCACAACACATGTATAAACAAACAGTACTCACTCTTGTCATTCACTGAACACTTACAGAGTCATGACAAAGGCACACTCTAACAAAGAGGACACAACTTCCGACTAACTAGGAGTAGGGTCTCCGTGAACTAAACAAGAATGTGAGCCGTCTGTTAGCTTTGCCGTATGTGCTTGCTGTACACTCTGAGCAGAAGCTTCCAGAACATTACATCACTTCTTACCAGCGGTAGTAAGGAAACTAACAAACGTCCTTCAACAGTAACAGCCTTCTATACAGCCGCCCCCAAATGTGCATAGCATGTTTGCATTTTAAAAAAGGCTCGAGGCAGATGTGGTTCCACCAACACACAAACTGCTTCATCTTGTAGGTTAGGAGGAGAGGACTGCCATTTCTGTCTTGTCTGTAATCCAGGCAGATATTCTCTAATAAACCTGGACCAGAACTGATCCGCCAGGATTTGGGAGTGTCTCCTGCGCCGGCAACTCAACATCTCGGTCTCTTGGTACACCACCGGAGGGAGTGAGCCATCAGGCCGCCCCATGAGCAAACTGTTTGGGGTCACCGAGTCTGGATCCGCTATTTGAAAAGATACATATCCTAACGGTTTTGAATTGAGGATGGCCTCTACTTCTAGAAGCACCGTGAGTAGCACTTCCTCAGGGACAGGTTGAGCTCCAACGCATTTGTAGAGTGCAGACTTGACAGATCGGATTTCTCGCTCACATACACCACCAAAATGAGGAGCTGGACGGTTCAAGTTGAACTTAATCTTTTGGCGGGCCAGCTGTTGCTGGAGGGCTGGTACCATATTCTCAGTTCTCGTTCAGCACCTTTAAAGTTGGTTTCCTGATCTGACCACAGCTGTGCTGGAAAGCCTCTCCTGGCGACAAACAGTCTCAAGGCCATTAAGTAGGCGTCTGAATCCATACTTTTAAGGAGATCCAAATGAACTGCTCAGGTGGTCAGACATTTGAAAATAATGCCCCAGTATTTCTCCTGACGTCTACCAGCACTCACCATTATGGGCCCGAAACAATCTACACCAGGGAAGTAGAAAGCTGGTTTGTGCAGCCTAAGACGAGCAGCAGGAAGATCTGCCATCCTGGGAATAGAAGACTGACCCCTCCAACGCTGACATTCGGCACAGGTTCGTTGATGCTTGCGAACTGCCTCTCGTCCACAGAGGATCCAGTACAATCTTCATATCTCTGCAAAAATCCGCTCAGGGCCAGGATGGCATAGATCACCATCATACTTTTGCATCAGAAGATGAGCAAGTGGATTGGATGAATCAAGGAAAACAGGGTGAAGGGGTAGGTCTAAACCCTCCAACCTTCTGAGCCGGCCAACAACCCTTATTAGACCAGAGGTATAGTCAAGAACAGGGGCTAAAGTGAGCAGAAGGCTTGATGGTGACACTGGTTTCCCTGCTACAAGTAGCTTGTAGTCCTTAGGAAAGGGCTGCTGTTGAGCTTCCTGCAGAACTTTGAGCTCAGCTTGCCGATAGTCCTCCATTGTGAGTGGTTGGGTGGGTGAGAGCTCCTTTGTGCTCTTTTGCCATGTCTTCCCCAAGCTCCTGCCAGGAACTGTAACTCTTAGCACCTGGGCCATCTATGAGGGTTGTGGCTGTAGCTCCACAAAAGGCGGTTTAACAGGTGGTACAGCCTGGTCCTCTTGTTGATCAGTGCTGGGCCATTCAGGCCAGCTGTCTGGGTTTTGCAGGAGAAAAGAGGGTCCCTGGGACCATCAGTTTGGTTCCCCAGAGTCTTTCAGGGTTTTACCTCTTGTTAGGTCGCCATCAGGATTCTGATCTGAATCCACATAGCACCAGCTGTAATCGTCTGTCAGTTCCTGTATCTCTGCCACTCTTGTGCCAACAAAGACTTTCCCAGAACTGGGAATGGAGCCAAGTGAGCACCGTGGTGGAGTCTGACCACAGGACGATGCATGCTATCTCCAGGGTAAGTTCTCTTTTTAGGAGACTGGCGAGTTGTGCAGCTTAGAGAGCTGCACACAGTTTCAGGCGAAGAATGGAGTGCACCCGTTTAGGAGCTACTCTGGAACAAGCTAGGAGGAAGGAGACATGTCTCTATCCCCTTTTATTCTCCACCCTTAAGTAGGCCACAGCTCTGTATGCTTGCTCTGAAGTATCTGCAAAGATGTGCACTTCGTAGGTAACAGTTTCAAGGTCGAAGTTAAAGGGAACATATGCTCGGGGAAAGGTAAGGAGAGGTAAGAACTGTAGTTCATTCTCCCAACTGGACCAGGCTTGGAACAGGGCAGTAGGTAAGTTTGGATCATCCCAACTTTGTTGTTTGTCCCACAGTTGTCGAACAATAAGCTTTGCCCTAGTAGTGAAAGGCAATGGGTAACCCAAAGGGTCATACTGGGAAGCTACAACCCTATAAATGTTCCTTAGGGTTTGGGCATCATAGGATACAGGTCTTTGCTTGAAGCCAAGGGAATCTCTCCCACAGTTCCAAATTTGACCCAATGTGGATTCCTGAGGGTTGACCTGGTCCTGTGCTAACCAGAGGTCAAGGCTCTGAGATCTGGCATCTTGGGGCGGGTGGTCCAGGACACCGGGTTCATTGCAGGCCCACTGCCGTAACTCAAACCCTGCAGCGGACAGGAGGTAGAGGAGATGAACCACCAGTTGCTTACCCTCCTGAGAAGTGAGCACACTCTGGAGACAGTTGTTTACATAAAAACAATGTTCAACAAAGAACCTCAGGATGTCATCAGGCTGGCAGTGCCCAGTAACATGGCGCTGAAGAGCATATGTGGCACAGCAGGGGTCTGCAACTGGTGCCTAAAGGAAGGAATTGCCATTCAAACACTCTTGGGGGCTCATCCACCTTCAGGTCACGCCACAGGAATCTTAGTAAGGGCCGATCTTCAGGTAGGAGACGGACCTGATGAAACATCCCTTTGATGTCTCCACTGACCAATGTGGGGTGGTGAAATGTTTACAGGTGTGTACTTTTATAAGTCTCCACAAGTATTTGAAGCCAGACCTTCATTAAACGTGATAAACTTTATCCTGCGAAGTGGTGCATTTTAAAAAGTTGATAAACTGTAATATAATGCACACCCCAAGATAAAGATTCAAAATGTAGTCAGCAAAGCTGGATTATTTAATATTTTATAGCTATTATTGGTTAATAACTACTTAATATTTTTATTAGCTAATATTTCATAGATGTGGCCAAACCACAAAATTTAAGTCCAGTTGAAATGATTAAGCCTGCTATTATAATCAGTTCTGTGTGGCTCTATATGAGCATACATGTTCTTTTTACATTTGACTTTTCTTATTGTCGTAGATAAATTCTTTATCAAAAGGGCTTGCTGATATTAAGAGTCTGCAGACAGAGGTCTTTAATGATCCTTTATTCGGCCGACCAGGGGGACACCCCTTTCAGGATAAAGACCACGTACTGGATACTGGAAGGTCTGTTGGAAATTGGAAAGGTTGTAAGTTCGTACCAGACCACAGGTAACACCCCTGTTGTAAATAAAGTTGATTTTACACCTGAACCGCAGCCCACCGTGGTTACTGATGGCCAACCAGACAATGGGGTGGTTGAGTCATTCACCCTTCCCCCTCAAGGGTTAGATACTTTGGTAAATAGTTATCATGATAAAACATTAAAGGGGGGGGAGGTTAAGGATGTAAAGGGGCAACCGGAAGTACGAGGGTTTAGACCTAGTGAAGATTACTTATGGAAGGAAGCGATGGCCAATACTTGGTATCGCTGGGCTTGGCTGTCAGTAAAGGAAATGACATCGGAGGAATGCATATGGTGCTCAAAGGCGCCTGGAGCCCCTCCGGTTGTTGTCCCAGATAAGTACAACTCTTGGGAGTGTGCCCAGGAACAACGCCGAGTGTGTGAAGAGGAAGCGTTCAAGTCTACAACGACGAATGCTTTCTTCGGGCTCCCGATGTGTGGTATGAAGTGTAGATTACTTTATGGGGCCCAGAGGATGCATGGTTATTTGAATAAATATAGGGGTTACAAAATCCAGGAATTGTGTGAACCTTACCAGGTGGCAAATACCGCCATGGCCCCTCCCACGGTCTACGAGGTGGACTATAACGCCGCATACGAGTGTTTTGCCAGCGGAGGATTTCTCCAGCAAAATGGGATAATGGTGGGGAACACGACGGTAAGATGTAATGTCACATGGGTATTATCATGGTTTCCAGAGTCTGGTATGTCTCCTCTCTTCATAACTAAAGCAGTATGGTTTGAAAACCCGGAGCCCCCACATCAGGACTGTCAGAATATGTCTATCACGGTTCCAACCCTATTTTGGTTCGGAGACCAATCACATGTGGTCGCTGATAGTTTCTGGTTATGTGGAAATAATCTGCTACGTAGCACCCTACCCCCCTCTTGGGTGGGGTTGTGTGCTACTGTTCGCTTAAAGGTGCCAGCTATGGTAGTATACAATGGTGTAAATAATATTCTTCACTTAAAACGAGACAATGGCGCGCTGCGTAGGAGTAGGCGTCGGGTCTCGGGTTCTCATGAGGTATATCGGGATGCAATTGGAATTGCTAAAGGGATTCCTGTGGAATTTTCGGCCAGAAATGAAGTAGTGGCCGGCATAGAATCTATACTACCATGGATAACGGTGAATAAAAATGTTAACTGGATAAATTATATATATTATAATCAACAGCGGTTGTTTAACCACACCATCGAGGGACTGAGTGCTCTAGGGGAACAGCTGCATGAGACTAGCAGACTCGCACTTCAGAACCGGCAAGCATTAGATTGGCTTCTGGCAGATAAGGGTGGAATATGTCAAATGTTCGGGGAAGACTGTTGTACCTTTATTTCAGCTAACACAGCGCCGGATGGTTCCTTTACATCGGCCATGGATGAGATAATACGGGTGGGAAGGGAGGTGCGAGAGCATGCTGGGAAGAGCGACTGGTCCCTTGATTGGTTGGACCAGTTAATGGCTGACTGGAAAAATGTATTGATAAAGGTGGGAGTTGGGTCAGCTTTGGTTCTGATCCTTCTTTTCTTGTTTGGCATGTGCATCGTTCCTGCCCTGAGGAGAGCATGGAGGACGAGTCTCAAGAAACAGACCTCTGTCATCATGGCTGCCCAATTGGTCCGTACTGAGTTGGACCTGTGACGTCTCAATAAAACTACAGTCGGTGGGACAAAGGGGCGGCAGCCTGTGACGAAAGGCTGGTGACCCAATGCTCCTGTCTGCCTCCGGACTGGAAAAGGACTCTATTTTGTGTTGTTCACGTGTGAATTCTGTAGTCGGTAATCTTCTGTAATAGCTTGTCCTAGTGAAAACAGATTGTAATGGAGTTTCTTTGTTGTGTGTGTATGGTTACTTGCTGTCATAGTACTTAGAAGGTCTCCTGCAGGGGTTCACTGGCCTACCCGTGCCTGAGTGTCAAGTAAGATCAAAAGTTACCGGTGCTCGCCCAGAGGGGGGGCACGGGGGAATTTTTTCTCCCTTCGGGGTTTTTTTCGCCCTCGTACGGGAGGTTCAGATTGGCTCCTATGTTATGCTTGAGACCTGCGTGTGTGGACAAGTGTGCATAAAAGTTTTTCCCTATTGTAAGTTTCAGAGTATCGTCTTAGGGCCGATTACTCTGAAATATTTGAAAGGGGGAAATGTGGAAGTATTAATACATCAGAGTTGAAAAACAACAGGTGCAGTGGCCCTGGTCAGCACAATATTAATAGTATGACATTATAACATGATATCAAAGTGATGTCAACTAATTACCAGTCAGCCCTAAAAGGCTGTGTGTGTGTATACAGAAATAGTGACAGGCAGGCTATATAAGCTTGGAGAAATGAATGTACGTGGTCTTTATCCTGAAAGGGGTGTCCCCCTGGTCGGCCGAATAAAGGATCATTAAAGACCTCTGTCTGCAGACTCTTAATATCAGCAAGCCCTTTTGATAAAGAATTTATCTACGACATTATCTCCATTAAATCAAGAGCAGAAATTTTTATATGCATTAAAGCTGTTTTATTTACCTGATTGATGCAGCAAGGTGTGCTGGTGGCAGCAGGAACATACAGATGCTGTTCGGTTCTGCCTCTGATTAAGTAAACATGGATCAGAACCATTTTATATACTAAAAAGATGGCAAAACAGGTGAAGCAGATCAGCTCACCTATTTTGGTGGTATCTGAGAAGAAGTCTTAGGTCTATACAGAAGCTTTAATGATTCTTGTGTTGTTTACTAACCTTCAAACTCCTCTGAGGAGTGTGGTGTTTTCACAACAGATGATTGCCTCCAGAAACCACACGCAGGAGTCCTTTGCTGTGGCGTTGCCAGAGTATGCAGGACGGTTGCCCAAGGTGTTGAATTAACTGGTTTTTCGGTTCGTCTCACTCTGGTTGTTGGGGTTCTTAATTTATTTGTAGTCTTCTACCTGTGCTGCTTTGTGTTATAGTAAATCCCAGCATTCTCTGACTGAGAACTGATTGTCACAAATATTTTTATATTCCGCTGCGAGCCTTTAAACCTTCTCTGAATATTCTCTGAAGCATAGACGGTCAGAAAAGCTTTGACCTCCTCATCGGTCCATTTATCACATGCTCTTTTGTTGTTGTCATCCTTATCTGTTTTTTTTAAATGGCAGGGATCTGGCAAGGAACATACTTTCCAGTCACCAAACACCTATGATAAGAAGCTAAAATGGTTATAGGAACTGAAGGCCTTGGCTAGTTCCTTTAAGCCCGAATGTGCAAAAAAAACGGCTTGGTTCCTAAAAAAGTTATAGGAACTTCAAAAGGTTCCTACAGTCGGAAAGGGGCTATGGACACACAAGAAAAGTGTGTGTGTTTGTGTGTGTGTGTGTGTGTGTGTATGTGTGTGTTTGAGAGAGAGAGAGAGAGAGAGAGAGAGAGAGAGAGAGAGAGAGAGAGAGAGAGAGAGAGAATGAAAAAGAGGCATGTGAGAAGGAGAGGAGAAATAGAGGACATGTCGTCTGTATTAATGAGAAGGACAAGGAGACAGGAGAAGACAACAGAGAGACACACCTGGAGTCATTAGGAGGACAAAAGCAGGTGAAAATCTCTATTATGAATGTGTAGGACTGAATGAATTAGGTGAAAGGTCAACTGGCTCCTCACAGCTGAGATTGCTAAGTGAGATGTCATGACAACAGCCCTCACCTTTGCTGACAGGCACTGACAGTTATATCTAAGCCTGGTACACACTTAACGACTTTTGCGCTGTTTTTGTTTAGCCTCTTCCCGCACTCGTACGGCAAACGCCCGATCATCATGAGATTTCCCTGTTCAATTATCATTTGGTCTGAGGTGTGTCTGAGATTTGTCCCGATAATCCACTCCGAAATGGGTCATAGCCGACAATCGGAAATATTGAACATGTTCTGTGGAACACCGACGACTCATGCATTGTGACTGCATGAATGGTGATGTGGTACAGAATGTAGCCAATCAGACAGCGAGCTGGCTGGGCCAAAAGGAAGTAAATAAAGTCTGTGTTCATGCCATCTCCAGTCTGTTATTTTTTTCAGTTCTGGCTATTTCTGCTAACAATAGTCCCAGTTGTGTTTAGTTGTGTTTTCCGATTGTTACATTTCTTCTTCGATTTTTGCCAGTTGTTGCTATGGTTCTTCTTTTACGTTTCAACATGTGTTCGGTTCGGAGGACTAGATTGTAAATGAGTTGCGGAACAGCATTGTTATGTGTGTGTTGTTCTGTGATTACATTATCGTAGCCCACCACACACATTACGATCAAAACTGATTTTTTTATCTTCAAGTGTGAGGTCTCGACCAGATGAAAAATCTCATAAGATTAAAAAAATCGTTATGTGTGTACCAGGTTTTAGAGAGAGACAGAAAAGGAGAACCGGTGCCCTCACTCTGATCAACATTCCGAACTCTTCTTCGCTGAGAGAAAACCATAAGAGATATCAAAATAATTTTTTCACCGTGAGTACCAGTAGGGTCTGAGAAACACAGGGATATAATTTATTTTCCTGTAATTTGAACAGAATTTAAACGGTGGTGAGTTCAAAAACACATGAGATTTGAGAGAAAAAGAGCTTCTGTAGAATGGGAGTTAAAGGGAGAAAGAAGTAAACTCTGTGATGCTTGTAGCTCTGTAGCTAAAAATCTGTATATCCCAGCTCAAAATGAGGTGATGTCTATTTGAACCCAACTTAATTTGCTTCGTTTTGACATATAATTTGTGTATGTAAAGTGAAAACTCTGGCCGTGAGACACATTTGTTTGAACTTGGATTAGAAGATTTTATTTAGAGTTTGGCTAGAGTGGAGGCGGATTTTGGGGATTTTGTCATTTTTCCTAAAATGTAACCTGCGACTGTGTCAAAACCGTAAAAGTTATATAAATATCCTTTGAGTCAGTCAAAGTTTTATTTTTCGTGACCCGTTTAAACTTCGAATGATTCTATGTGGAAATATGGCTAAGTTGTAGGCTTCCAAAGTGACCTGGGTGTTTGGCTCATCCTGGCAAATCCTATAGGACAAAAAAATCAAAGTAGCGAATTGCGTAAACACCATAAGACTTTGTAGAGAAAAAGACAAAGTTCACCATTCCCTATCGAGATGCACGTTTTCATATAACTTTTGTGGGGGTAGAGGCAAAACTGTGGGAGGAGATACACGGCAAAGTTTGTGACAGAAACGGAAAAAGTTTAACTAGAAAATTTCAAGTAATTTTGATGGATACCAATGCACCTGTTGCACCCCTGCCCCTGGCACGCCAGCCGTGTGGCCATAGCCGCAGTGGCATCAAAAGGTATCAACTAGTGCGAGGGAGATGCCTTGAAATTGATACAAACATGGCTGTGAATTTAAACACATGAAAATCCCACATGGCCACTAGGTGGGGATAGAGTCGTTTTTCATGTACAAACATGCTCAGGTTGGTACTCTGATTAAAACTGGCAAATATCACTGCGTTTGGTCAACTGAGTTCCAAGTTAGATGCACTTCCTGTGCCATGGGGAAGGACCGAAACCTCACAGGAAGTTTTTTAACATCATAGATGCAAGAAGTCAGTCATTATTTCAATACTGAAGTCATGAAGGGTGACATTTATGAGTTAGAATTGGTTTTACAGGTATCAAAGGGTTAAAATGAGAGGACTTGTCTACATGTAGATTTCTTCAGACTGGCACTGGAGTGAAACATGTTCAGTTTCGTGATCTCAGAAGCATGAATTAAACATCTGCAGAATTCAAGGTGGCCAGTAGGTGGCGCTGTAGTCGTTTTTCATGCACCAACATGTTCAGTTTGGAACTGTAATTACAATAGGCAAATATCAGGTTATTTGGTCAACTGAGATTCGAATTAGAGCTACGTCCTGTTCAATGGCGAAGGATTGAAACCTCACAGGAAGTCATTTTTATCATGATGGTGCAAGAAGTCAGTCATCATTTCAAACCTGAATTCATGATGTGTTTCTGCTTCCATCATCTTTCTACTTCAGTTGTGTTTCTACTGCCATCGTGTTTCGACCTCCATTATCTTTCTTCTTCCATCGTGTTTCTTCTTCCACCATCTTTCTACTTCCATCATCTTTCTACTTCAATTGTGTTTCTACTGCCATCATGTTTCTACTTCCAATCATCTTTCTACATTGTTCGTGTTCCATTGTGTTTCTACTTCAGTCATGTTTCTACATCCATCATCTTTCTACTTCCATCATGTTTCTACTTCCATTGTGTTTCTACTCCTGTCTTTGTTCTACTTAAAATGTGTTTCTACTTCCATCATATTTCAACTTCCACCATTTTACTACTTCCATCATGTTTCTACTTCCATTGTGTTTCTGTTTCCATTATATTTCTACTTTGATCGTTTTTCTATTTCCATCATGTTCCTACTTCCATCGTCTTTTCACTTTCATCATGTTTCTACTTCCATCGTGTTTCTACTTCCATTGTGTTTCTACTCCTGTCTTCGTTCTACTTAAAATGTGTTTCTACTTCCATCATATTTCAACTTCCACCATTTTACTACTTCCATCATGTTTCTACTTCCATTGTGTTTCTGTTTCCATTATATTTCTACTTTGATCGTTTTTCTATTTCCATCATGTTCCTACTTCCATCGTCTTTTCACTTTCATCATGTTTCTACTTCCATCGTGTTTCTACTTCCATTGTGTTTCTACTCCTGTCTTCGTTCTACTTAAAATGTGTTTCTACTTCCATCATATTTCAACTTCCACCATTTTACTACTTCCATCATGTTTCTACTTCCATTGTGTTTCTGTTTCCATTATATTTCTACTTTGATCGTTTTTCTATTTCCATCATGTTCCTACTTCCATCGTCTTTTCACTTTCATCATGTTTCTACTTCCATCGTGTTTCTACTTACATCATTGTTGTGACATAACAGTGTTGACGTGATAAAGATGTGATGAAGGAAACAGTCAGAGGGCTGGTTGGTGAAAGAAGCTGCTCATTCAAACTGAAATGGAAAATACTATTAACTCCATCCATCCATCCATCCATCCTTCCATCCATCCATTCGTCCATCCATCCATCAATCCATCTATTCATTATAGCCAGTATGCTTCACTATTTTGTGTGATAAACATTTATTAGCTTGTAGGATTATATTAATAAGCTCAGTATATTGTGTGATACACTTTGGCCTATTTACATGGTGGAATGTTTCTTATATAACATAGTAGATATACAGGCTTAGGACACCCACGCACGTGAAACTATTTTAATAACTGCAGAAGTTGGTATGCAAACTCTCTGTGAGTGTCCAGACACACAAACAGGTCCAAATAAAAGAGCAGTGACTGAGAAGTGGAAATTCTGTCCAACAACAGAGACAAGCCAACCTGGGGTCAGATGTTGGGTGCGGTGGGGCCACCTCCTGGCCTTGGACCTGCATAAAACCACTGGGGCTCAAGTTAAGTTTCGTTCTTCTCCTTGTGAGCAAAGACACATTTTGTCTGCTTGTTAGTGACAACCAGAGCTCTGCACCAGCACATTCAAATTCTGATGTAACCTGAATTGTAATAATAAATCTTTTGAATAAAAATTACTGTTTTCTCTCCTGATTATTCCCAAATCAACGAACACGCGAATCCTTGACCAGGTAAAGCCTAGGATTCAACACCATCCATCCATCCATTCGTCCATTCAGCCATCTGTCCTTCCATCCATCCATCCATCCATCCATCCATCCATCCAGGGAGCAGTCAGAAAGCTAGTTGGTGAAAGGAACTACTAGTTCAAATGGAAATGGAAAATACTATTAACTCCATCCATCCATCCATCCATCCATCCATCCATCCATCCAGCCGTCCAGTTTTATTACGTCTGCCAAGACTGAAGTCATGTACTTGGTTTTGTTGGTGTGTCCATCTGTCTGTCAGCAACATAACTCAAAAAGTTATAGCTGGATTTTGATGAAATTTTCAGGAAATCTCAGAAATGGGATAAAGAACAAGTGATTATATTTTGGGGGTAATCCAGGAACCTTTTAAAGGTTACATTACTATGGCGATTGGGATAATTTTGCCATTAGAGCTTCTAACTAAAAAAAAATCTATGCCTGCCATCATTTTCTAAAAAAAAAAAAAAAAAAAATACAAAGGCTTGGTGGAGGTCTGTGCACTCTGAGTTGCTTCTAGTTTAAAAATTTAAATAATTTTGAACCATTTGCTGCCACTTAGCGGAGTGTTATAGATTTTCCAGGATATCCATTCTGATCCTATCCACTCCAACTTTTTCACACTTCTTTTACCGTGCTAATGTTTGAGTGAGATGGATGCAGGAAGAAATAACATGTAATTGGGCCCTTTTTTCATCAGTTTCTTTGAAAGTTTCACAAGTCCTCAGGGATCAAGTGAAGAAGCGGAATCTAACGATCAAAGCTGTGAACATGGAGGTTGTTGTTGGCAAAATGTCCAGAGTCTGTTTTATTTTTAGCTTTTCAGCCTGATTGTTTAAAGTTTAAAGAGAATAACTGAACACACAGGCAGACCTACAACTTTAATCATTTCTTGCTGTTAAATTATGAACAGATCCGAAGTTTTTTATGTGAATAAGATGAAAACATGGGGTTCAATTGGAGTCTTAGACAAATGGAAACAGGAACTGTCAAACGGATTGAGATCTGATTTGTTAAAGCAAGGAGAAATAGATTTTCATGGCGATCAGAGGCTCATTAGACAGCTCTACTCCCAACTCATATTCGTTAACAGATGAGGAAGGTGGGATTGATTTCTCCAAGATGTTTTCAGTCTTTCTGATTAGAGATATAAACCGAGCTAGAAGAGATGAAGAGATGGGTGGACTTAAAATACTTAACATCACACTAGGTTTGATTATAGATATATATGTGTGTGTGTGTGTGTGTGTGTGTGTGTGTAAGGGATAATGCCTGACGAGGTGTCCATTATCATAAATTAATATATGACGCAGAGACGTGAACCGTCCGATGTGTATATATATCTATATATATATATCTATATATATAGATATATATACACATATATATACACACACTACCATTCAAAAGTTTGGGGTCACTTCCCTATTGAATCCCATGGCAAAGTGACCCCAAACTTTTGAACGGTAGTATATATATATATATATATATATATATATATATATATATTCGATTACCTAAGCTCTAAATTTTTAAGCAATAAATAATAAATTAGATTTCTAGTTTTACCAGTCAACCAGGTAGGCTTTGGTGGTTTAAACCATGCCACGTTCGTATCATGTGGCCCAAAGTGGGACAAGAAAATATCCTTGACACCAATAAACCACCAGCAGCAGGAAGCATTGATCCAAGGCAATTTAAACCATTGACCATGTCACCAAATACTGACCCTACCCTCTGAATGTGGAGCTGAAATGGAGACTCATCTGACCAGCAACGTTTCTCCATCTTCTATTGTCCAATGTTGGTGAGTCTGTGTGAATTGTAGCCTCAGTTTCCTGTTCTTAGCTGACAGGAGGCACCAGGTGTGGTCTTGACCATGTCTTCATGACTAAATGTATTAAGATGCTGCCATGTGATTGGCTGAATAGATAGTTGTACCTATCTATTCAGTTGAACCTGGTGTGGTCTTCTGCTGCTGTAGCCCATCTGCTTCAAGGTTGGACCAGATGTCACTTGTTAGCCTGGCTTGGATGGTGGCAAATCTCCTGTGGGCCACATGTGGTCTAGATATCAGTTGTAGGTCTGGACGTGGATTACACCAAGTATTTTGTGGTCTTAATATGGAAAGCTTTCCTTTGATTATGGCATCATTCTCTGTGCCATTGTTGCTATAAGCTTCTGCAATGCCACAAGATTTATTTCCATCCAGTGTTGCATTCATTTTCACATGATCTTGTATTGATGATGGAGAGAGAATTAACTGAGCTGAATAGACCTAATCTAAGCTAGCAGTATCTAAAAACCAGATATCTGACACAAACCCTCATTTACGTCTTTATTGGACACAAAGTCAACATCAACACACCTTAAATACAACACGTTTATACGATGCACAGTAGATTAAATCTTCCATGTTTTACATCAAGCGAAGCTCATTTACATGCATCACATCACACACTCTTAAATATCTAGACGGTCACTGTAAACGATTAAAACTACAACATGTAGTGTGAAGTGTGTTTATGCTTGAAAACTAACACAGCAGAGGAAAAGCTGAGTAATGATCTTATGTTTCAGAGGAGGAGGATGGAAAAGGAAAAAGAAGATCCTAAAATAAACGTTTAAAAATTAAAAAAAAAAAAAAGAAAAAGTTCTGCATTTTTCTGTAAATATGTGTTCTGCTGGAGAAACAGATCCACAGAAGATTCACTTCCTTCACCACAGACCCTTCTTTTTCTGCTCGGATGACCCGATCCTCCTCACTAGTTACTCACTCTTCAGCTTTTTCTCTCGGCTTTTTCCTCTCTTCTTCTTTTTTTCTCACCCTTCCTCCCCCAAGAGGCTGCCAAAAACAGATTTCCTCAAACTGTTAAGAGTGCCGGAGAAGACGAAGGATTAAGATCTCAGAGCTGTCAGGGTGCGCCGGACTTGACGTGCTTCTCTGAGTGGTTTCAGAAATCCCTCGGACCAGATGGAGGACTTTTTTTTTTTTTTTTACTTATTTCATATTTTCTGAGTAGCAGCAGAACTTGTGAAAAGCTTTGACACGCTCGGGTTTACAGGTGTGTAACGGTGTTAGAAGCTTTCTGACAGCACTAATGAAACTGACAGAAGACGGAGGGGAAAAGACGGGAAAAGAGAAGGATGCTTAAAACCAAAACTCCTCAAACATCTCACAAAAACCTTAAACTATCACTCTATAAACATCATATCTGTATAGTTTATAAACTTCTGAATATCTTTCTACATAAAACTCTGAACACTAAAAGGTTGACATTTTAAAGTAGGAAGGTCCAGTTTTGGAGGCTGATTCCTGCCTTATAAACACAGAATTAAAGCAGCTTTTAAGAAATTTTATAAGACTTTATATATATATATATATATATATATATATATATATATATATATATATATAAACACACATACATATGTATTTATATACTTTAAACAAATCCTTGATAACTTTGGCTTTTTTTTTTTTTTTTTTTTTTTTTTGGCCGTAAAACCAAAGAAAAATGCAAAACGTGATCTTAAATGGACTGGAAATTGAGTCAGATGGAGGAACTTGTCAGTGCCAGACAGATGTAGCACAAACCAAAGTACATACACGAAACAGCAGACAGTAAACATCATGCAGAAGCTCTGATGATACTTAGACTGGATATGTACAGTTAATGAAATAAATATAACATGATGGTGTAAAAGTTTGTTAAAGTTAAGAGTACAAGGAGGAAAAAATGACCAAATTCAAAAATATTCAAATTAAATCAGTGAATCTGGTTGAATGAATGAAACGGTCCTTTGTTTACATTCCTTTGTAGCTCCAAAAACTGTAGTAGTGACTGGTGCCAGTGGACCCAATTTAATTTTCCAATTTAGTTCAATCATTTAAAATGTGCCCAATCGAACGGATGGAGGTCCATCTGTGTCCTGAGGTGAGGCTTCTTTTTTTAGCTGTGAAGGATTCTGCTTTTAGGATGAACATTTCAAGTGAGAATGTGTGTTTAACGGTGAAAATACACTTGGGTGCAAATACATACGCACACATATATCCGCGTGGAGCTTGGAGTGGAGGGAAAAGCTTTAGAGGTGTCAGAAAAGTGAGAGCAAACACACACATTTAAGCAGTTTGAAATGTGAAAAGCATGTCCTGGTCCTACAGAGGTTGGGGAACACCACACGGACTTCACCAGCTCCATGAGGAGAAACTGATCCAGTCCAGAGATGGAAACAGAAGAACATATGAGGTTTTTCCTCCTTGGTCTCTGTTAAGTAAATGAACCAAATCCTCCATGACACTGAAAACATTTAATGGTAAGATGCTCAAAGTCAGAACAAAAATCAACTAAAAACTACATGAGAAGTCAAAATGAATTAAACAGCAGAGATGTGTGACATCCAACAAAATCAGGAAATAAATAGGAATGATGATGTTTAAATGATTAAAAAAAACAAACACAAATCAAGATGTAAACAGGTTCCTAACAGTTTCTAAATATATACAAAGCAAATTTACTCACACTTTTCACTGTAGGAGATAAAACTAAACCTGGACCTGAGCTGGGTTTCTACTTTTCTGTTTCACAATTTCACTTTGAATGAAAACCACCCAGACCAACAACTAGCCAATAATTCATGTACCCAGCAGGTGGACCCAGCTGCAGAACAGACACAAGAACAAGATCAGGGCTCAGCTGAAGATGCGGACCGAGTTTAGACCATGAAGCGATGCTCCTTGCCGTCGTGGGCCATCAGGATGACGTTGCGATTGGAGGTCCAGATGAGACGGGCCAGCTTCAGGTGGTTTTGGGACCCAGGCGATGCCGGCTGGACCGGAGGTACTTGGTAGGTCTTGATGCAGCGGAGCTGAGGAGCCGAATTCAGCATCCCGATGCTGCCCAGCAGACTGGTGTTCATCTGAGGAGGACCAACAAAATACATTCAACTCCTTGTCTAATAAATCCCTGTTTTTATCCTGTAAGAGTTAAAAGAAATGTTAACCCTTTGATACATCATCTCCACTACAGTGGACACCTATTAAAAGGCTTTTTTTCTAGTATTTGCATGCATGAGGAAGCTTCATTAAACATCAGTGAATCTAATGACTCTCCTCAGCATCTGCTATTCTGCCCTCCGGGAGTGCAATGCCCTCTGTATGGACTAACTATCCTCTCTTGGTTACCATTCGGCCACATTTTTCCAGTCTTAATGACATACCAATGTCCCTCCTGTAGATCCTGGTGGTGTGGATCAGTGAGCCAATATCTCGCTCACACGGATGTCATCCATGTAGAGGAGGTGATGGTGGCCCCATTCCTGAGTCGGTAGCCCTAGCTGGTCTTGTTGATTAATTGGCTGAGGGGGTTCAGGCCTATGCAGAACAGCAGTGGGGACAGAGCATTTCCTGGCCTCAAGTTGGCCTCAAGGGTGGTCTACCACAGCTTCATTACGTTTGAAACAAAAGCTTAAGAGTGTTGCTGATCTTGTACAGCTTCAGGCATTCCAGGATCCATGAAGGTGGCATTGAGTCATAGGCTTTCTGGTAATCGATCCAGGCAGAGCACAGGTGGGTCTTTCTGGTTTTGCATTATCTGGCAAAAGTTCTATTAACCAGGAGCTGGTGTTTTGCTCCTCTGGTACCTTTACCAAAGCCTTTCTATCTGTCATGTATTGAGCCATGTGCCCACTTATCTTAGCTGCTATGATGCCTGACAGGAGCTTCGATGTTGTGGAGAGACAGGTTATCGGCTGATAGTTGGATGGGATTGTTCCCTTTCAGTATCAGGACTGTCTATCCCTTGGTCAGCTATTCAGAATGGGTCCCATCTTGACCCCCAGTTGTGTTAGCGTCTTTAACCAGTAGGCATGGATCATGTCTGGGCCAGGTGGTGACCAGTTGTTCATACCTGAGAGTCTTTATTGGATGTCTGCAACCATGATTGTTACTAGACTTTGTTCAGGGAGGGAGCTGTGGTCCACTCTTCGTTCTTTTAACCACTCTGCTTCACTATTATATGATGCCCCCTTCTCCCATATATTTTTCCAGTATTGTTCAGTCGCCACCAGTGGTGGGTTAGCGTGTTTGGTATTATTTCAAGTGTAGCTAACAGTGTAATTCAAGTCTGAATTTTGAGAAGCCGAAGTCTTGCTTCGACCAGCTGCTCTGCATGATATATCCACATTTTAAATGTGGGATCCAATAGAATTGGTAAAGAGGGAAACATCTGGGACCCAGAAAGACTGACACCTGTGGTCATCCAATGAAGCTCCCACAGAAACCTGCATTTTAACCCACAGGGCCTCTGACAACATGGGAAGGACAAGAGTCTGAAACTGGACACAGCTTCCTTTGTCTGAGTGTGTTTGCATGTCTGTGTGTAGGGGGGGGAAAACAGAACAGTGAGTTGAAACTCTATCGTTTCCTCACACACACACATGCACACACGCATGCACGCAAGAGCGTGCACACACACACATGCAGTCAAAGCGTCTGCCAGCTAATTACCACAGCAGCCGTCTTGCCGGCGCACCAGCAGTGGTTTATGCTTACAGTAATGCCATTAGTATATGTGTGTGTGTGTGTGTGTGTCCACAGACAGCCAAGTCAGAGGTCGTAAAGACCTTTCATTCAAAGTAACAGTTCTGGGAAGAGATAAGAAGTGTGTGTCGAGGGGTGTGTGTTTATCAATTACTCATGTGATTGTTCATCTCGTTGTTTATGTGGAAACTGTCTTAGATTAATTGTTATATATTTGATGTTCAATAAATTGAAGAAATACACTGAAACAACATTTATTAAAATAAATAATGCACCATTTTCAAGTATGCAGAAAGTTGATAGTGCATCTTGATTAAAACTGATGTCTAAACTATGTTCTGCTAATAAAAAAAAGCCTGAAATTAAAAGTCAGAAGCTGATTTGCTCAGAATGTGTCCGTCTTACCTGCCAGAAGGAGATGTGGCTGTCAGCGTTGGAGTAGGTTGCTAGGTAACGGCCATCAGGGGCGAATGACACGGCTGTGATCGGACCTTTGTGACCGTGGATGTTCTACGAAAGAAAGACAGGTGGAGGGTAGTTTTAATACAAATGAAACTCACCCAAAGAAACAAATGTTGGACCAAAATCTGTGAAAAACAGGTCAGTTAATGAGGTGAAGAGGAAAAAGACTGAAGTGGAAAAAGAAGAGCTTCCAGCTCTTGGGGCCCTAAGCCCTGCCCCCTGGCAGCCCTGGATGGCTGGTACAGGGTCGGCGGCTGCCCATCTGGGCCCACCGGGACCTGTGCCCCATGACCGTGGGGGGCTCTGGCTGGGGCCTTCCTCTGCCACCCTCTGGGTGGGTTCAGGGTCATCTTTGTGGTGGGGTGACATGGGTTCGTGATCCGGGATTGCTGCTGATCGCCCGGGTCTCTGGGCTGGAACACTGGGGCCCTAGTCTGCGTACAAGTGTGGCTGCATTCACACGATCGCACTCATCTCTGATCACTCTGCACTGACTTGTCCAGTGGGTTTATACACTAAGAGCTACTTTTGTTTAGGTTTTTTTGTGCGTTTCTTGTACTTTGGTTGTCGTAATTCATGCAAGTTGTTTGTTTGTTTTTGTTATTTATTTATTTTAGTAGGTCCTGATGATTGTCAGTTTTGTTTTTTTGCCTGTAAAACCTGTAGGAAATATACAGGAAATACTCATATGTATATCTGTACAGGTGTAGCAGTTGGTTATCTGGTGTTAGATTGGACTGAAGGGATGTTGCCTTCACTATTCTCCTTTTTTTAAGAAACCTACTAAGAAATTCTGCTTGCTATGATGCTGGACATGAGGAGTTTAAAAAAAAAAAAAAAACTGTCTGGTTTACATTCAATTATTTGACTTAATTTGACTTTACTAAAATACTTAGTCAATTCTTGGTTATATTTATGAAATATCAGCACTTAGTGAGGGTTAGAATGAAAAACAACTCGATTACAAGTTCAAAACGATCATGTGATCAGGCTAAAATACATTCTTTGTGCACACCCCATCACCTTAAAGTGTAACTACATCTCCTGATTTCAGCGTAACTCCTCCCAGTGTCAAATTTTGAAAAATGCTTGAAACTGCAAGGGTTGAGGTGGGAGGTGTGGGGTGATCAGGGGGCGGAGAGTGGGCGGGTCAGGACACACCGGCAGAAATGATTGACAGACAGCAGCTCAGCTCACTGGCAGGATGGAAAGCGAGATTCACAAAGCAGCTACACCACAGAGCGTCTTTGAAATGGAAGACTTTTCCCTTCTTGAATCTCCTCAGCTACACATGAACCAGGTGGTCCTGAAGCGTATCAGTCTGAGCCGTTAGCTCAGCGCTGTTAGCTGGTCTGCCAGCAGCTCCAGCAGCTCTGGAAAGCTGTGAGACTCGCAGCAGGTTGTGGCAGCTGCTGGAAGTTGCTGCTGCTACGATTTGAGTTGCTGTCTGTTGCCAGATGAGGATCAGCAGGTAAAGAATAAAGTCTGGTGTTGGTTTTACACCCCACAAAAGTACAAATCTGTCACTAAAGCAGGAATATTTCATCAGAAACCTTGTGAAAGAATAGAAGTCTGAAACTAAAAATTTTCTTGTAGAGAAGCACCAGAACAGTTCTACATCATGAAAAACAAAACCTGGTTTTACCCTGTAGGGGGCGTTATGACATATTTTGGCCCACAAAATCCCATTTTTTAAAGAAATTAAAAAATAACAAATTTTATCAACAGTATAGGTGGTTTTCATCACAATTAAGTAACACTATGTTGTTTACAGCTCAAAAAACATATTTTACGGTGCACTACTGCTTTAATGGATATTGCAAATTACAAATGTGTTCCAGTGCTAATGCTTTGAACATAATACATCATTTTTACGTGAATCAACAAATAACACATGGGGTCATTTTTAGTGGTGATATTCTACCATTATATGAACTGTAAAGTAGTGTTACTAAGGTGTTTTTTTCTAAAGAAAGGAATAAACAGATGGGTTCTCATACGTCAAGAAAACCAAAATGATAGCAGCATACCTGATGATTTCTCTTGGTGCTGTCTACAAACTGTAGACGCAGCTGGAGGTTCAAACTCACTTCAATAAACTGTTTTCTGTGACAGCATCCAAATGAAAAACAAATTTGGTTCTTGTCTAAATTTCATTGAGCTGTCTTAGAAGAAGTCGTCCCTTCAACTAGATTTTCCTTGACAGTAAGTATTTGGTTGAGATGAGATAATTCCATCAGAAGACTGGCAGCTTCTGGTCCAACAGATGCTGCCAGTCACCTCCAGAACTCAGGGGACAAAATATATCGCTGCTGAGCTGCACGTAACGCAATAAACTGTCCCACCAGATGCAGGGTGTGTAACGCAATAATCGCACTCTGAGAAATCCTCACCCGGCCTCTGCCTGCGACTGGGATTACAAACTCTTACCTCCAGATGAGATTAAGAGCCGTCGCCATGGGCACTCAGACCCTGAAATAATAACCCGTCTGTGGTGATTAAAGCTGAGAAAAATAATAACATCACAATGAAATGAAAATCTCATATTTTTCATTCATTCTCTCTCTTCTTCTATTGGGGGAAATCTTATTAGATTCCGGCAGAGTTGGACTGAGAGTTGAATTCTTTTGTTTTCTCTCCAGCTTTTTACACATTCTTCCATCTCTCATTTGGTTTGTCAGACTTTCAGCTTAGTAATTCTTGCTCCTCTATCATTTTCTTTTCAGGGAACTCCCAGATCTCCAGGAGAGTCAACTCAGTTTGCAAACAATCAGCAGAAATTCAAATACAGAGGCCACTGAGTGAAAATAGCTACACTATTTGACAGAAGATGGTACAGCTCTGAGGCATCACCAGACCCCATTTACTGGGCCAGTGCCCCAGTATAAATGCTACCATTATAAATATTTATCATACATTAATTCAGATCATTTAGACGGGAGAAGATATATATTTCAACTCAAAAGGTGAACCACACACACGTCACGCAGCGGTGAGCACAGCACAGTTTGAGGTCTCGTAACGCCACAAAAACAGTCAGTTTTATATTATTTTTATAAATGAAACCAAATGGCCTCATACTAACTGAAACACATCATTGCCTGACTTCTGTAGATGGATATCAGGAAAATCTTCACCCAAAACAGGGACAGGGAAGCAGCAAGGAGAGATGAGAAAGAGGGAGGTAAGACTGCGGTGAAATCAGTTTTATTTGGACCGGAGTGACCAGCGTCTCGTTAAGGGACCATCAACAAATTCTCATAAAGGACATAAAACAATATTTTCATACTAAAGAAAAGTGGACTTCTGACATCAACAGCGAAACATAACACATATTTTTTGTTTTCGTACAGGGTGCCAAATCTTTTGAACTGCTTCAAATTTTAAATGAGATTTTAATAATTTCTTAAGAGAAAAAAAAGTCCAATAGCTTCTAAACCAAGTGACCCAGTCACTTCAAACCAAAGCTGAACTGAAGCAGATGACGATCCAAACTTTAAGAACTGACTTTAAAGCTGAGTCACAGTCAAGTGATCGACCACTTTGTGGAATTGAAAGATAGGCAGTACGCTTTAATGCTCAAAAATTTAACAAACTGTTCAGAATGAGTTAAACTATCACCCTAAAAACCAGGTAATAACCATTACTGTGGAGTGTGTATGAAGAACGTGCTGACCTGCCATCGTTTGTTGTGGCATTTATGCTTTTGCTGCCATGTTGAAAGTGTTCTGTTTGTTAAATATGTTCTTACACTCATTAATATCTCACTTAGTATTTTTTGGTAGGAATGCGGCAGTGGCACAGGGCAGTGTGTAAGTGAGTGTGTGTGTGTGGGGGGGGGGGGATCCTAGCAATGCCCTGGTACAATTACACTAAAATATCAAATATGCTAAAGATGTTTAGCCTCTTAATAACTGCATTATTTCTAAGTTGAGAAGAAGTGTGAATATACCTGGGATCGCTGACAGATAAGTTACAAAAGCTGTGTCCATTAATGTGGAAAATAAATTAAATTAAAGTAAATTAAGAGAACTCTGCGATGGCCTGGTGACCTGCCTCTCACCTGTTAATGCTGGGAAAGGCTCCAGCTTCTCTGCAACCCTTAATGGACTAAGCGGTTCAGAAAATGAATGAATGAATGAATGAAATTAAGAGAAAACACAGCTTCAGCATTAATAAAAAATGTATCACTGAACACAGATGGAGGCTAGCTAAATTAAAAGATAACAGATTAATATTTGCAGAATATTTTTGTTTGTGTGGTATTAAGAAGATGGTGTTTGTTATTGTGACTTAGATAAGGATCAGGTCACATTTTATGACCAAGTTATTCAGAAATCCAGGTAGATCCAAAGGCTTCACATTCTTATTCATGTAACGGTAACTGTTCTAAAGCCAAAGCTGCAGGTAAACTTTGGTACATTCACCACATTTATCACACTAAAAAAATAGCTAATTATTGTGTTTTTTGCAATAAAACTGGACTTTTAATAATACATGTAACATTATTAGCTTGACCTAAATCAGACAAAACTAAAGTGCTCAAAGCTGGAGTCAAAGTACTTTTTCATGCATTTGTGCAAATAGACTCAAACGGTAAAAAAAAAAAAGAGGCGATATCCTCCTTTTTACTTTAGTCAATAACTTTGTTTCTTTCTCATCAAACTTACTGTGGCTCTCCTCAGGTGTGTACGTAAATTAATTATTCCACAAATGAATATTTGAAGATGAGAAAACTGAGTTAGACTTGTTTTGCTTTCCCTAATTTTCATTGTATAGACGTGTGTTCCGTCACAGTTTATGTGCCTTTCAAAAATGAATGGAAATGGTTTAAAAAAAAAAAAAAAGATTAATAAATTCCTACGATCCATTATACTAAAAACAACTTCATGGCCATTTTAACGATGCCTGAGTATTGTCTTGCTTTCTTGAGGTCATCGTAGCAAAAATGTGAGAGAAAACCTCCACGTCCTGCAGGGAGAAACAGACCACAGAGTATAACTGTTGAACGTGCATTAAATATTGATGCTTTCATATATAGTATGATCAGAGAGTGTGTTTGTTCCACAGTGGACTGCCTACCAAATCAATCAGCCTATCAGAGAGCAGTGAAGCACATTGAAACCATTTACAGCGCTCTGTACTGCAATACACCTGACCCCTGAGGACTGGACCGTGTGTGTCTGTGTGCGTTTATATATCATGCAAATCAACTTGTGGGGATTTTCTGTAACTATAGAAACCAAATTGTGATCCCAACAGATCCAAAGTGATTTTTTTTTCCTTTTAAGGATGAAGACTTGGTTGTAGGTCCTGGGCTAAAATAAGGTTATTGTTTGGTTTAGGGAAAGCTTTAGGAGTTGGTATTTTGCTATGATGGTTAAGGTTATGATAGAAGGTTAGGAAATACTCTCCATCAATGCATAATCCCAACAAGTGTATTATTTTTGTTCTATTTATCTGCCCTAAGATTGAGAGTTCTTAAACCTCGCCCCATACATTCAATGAAGTGGCAAAAAAGAGGTAATTATGCAGTATTTGCTTTAAAACTCACTGACCATATGAAGCAGAGTCAAATACTGTCTGTTGATTTCTTCAGTGCATTTAGTCAAAGAAGAAAGAAGTCATATGGGTGGAAACTGGACTAGATGATGTCAGAATGCAGGTCAGAGTCTGGATCTACTAATGCTACTAAACATAAAAAAATAGCTATTTGGGTCTTTCTGAGTGACTGACTCCCAGAAGATAAAACCCATGATTCTATAAAGGATTTTGTATTTAGATGCGTTTTCATAACCAAATGAATTTTGTCTGCATTCTCTTGAGCTTCTTCATAAAAATTATGAATATTGTACCCTGAGAAGGATATGTGGTCAGTCATTTATTCATTCATTCACAAGTTGGTTTCACTACACAGTAAAAAAAAAATTAAAAAGGTGTTTTTATATATAATATAAATATACATATATATATATATATATATATATATATATATATATATATATATATATATATATATATATACACATATATATATATACATATATATGTATATATATATATATATATATATATATACACATATATATATATATACATATATATGTATATATATATATATATATATGTATATATATATATATATTATATATTAGTGCTGGGCACATTAACGCATTAATCGTGCGTTAACGCAACGCTTAATTAACGCCGTTAATTTTTTTTAATCGCGCATTAATTTTTTATTTTTTCTTGCTGGCCGCTGGCTTTGATGACACAAACATGGCGTCCATGTCTCTCTTCCCTGCTGCAGCGGTGCATCTGACGTGATCGGGAGAGAGTGGGTTTATTAAAAAAAAGAGATGTTTTCTGTCTGGAACAGGAAGAAGAAAAAAAGAACCGACGTTTCTCTTTGTTAAAATACATGCAGATGGACAGAACATTGTGATTTTTGGACGGGAAACTTTTTTATTATTATTTTTTTAATAAATACGGTTTTAATTTATGCAAGACAGTAAAGGTAAGACATGCTTTCTGACTTTTACAAACATAAAGCATAAATCGGGTCTTCTTCTGCCTCAGGTTCGGTGATTCTTGGTCGTAGCGACATGAAACTTCCAGCTGTGGAATCTGTGAGATGTGAGCTTTCAGTAGAGGAGTCGTTTGTTCGTGTTCATGCTGTGGGGTGGACACGGGGAGACATAATTTGTGTTTACATATTTTTCTGACTTTGTGTAGCTGCTTTTTAAATAATTTGTTGTCTTAACTGTGATTGTTGGTGATAGAAATGGTTTTACTGAGCTGGTAGCTGAGATTCTGGACTTTCTGTGGATACCACACATGTTTATAGTTACATCTACAGACCTGACGCTACACCTGGAACGAGATGTTAACCCTTAACTCCCGGTAGCAGAGGCTGAAAATTAAAGTTTAGAGAAATTATAGGTCAGAATGAAGGTGCATGGATGGAAGTTATTGTGCATATTGTGAATATTTCTCTCTCCTCACCATCTAGAAGCTGTGAGATTCTCATCCTGCTTTCTGTCTGTTCACCTGATGCTGATATTCATCACATATTGTTCCTTCTGTGTTTAGAAGGAAGCAGCTTCACAGCTTTAAATTCATCCTGCTGACTTTTTACCTTTTAGTTAGTAAATCCTGAACATTTCATCCTTCTTTCTCATAAATATTTGATTTTATAAATATATATACGAAGAAATATTTTATCTGAAAATTGCTGCTAAACCTGTTTATGTGTTTAGTGCAGGGGTCTGCAACCTTTCCAATCCAAAGAGCCTTTTTTCCCTCAGCCAGCTAAATAAAACTCCTTCAGAGACACAAATGTTACGAGACTTTTCAAAAAGGCAACTTAATATATATTTTTAATGAAGAGCCACCATAGGATGTTTGTTATTTTTGAAGAACCACATTTTTATCTTCATTTTTAAGGGTTTAAAATAAAGAAAAACATAAAACCTTTACAACAAAAAAAAAAGAGGATAGACAGACTTTCTGCTAAGGAATGCAGATATTTGTGGAAAATGATGTAAAAGAAAGAAAAAAAAGTCCATGGTTTCCAACCTAATGACAAGAAAGATAGATTTAAAAAAATATTTTAGCCACGTATTTAGAGGCATTGTGGAAGATCCAGAGAGACACTTGCAGCGCCAGAGTTGCAGGTTGGAGACCCCTGATGTAGTGTTAGTAAACCAAAACTTACTGCATTTTCTTTATATAGCTGTAGGCCTTTTTTTTTTTTTTTTTTTTTTTTACCTGTCCTGTCCAGCGTCCTAACATACAGAACGGTGGTCTGTGTGCCATAGTTTGCTTGACAGATTTGCTCTACCAAGGGAGACATGTTATATACATGGCTGCCCTTGATATTTTTATTATTTTTATTGTAATCTTATTTTCTTTAGTCTTTATATGTCAGTGCCGAACCTGACAGGTAGATAGAGGAAGAGAGAAAGAAAAAAAAAAAAAAAAAAAAAAAAAAAAAAAAAAAAAAAGGAAGAAAAGGACAGGATTAAAATGTGGAAATAACAGTTGTCTATGCTGCCCAGAACATATCACAAAAAAAAAAAGCAACAATATAAACTACCACAGTACTACATGATACCCAAAGAAAAATAGGATGATGACGATGATATAAAAAATTACAATAGTCATCAAACGTACCTGCAGACAAACGTACCAACACACAAACATCAGCTACATCTAGTGAGAAGCGGATGGAGAGACGAGCACATTTGTGAGCGTGCACGTGTTAACATGCATGTGTGGCCATGCAACAAGGAGGAAATGTGTACCCGCAAGGGGGCCGCGATCACGCCGCACCCCGAAGCATCAGCGGGGGACGGGGGGAGCCCGAGGTCCCAAAGGCCAAGCAGGTCCACAGAGCACCAAGCCCGGGACAGCCAAAGCCGACAGAGCAGCAGCCCACCCGGACCAGAGCAGAGGGGCCTCCAGACCAGAACCCCCGGCACGACGGGGCAGGGGCACCGGGCAGCCCAGAACGATGGCTAGCAGGCCCAGCGGACGCTGGGCGCTGCGGAGGGCAGGTGCCCCACAGGCCCAAGGGCCACCCATTCCCCCCAGCAGAGCCCCACCCAGGAACCCAACGGGGCCCGACCGCCCCAGGCAAAACCACCGTGGGCCATGCCAACCCAACACCAAGGCTAGGCACCCCAGGGACAAGAACATGTCCGCAGGTCACCCCCCCCCCCCCTCCCCCCCACCCAAAAAAAAAAAAAAAAAAAAAAAAAAAGGCCTTTATTTTAAAGGTAAGAGATTTATACACATATATATATATATATAAATATATATGTGTGTGTGTGTGTGTAAGAGATAATGCCCAACAAAGTGTCCATTATCATAAATTATTGGACGACGCAGAGGCGTGAACCGTCCAACGCGGCATTGGCTACCTCGGAGGGCATTATCCCACTTATACCATGGTCCATTAAGAAGAAAAAATATTAAATAAATTATTAATGCGTTAATGTTGCTTTTTGCCGGTAAAATTGTAAGTTTTTCACAAGAAGCGGCTGGCTGGACTATTTCATTGTGACACGTTGCCAAGGTAACCGGCTTTAACACAGAACCGGCAGCTCGGTTGGCCGCAGTCATGTTACGTGACACAAACATTTCAGAGGGCAGGTGCTGCTCTTACAGCTGGTGTGTGTCCAGAGGATGATGTAAAACTTTGTTTCAAACAGTCAAAGTCCACAGATAGTTTCCTACATCGTTAAATAAGCCTGAATGCTGCTCTGATCTGGCGTGTCTGCAACCCGGTGTCTGAGTTTCTGTTGCCATGGTTACCAACTACCATTTAGTCAGTGCAATAATTTACAACAATAAGGCTATTTGACCGGAACTTCTTTTTTAGGTGTCTATTATCACTTTTTAATTGACACCCTCCAGCCAATCAGAATCGAGTATTCACCCAGACCATGGTATATATATATACATATATATATATATATATATATATATATATATATTATGTATTCCAGACATAACATGACATGTGGAACCTTTGTCAGTGCACAAATTCAGGTACACTGATTGAACTGAGACACACGTCAGAGCTCGGCTAAATCAGTGTTGCTAATTTAACTACTTTGGTGCTATATTTAGCAAGTTTTCAGATCCATCTAGTGACTATTTCAAAAAAGCACCTAGCGACAAATCTAGCAACTCTTTCTGTTGTTATTGGAAGCATTTATTTGTTAGAATTTTGATGATTACTGCTTACAGCTTATGAAAATCCAAAAATCAAATCTCAGAAACTTAGAATAGTGTGAAAAGGTTCAGTGTTGTAGCCTCTAAGTCCCGCACTCTCATCAATTAATTAATCCAAAACACCAGCAAAGGACTCCTGAGCATTTAAATGGTCTCAGTCTCTTTCAGTAGAATCTACCATCATGGCGAAGGTTGCTGACCTGACAGTGGTGCAGAAAACCATCACTGACTCCCTCCACAAGGAGAAAAAGCCTCAGCAGGTGACTCCAGAAGAAGCTGGATGCTCTCAAAGTGCTGCATCAAAGCACATCAATAAAAAGTTGAGTGGAAGGAAAAGCTGGAACAACCAGCAGGGATGAAGCAGAAGGAGAGGATGGTCAGGAAAAGGCCGTTCAGAAATGTGGGGTAGCTTCACAAGCAGTGGACTGAGGTTGAGTTAGAGCTTCCAGAGCCACCACACACAGACGGATCCTGGACCTGGACTTCACATGTCGTAGTCCTCTTGTCTAGCCACTTCAGATGGACTCTTCAAATGGTCAACATTTCTGTATTCAATATAATTTTTTTTTATTGATTTCAAGCAATTTTCTAATTTTCTTGAGATTTAGATTTTTGGGTTTTCATAAGCTGTAAACCATAATTATCAAAATTATAATGAATAAATGCTTGAAATATCTCACTTTGCATGCTTTTAAGTGCTGAAATAAATTAAGTTTTGTGTGAAACGCTTTGTATTTTCACCTGTATATAGGCAGTTCTGACTTAGTCTACTAAGTATACTTTTCACAGCAATAGAGTCACGCTGCCTCCTATTCGGACTGCTTTGTCTGGACTTCTCTGTCCACATCTTTGGTGACATCGCACGGACAAACGGAGACTAAGTCAGCACTAGGGTTGCAACTAATGACTATTAAAACGACTAGTCGACTACTCGGATTATGTATCTCATAATTATTAAATGGATCTTATTTCACTTTCAGCTTTGAAATCTTGCATGAGGTGGTTATGTAAGTCCAACGTTCCTCCTCTTTAAATGTTCGAGCATTGCAGACGTACTTCCGTGGTAAACAAAGGCCGCTTCACAAATCTCACATGCATTTAATTTATTTTATAGGTTTATCGTGCAGTTGTCCCAGACTTTTGACGTCCTCTGCCGCCGTTTTGTTCCGTGGTCGGTCGCCATATTTTTCCCCTGGTGGATTTTTTTGCCCATGTGCAACTCTCAGCAAAAGTCGATGGTTAAATTCGTTGTCGACTGTTTTTATTGTCGACTATTGTCAACGTCGACTAATCGTTGCAGCCCTAGTCAGCACTGTATAACCGGTGCCAGAGCAATTTTGCACGGCCAATCACCGTGCAGGTTCCACACCTGCACTTTTCCCTCATTTTTATTTATTTATTTTTTATTCTTATCCTGTGTTTTGCACAAATGTGTATGCCGTAGTGTCTCTCTGGTAGTCTTAGTGTTTGTGCAGCGTATGCTTCCTCTCTTTCCTCTCATGTTGTTCCGGGAATCATGACGCTGTCAGTGATCAGCTGATCGGCTTTTCTGTCTTGTGTATGTTTTTCTGGATCAGCTGAGGAGGAGGAAACTAGCAGTTCATGGTTCACACCGGCACATATTTATCCCAAAGTATTGTTTTTAGCTGGACCTTCTCTAACACAGTAGCTGGCTGGTGGTAGACAGGGTTTATACTTCAGCTATGCAGGGGCGGGTCTAGAGAAGTTTTGATGGGGGGCCAGGCAGGAGCACTGACCCGGAGAAGGGGGGCACAAATTAGACCTTTTTATAGGTCTAGATTTAAATATTGAACTGAATAGTCCAACTAAAGTGATCATCTAATGTAAAAAAGTGAAGAAAAACATGTAAAACAAACAACTAATGACTTATTTAATCACAGAGGCTGATCAGATTAATTCATTTGTAAGCTCTGATGAATCTGAATAAATACTTTTATCATTTGACAGCCCTAGTTTCATACTGAATGCATTTTCCATCTTTTTCAAGTCCCTGCATTTATTTATTTTTCATTTATTTGCTGTTATATTAGTTGAATATTTAATAGATTTTGTGTTTATAAGCCTTACTTGAGCTTTTAAATATGTTTTTGTAGGCGTCTGATTTTGTTCTATGAATTTTTATCCTACTGGGCGTGTTTGTTGTACGTGCAGTTTCACTTCCAGGGGATGTATAAATGTCTTTGTGATGATCTCATTGTATCATGACATTTATTTTTCAGATTTTTTTTGTAATCATGACATATTTCACAAGGTTTTAGCTGTTAAAATACAAGTGGGTTTGGTTGAGTCATTGAATACAAATTAAACCAAGAGTGGAATCAATTAAACCAAAACAGTAAATCTGAGTGGCCTGCGTACCATTTTGTACTGGAAAAGTTGGGCCCCACCATAAAAAAGTGATTAGTCCTACAGAGGAATTGAATGTGGACCATATTAAATAAATAACACAATATTGTTAGTATTTACCAAACAACAAAGATTTATTGATTTTAACGTGTGTGCTGATGTCAGTAGCATTACAATCCAGTAAAATATTACTGTTGTGCTTTACTTTAAATAATTAGTAGTTAATAAGATTAAATTGAACAGTGAGATCATTCAGAGATATTTTTTTTTTTAATTTTTGTCTCCACATCGTGATGAATCTGATATCAATTCCTGGACTAAAAACCCTGATCTATTTAATTAACGTCTCTGCTGCCCAACATTAAGCTTACAGCTAACTTTAATCAGGAAAAAGATTCTCCAGGTTTGAGTTTGTTATGCTGGTTGGTTCGTGGAGAGAAGCAGCAACACCTTTCAGTGGTTCCAGAAAGAAACAGATGCAGAGGAAGATCCTTGAGATTGTTTCTTTGTGTTCAATTAGCAGCCTCGGTTGAGTCTGGTAAAAAAAAGCAGAGCAAGCAGCTGGACACACACACACACACACACACACAGACAGAGTAATGCAGTGGACAAAGGGCTGTTCACGGAGGCTGATCAAAGCTGTGGCAGATGGTCATGCAGGACTTGCAATCTACGGTTGGACACACACACTCGTACCCACACTGAGATGGATTATGAAGAAAAACTGACCCTCATCTCCGTCCTCTTCTCTTTGCTTACTGTCCCCTCTTTGGGCTTTTCCTTCATATTTCCCACCTATTTCTAACTTACTGAAATATATCAAACTATTCATCTTTCTTGTTAAAAGTCCAATGTGGTTACACGACTTCGAATTAGCACATCATGTATAAATAACTTCATATATAATCATAAATACAATGCAATCATATTTAGTAAAAGTTTTTGTTTCCCTGTTACAAAAAGGTTGAAATCTGATTTAGTTTGATGTCTTTAAAAAGTTAATAGCTTATGTTTCCCTAAAGTTTTAGCTGCTAAAAGTTTCTAGAAATGTCAGATGATGGTCTGTGGATGTGTTTATACCACTTCCAGTGAGAAAGCTGGCCTAAGTTTAATTTAGTTTGATCTGTTACGAGTACATAAAGCTCATGACTTGAAGTTGTGGATAAATCTTGTCACAGTGGCTAATGGACATATGGTTCCATTAAGGGTTGTTTCTGCACCATTTAGCATTTTTTGATCAGGACTAAATGATCGTAAAAGGAGATGGAATCGGCATGAAACATCTTACTCTTGGGACCGGTCTCATGAACGATCATCCGTTTGGGAGTCTGGAGAATAAACGTAGCTGATCTTTACTGATATTATAAAACAATCACAAAGAAATAGTCCTGTGAATTTTTCCAAAAATAAAAATAAACATTTCAGTCGAGTTCCTTTGAGTCTAAAATGCAGTGAGCAGTAATGTTCACAAAAGCAGTTGTGACCAGAGATGTCCCCTCTCTGCTTAGAGCTAGTTTGTCAGGACATGAATTATGTCAAACTTACACTAGAGTGCCCTACTTCTAACAGTCTGACGCATCGATCTATGCAACTGATGTTTTCTTAAGCACTTTCAATCATTTTAAAATTTGACCAGGTTAACGATATTAAAAGCCCTAAAAGTAAATCAGATGAATTGCAGATATTTTGAAATAGTTTAATTCGGTATCCTTGATGAATGTTCTCCTTCTATGCCATTCCCATGTTCAGTTGTATTATTTTCTCATGATAAATGGTGTGTATTTATACACTTACTAGCCACTTTATCAGTTCCACCTTGCTAGTACCGTGTCGTTCCCCTTCCTCCATCAGAACTGTCTTAATTCTTTGGAAACATTCAGGGTGCTGGCTGGAAATCTTGGACACATTCCTCAGACATTTTGCTCCATATTGGCATGACAGCATCACACAGTTGCAAATCACTGAATTCATCGTCATGTTCTAGAAAGCAGGTGGAGATGATGTGAGCTTTGTGACATGGTGCGTTATCCTGCTGGAAGTAGCATCAGAAGATGCTCCACTGTGGTCATAAAGGGATGGACATGGTCAGCAACAATACTCAGGGAGGCTGTGCTGGTTAAACCAGGCCACGTTGGTACTAAGGGAACCGAAGTGAGCCAAGAAAACCTCCCCCACACCATTACACCAGAGACCTGAAATGTTGATCCAATGCAGGATGATCATGTTTTTAAATTCTGAGTCTAGCATCTGAATGTGGAGCTGAAATGGAGACTCATCTGACCAGCAACGTTTCTCCATCTTCTATTGTCCAGTGTTGGTGAGTGTGTGTGAATTGTAGCCTCAGTTTCCTGTTCTTAGCTGACAGGAGGCACCCGGTGTGGTCTTGACCACGTCTTCATGACTAAATGTATTAAGATGCTGCCATGTGATTGGCTGAATAGATAGTTGTATCAAACAAGTGGCCAGTGAGCATACATTGGTCTTGCAAATTCTTTTGTCCTGAATTACATCATCTGATCATTACAATTTAAGGTATTTCCAGTGAAATCCATCCTGTTTTGACAGCATAAATTAAATTTTATTAAAAAAACAAAAAAAAACAAAGACAAGTCATTAACCCAAACTTCAAAGTATGAAGAAATCAATAAATCAAAAAGAAGCAGATTTAATAAAAACACACAGATTTTTGCTTTCCATTACACTGGAAATCTAACACACAGTTTCCGTGTGTCTATTATTTATTAAATGTTAATTAGCGCAAATGCTACACACTGTTTATCTGTTTTTTCTGATCTGGGTGGTATTGCCAGTTTTTTTTTTTTTAACCTGCTCATCCAAACACATTATCATGGTTGAGCAGACTGTTGCAAAAATGTTAGCAAGAGCTTCTGCCACAAGATGGAACTTCAGCAGCAGAACTGTCAACGCTGTGCATGAGAACCGGGAGCACTCATCACTCTGAGACCATCAGGGAATCTGGTTCTTTCGACAACAACACACTGAGGGAGGCATGTGGCTTCCTGAGGATGCAGCAGGATGAGGATTTTCAGTGTTTTTTCTGCAGCTCTTTCCCACATTCATGCCTCACGTTAACAAGTTGTACCAGAAACTGCAGAAGGACATTGATACAGTCTTCTTCAAACATGCCCTCCAGAGCTTCACAAGCAGTGTGCAGGCAATAAGGTAAGATCAGAGCATGGTCCTTTTTCTCAACAGAAACTTTGTCATAATGATAAACAAAAGTTGTAGAGCTATAATATTATTGTTGAAAAATAAAACATTTTCTTATGATTTCTAATGGAATTGTTGGTCTGCCCTCAGAGATTCATCTCAACAGCAGCACAAAGAAGCTACAGGAGCCACAAGACCAAGGAGAGCCTTGGGAGACGAGGAGAAGCAGAGACTCCTTCACCGACCACCGTACGAATGCCACACTGCTAGAAGATGTTTGAACAGCATTGTTGCACACTGAGGCTCTGAATGCCACTGTGAGGACATACTCCATCTTACACAAGCAAAAGGAAGAACTGTCTCTTATTTATGAGAACCCCGAGTTTTGGCTGCTGTGGTGCTCTAACACTGTGCCATGCTCTACCTCCAGGACACATTTTCTAAGACTGTGGCTCTGTTGAGCATCCTGATAACCGTTCCCATGACAACAGCTGAAGCAGAAAGGGGTTTCTCAACATTAAAAAGAATAACAGCAGCAGCCAGACCATCATTTTTCTCGCTACGATGCTAGACAGGTGAGGAAAAAAAAAAACTTTCAAATGAATCAAGACATTCCTACGAAATGCAACAGGCCAGGAGCGTCTAAAGGCACCGGCCATGATTCTGTGGAGAGGGAACTAGTCAGGAGCATGCCGAACTTCAATGAGAGAGTTATTGATTACTTTGCTGCTTTGAAAGAGAGACGAGCAAATTTTCAGTACAAGTAATGCAGACTAGTGGGACATGCTGCTCACTCAGATTAGTTTGTAGTCCCTCTCAGTGAGCATCAAGGCTATGTCCAAACGGCATCAAAGCCAGTTCAGGCGTGAAAACGGTGGCGAAAATTAGGAGCAAGGCTTCACCATCGCCATAAAACCGCTGTGGTACATCCTACAAGGCTGAGGGGGGAGCTATGATGATTCAAGAGTAACTATCCAAAGCTAGAACAAGACGTAAAGGCCGACTTCGTGCTGCAGGAAGTTCACACTGGAAGGAGAGAAGATGGTTGAGGATTTACTGCGAGGCAAAAGAGAAACGTTTGTCTGGACTGTTGAAGAAGTCGAGCTTCTTCTTCGAGTTCGTCTGGACTACAAAGCAAAAAAAAATGAGGAAAGCGTGGTTTGGGAATCGGTGTGTGTTAATCACATTGACGTCATATCCTCCAGTGTTGCGGTTACGCTGTCCTCACGAAACACAGAGGGTGAAGGTTTCAAACCGATCCACCTTGGTACCTGGTTTCAGACGTGATCGGTTTCAAGGAGGCTAATCCCTGGTTTCGTGGGGATGAAAGGGTGGATTGATGAAATACTTTTGCGACTTTACTGCAATTCGACTCCATGGGGACGACCCTGAAGGCTGAAGTCAGTATTGTGATCATGTTGTGACTTTTATGTTCTCCACTTTCTACATTAGTCTCCAGAAAAGTTTAACATGATATAAAAACTTCAAAAACTAATCTGGTGTAAATCTGGCTATTTCATGTCTTGCATTTCACCTGGATTTAAACCAGGTTTAACCTTGACTTCATCTTTCTGTTTAGTCATATGAGAACCCACTTCTGGGTTCCCATATTTCTGCTTCTGTTACAGTAAAAGTTAATAACAAATTGTAAAATGTGAAGGTTTTAAACTTATTTATCTGTTTTCTGTCTTTTTGCTGTTAGTTGTTTGGTTCTTTATATTGTTGAATGGGTGCCCTTTAATTTTAAACTGGTGCTCAGCAAATCCGTACAAATAATCTGCAAATGCACATTTTCGTGCAGTCTTGAGGAATTTAATCTTTGCATTCATATCCCTTTTATTTCTGCATTCATGTAAACAGTTTATGAATATTGTCTTAAAACACAAACTGTAACTGCTGTAATTGTGTTTTAGAATATTTGCAGTTCCCTTCTTTATTTATGATAAAGAATTTATCTCCCATTGTTTGACGGAAATTGATCATGTTTCTCCTGTCGATAATCCGTTCACTGAGAAGCCAAAATAATTTTATTTATGATGACTCCATAGGCTGGCTCTAGCACATGGTATTTAGTTTAAGGAGGTAAAAGGAAAATCTTACAGCTAGTTGAACAGGTAACGTTTGTCATAGCTGCCGCTGGATAAATGGAAACGACTGGAAGTATGAATAGAGTGACTTGGTGAGGGGCTTGATGCAGGGGTTAGTGTATAAAACCTAATGAGCAGTGCAGCTGAGATCAATGACGTGGTGGGTTTGTACCTGGCATTTTCCGGTCCGAACGTCGTAGAGGGCCACTGAACCCTGGCGAGCGCCCACAGCGATCCGGTGACTTCGGTCACAGTAACCAACCATGTAAAACCTGCACAATAAACAGATTTAATTAACAAGCCCGTTCGAAACAACAGAAGCTGAACAAAGTGCTGTACAACTTAAAAACAACAAGAAACGACACAACAAAGATGTAAACAAATACCAGAAAACACCACAAGTGACTTCATGTCAGAAGCTCAGTCCCAATTAAAAGCCAAGGAATAAAATGAGATTTCTGAACTAGTTTTAAAAATCTCGCTCCACAGTTTAATTAATAAAAGGAAAAATAACAGAATGTGACGCCTTTTTTTAACCTGGACCTCAGAACAACCAGCAGCATCTGACTGGCAGATCTCAGAGCTCAGGAAGGAGTGGGTACAATTAAAAGGTTGGAGGATAAGAAGGGGCTAACCCACAGGTGTCAAACATATGGCCCGGGGGCCAAATCAGATCGCAGGAAAAATTTGGTAAATATGAATATGACTGGAGATATTAACTGTAATTATTTAAATAAAAGTAACTCTTATTCCTAATTTGTCCACGTGAACTAGATTTTTTATTTTTTAATATGAAACATTTCCAAGTCAAAGGGATAACTTAATTTATCTTTTTATATTTTTCTTACTTGAGTTTGGATTGTGAGTCAGTTCAGGTGGTCAGGATTATTATACACATGTGGAATTGCACACGTATGCATATTTAAAATGATTTTTAGCTCTTGAAAATGGCTTTATTCACAATGTGAAATACTGGGTTAGGGTTATTTAACTTCAGGAGACCTGTCATGAAGTATTTAGCAATTTTGTTGCTCATATGTGATCTAACATTGTAATGCACATGTAAAGGTATAAATATATGAAATAGATAAAATATGTGAATAGATAAAAATATAAAAAACATAAAATACAAAATATAATAAAAATATTTTTATATATAAAGTAAAAAAAATTATCAAATTTATAAAATGTTATAACCTAAATTATTGTATAAATATAAAAGATCTGATTTATAAATAAAAAAAATTGGATAAATTAATAGATAATTAAATATAATTAAAAATAAATTTATATGTAACTATACATTTTATGTATAAAATGTACACTATAAAATATGAAATAAAATAGAAATAATCAAATAAAATGTGAACTTAAATAAGATTTGTAAATCAAATTAAATGAAAATTAAAAATACTTAATACTATATTAAATGTGTAGCTGAGGCAAAATACAGTTAAAACTCCACTTATTTTTTCAATTTTTCAAATTATTCATAATATTTTTTTCTAAAAAAGATAGTTCATTAAATGTAAATGTGTCCATTATTTACTGGTTACTGTTATTTTACTGGTCTGGTCCACTGGAGATCAAATTGTGCTCTATGTGGCCCTTAAACTAAAATGAGTGAAAAACCTGGTCTAACCCATTTAAACAAAAACAAACAAAATCTTAAAACTGGAGATTTGGAGGGCTCAAAATCATAACTTTTTTATCCTTGTTTATATATATATATATGTATATATATTTTTTTTTTTTTTTTGGTTTTGTTTTTTTAATTAATTTATTTTTTTGAGCTATCCCAGATTTAACCTAAATTTACACATATGTACTTTTAAATTAACTTTTAGCTTTTAAAAATCCTTAAAAAATGATTAATACACATGTAAAGCTGTTAATATGTAAATAATTAAAATAAAAAATGTAAATAAAAATAAATATAAAAACGTAAAACAAAAAATATATCATAAAAATATGTCAATATATTAAGTTTAGATTTTAATTAATAAAATAATTGTATAAAAATTTACATTTCTTGATTAATAAATATTTATATTTAAATACATATGCAACTATACATTTTATGTATTAGTCTATAAAAGTCTAAAAACAGAAATGAAATAAAACATATAAAATATGTAGATATGAAAATATGTAACAGACTAAATATTGTTAAAACTGCACTTGTTTTTAAATAAATTTTAGATTGTTCATTTTTCCCAAAAGAATAGTAAATTTAATGTAAACATTGTGATAATGTACTTGTATCTCTTACATAATAAGCAGAATTTAAATCTGAGTTTTCATTATTTATATGCTATTATACTGTTAGATATTAAATTGTTCTATAAATGTGTAACAAATATTTTTTAATTGTAAAAGTAGCTTGTATTTCCAGACTTGTAGAATTAATCCATACTGTACATTTAATTTGTACCTGTACTTGTTGAACTGTCAAATATGGAGATGTATGTTAAAAACCTTGGTCCTGAAGATAGCACCATACTTCTGGAGTTGGGTATGAATTATTCTTTCGAACTATTTTGGGAGAAACAGCAATTTCAGATCGGTCTAAAATTGGAAAGGACCGTAGATTGAATAGATTATACATTATACAATATACAAGTAGATAACATACTAGGCTGGAGCCTGCATCGTTCTTTAATAAATACCACTTTGTGTTATTATTATTATTCTGCATATGGCCTGAGGCACGTAGACATAAGTTGATCTCTGACCTTTGACACCATCTGTGACAGTCATGTAGTTGTGCACTTCACACCCTGCTGATTCCGTACTGAGGAGACGGTGCTTGCAGGGGACTCACACTTACTTGCAAATAGCAGGGAAACACTCCTGCAGTCCTTTCTTCTTCACCAGAGAACCTTCAATGCAGTACATGATGATATCCATCACCTGCAGAAGAGAAGGAGCTGATTTTTGATGCATTTATAAAAAACTGAAGACCAAAATTGTGTACTTTGATTGTGGGTGCCGTTTATGAAAACAAAGATGTCATTTAGTGTACTTCAACCAGCAGATCGACAACATCTCCAGGCATCTTTTCAATCAGGATGTCAATCACTCGCAGTATCTCCGTCTTAGCTCTGGCCAGAGTCGTGGTGTGAACGTTTTGCTGGGACTGAGAATTCGCCTGAGCTGCATTGTACCGATGAACCTGGAAAACAAGATGAGATGAGATGAGATGAGATGAGATGAGATGAGAGAAGACATTATTGATCCATCAATGGGGAAATTTACATGCCACAGCAGTAAGAATATAGAGGACGTAGGACAGGACACATTGGGGGCGGCAATAACAACAATAGCAGCAATAGTTGCTATGTACATTTTCTATAGAGATGTTATATTAAGAAATATTTAAGACATGGGATGTGATGAGGGGGCAGATAGACAGGGTGATAGGTCAGCAGGAACTGAGTTATACGTTGGGTGTTACATGGAGCTGTTATACAGTCTGATGGCTGTAGGAAGGAATGACCTGCAGTAGCTGCTTCCTGACTGGGGGTGTAGCAACCTTGTGCTGAAGGAGCTGCTCAGAGCCGCTATAGCAGGATGCATTGGGTAGGTGGAGTTGTCCATGATGGATGTTAGTTTGTCTGCCACCTCCTTTACAGAGTCCAGTAAGCAGCCCGAGACAGATCCAGCTCTCTTAACCAGTTTGTTAAGTCTGTTCCTGTCTCTGTCTGTGCTGCTCCCTGCCCAGCACATGATGGCATAGAAGGCTGCAGAGACAACAACGGTGTCATAAAATGTCCGGAGCAGAGCTCCATGAACACCGAAGGACCGCAGCCTTCTCAGAAGGTGGAGGCGACTCTGGCCCTTCCTATATAAGATGTCTGTGTCATCTGTCCAGTCTAGTTTGTTGGTGAGGTAAACACCAAACTACTTAAATGAGTCCACTATCTCAATGTTTAAGCTCTGGATGTTCACCAGTGTATGTGTGTGGAAGTCCACTTTAAGCTCCTTGGTCTTGCTGGTATTTAGGAGTAGATGGTTCTGTTTGATGTCTTTAAAAAGACATCCAAAACACAAAGACAACCAGAAGCTGCCGACTGGATGCTTCTGTCTTACCTCTCTTGCAATGGTGGTGATGAAAGCTGGTGGCCGGGCAGTAGCAATCAGAGAGAGGGCATGACGGGCTGAGCGAGCTGAGTCTGCTGGTGGGTTGAGGGGCAAACCCATAGTGACGCTGAGGAGAAGAAACAAGGAGACATGTGTTTTTGTTTCCTTAATAAAAAAATAAAATATGTGGCTTCTAGCATGAGTTAAACTCAAGTCTTGGGTTAAGGCCCATTTATGCTCGATGCAGAAGACGGACACACAGACGGACGGACAGCTTAGTCCGTCTTCTGCATCGGTTATGCATGGATTTTGGTCCGTTTTTAGGGAGCTTAGCTATCCATCACTTGATGCAGAAAACGGAGCAAAATCACTGGAAATCGCAGACGCAGAGCAGAATAGCTGATATGACCGCCAGAGAAGAAGAAGAAGAGGATCAGGAAGGGAACAAAAAAGCAGAATAAGAATGAAGACAAGGACACCTGTAGAAATTGCTCAAGCTGTTAAATAAAGACTACATGCAAACATTTAGGGTGTGTTGAGCAGTTGAAAACAACTTTATAGCGACGCATTATATCCGCCAAACGGTGTCTGAAACTGATGTCGGCTTGCAGAAGTGAACTAAGCACCGCCCACTAGTGGAGGAATTTACTTAACAACCATGGCACCTGTTGAGATCAAGATGGCGGCGCGAGGACATCGCAAGGCTTAGCGTCTCTCCAGTTTTTGCGATTTAGCAGTATTTTTCCTGCACATCACGGGTCTGTTTGTACAAAACAGCTGTGCCTTTACATCCTACACCCGACTTGAGCTCCAGGATATTGGATCACGCTACTCGGACAGTATGATCACGAATCTTCGACTCATCCCTGAGATCTCCAGAACAACGGAGGCTATGCACTCTACCCGGCCAGGCGGAAGTGCTCGCAGGCGGGGTCGAGATCGTAAACAAAGGTGGGGAACACGCGGAGGGCTAAGAGCTAAGCTAAGGCAAATGCCGCACCAGCTCCCTCTGCCCAGCATTTTCCTCGCAAACGTGTGGTCATTGGTGAATAAAATGGACGAGATAGGACTCCGCTTCAGCCGCTTTAAGAGACTTTTAGACTGCAACGTCTCGATCTTCACAAAAACATGGCTACATGGCGGTGTACCGGACAGCGCTATTGAGCTAGCCGGACGCTCCATACACCGAGCAGATAGATCAGCTGATGATTCCGGTAAGACCAGAGGTGGAGGACTGTGCATTCAATTCAACAAGGCCTGGTGTACGGACTCTATTACTCTTGGGAGACACTGTTCAGCTAACCTAGAGTTTCTCATGGTTAAGTGTAGACCATTTTATCTGCCACCGGAGTTCACATCCACCATCATAACCGCAGCTTATATTCCCCCGGATGCTAATGCCAAGCTTGCAATGAATGAACTTCATGCGGCTATTAGCAAACAACAGACTGCCCACCCAGAGGCTGCATTTATTCTTGTGGGTGATTTTAATCACTCAAACCTAAAAACAGTGCTCCCCAAATTCCACCAACATGTCTCCTGCAACACCAGAGGAAACAAAACTTTGGACCATGTTTATTCTAATGTGGCGGGTGCCTACACTGCGACCCCCCCTCCCCCACCTAGGACAATCAGACCACCTCTCTTTGTTCCTCACTCCCAAATATTCACCCCTCATCAAACGTGTCAGGCCATCAGAGAGGATCGTCAAAGTGTGGCCAGTGGGGACAGACTCTGCACTCCAGGACAGGTTTCAACACACGGACTGGAGTATGTTTGCTCCCCAGGTCACTTGCGACTCACACACGGACATTGACACTTATACTTCCTCTATTCTGGACTATATCACCACCACAATTGACAGTATCACGACAAAGAAGCAGATTACCACGTACCCTAATCAGAAGCCATGGATGAACAAGGAGGTGCGGCTCCTGCTGAAGGCCCGTAACACTGCCTTCAGATCAGGTGATGCACAGGCCTACAGCACATCAAGGGCAAATCTGAGAAGGGGCATCAAAAAGGCCAAGTACTGCTACAAACTCAAGATAGAGGGTCACTTTCCAACTGTGACCCCAGACGTATGTGGCAAGGTATTCAGGCCATTACAGACTACAAACCCAGCAACCCAACCCCCACAGCTATGGACACCTACTTCCTGAACAAGCTTAATGACTTTTATGCTTGCTTTGAGAGGGACAACAAAAACAAACACACCGCTGCCAAGACCACACTGTCAGCAGACCACCAGCCCCTTACACTGTCCTCCACTGATGTCTACACAGCGCTGAGCCGGATCAATCCACGCCAGGCTGCTGGTCCTGATGGCATCCCTGGACGTGTGTTGACTTCAGCTCAGCATTCAACACCGTCATCCCCTCCAAGTTAACCACTAAACTTGAAGATCTGGGCACCGACACATCAATTTGCAATTGGATTATGGACTTCCTGACCAACAGGCCACAGCACGTTTGGTCAGGCCACACCTGCTCCACCACCATCACCCTCAACACCGGGGTGCCACAGGGCTGTGTGCTGAGCCCATTCCTCTTCTCTCTCTTCACCCACGACTGCAGACCTGTGCATGGATCCAACTCCATCATCAAGTTTGCGGATGACACCACGGTGATTGGTCTCTTCAGGAACAACGAAAAGAGGTGCAGCACCTGGCCACGTGGTGCACTGCAAATAACCTGCTCCTCAACACCAGTAGGACCAAAGAGCTCACTGTAGACTTCAAGAAGGACAAAAGAGGCGCACACGACCCCATCTGGATCAACGAGAAGGCCGTAGAGCGTGTCTCCAGCTTCAAGTTCCTAGGGACCCACTGTACCACTTGATGATCCTGCACTCACGCATATCAGTAGTTTTTAGCAATCCTAGGTAGCTACTGCCTATATTATTGCAATATTTCATGTCATTCCACCTGTAGCTTTGTATAGCATAATTTTTCATCTGCACATTTCATCCTGTAAATTATGTTCATAGTTTGTTTATAGTTGACTATATTTAAAGCTGGAACATAGGTTGGAAGCTGGAACATATTAATCTGGATAATATGTTCATAGTCCATTCTATAAATCACTAAGATATTCTCATAACATACCGTCTACATATTTAATTTCTTATATTTGCACTTGCTGCTTTTGCTGCATCTGTAAATTACTGTAAATATTTGCATAACATACCATGTACATACTTAATTTATTAGATCTGCACTTGCTGCTTTTGCACTTCTGGTTAGATATTAAACTGCATTTCGTTGCCATGTACCTGTACATGTGTGATGACAATAAAGTTGAATCTAATCTAATCTCATCTAATGGCAACACAAAAGATGCATGAAAGTATGAGGATGGCGACATATGACGTTTGAAACAGACACTGTTATTTACGCACGTGAGGGAGCATAAATGGGCATTTAGAGTCCTTCATAAATGGTAATTATTTAAGTTTTTTTTTCATGATTTATTTTAATTTTTTTTTCCATTAAATGTGGTTTTACATTAAGGTCATATGTTCAGAGTGCCCATTACTATAAGAAAAGTTCAAATCAATGCACTTTGGGATCCACTGTGTCTATTATAAGTTCACCTACTCCAAAAACAGGGATAAACAATGACTAACACATAGAAAAGTGGATACATAAGTAACATGACTTGATCACATTTATCTGAGAAAAGAAAAACCACAAGAAAAACTCCTGTCACCATAAACAGTTTTTGACCATTCAGTGACAAATACTAGCTTTTATTCAAAAGTATTATTTACAACAGTGGTTCCCAACCTATGTTCCTCGGGGACCCCCTTTATGTATATACCAAAAAGCCATGGACGTTCTACCCCACCCCATGCTGAAACCATGCTTGGTTTTATGCTGTCAGAAGTGAGATTCTCACCATAAATAATGTGTTGTTGCTGAGCCAAAGTTAAATGAACAACATATAGCCTTACTTTTTATCCTTAAAATAGGGATAATTTGTGAACGTTGATCACAATGGATCTAAATGTTCAAAGCCTGTGCTCTTTGGGGGACCATCTTGGGGGTCCCGGACCCCAGCTTGGGAACCGCTGATCTACAAGATCAAAAGAGAACCAAAACATGATTTTTTAATATTATAATATTATAGTTATTAAAGTAAATAGAGATTGTTTAAAGTTTAATCTTTAAATTTTATTTTTTTAATTATTTTGATTTTATCTCTTTAAAAGTATTTAAAAGAATAATACTTATATTTTTAAATTTTATTTAAGACTAAACTATTTAAGACACTTAAAATTCATTTTAAAAGTATTTTTTATATATTTTTTCTTATGTTTTTATTTTTTAAATATTTTTAAAATATCTTTCTTTTTGATCAAGTTTCTTTTTTAAGATATTTTGAAATCATTTAAATTATTATTTAAAAGACTATCTGATACTCAATGATAAACTTACAATGACGCAAACATTTTAGTTACAATGCATTGGTATCACAAAGTATAGTTGTTCTGGAAACATTTCTGAACGCCCACCCTCCCTCTATATTTCCCTTAAATGGTTCAGTCCACCTGGTCCATCAGCCGCCAGCAGTGCTACAAACAGACAGCAAGTGGATTGTAAGATGGCAGGATGCCTCAAAAATTGGAAAGTTTAAAAAGAAAAGAAAAAAAGCTGAGACTGCAGAGAGAACAGAGGGGTGGCCAGTACGTCACCCAGTTCTTGCAGAGGTGAGGTGGTCAGTTAGTTCGTCTGATGGAAAGTTGTGGAACATCAGCTTGATGTCTCTTCTAAACTTTGTTCATATAAGCTAGCTCACTTTGCTCCCATATTAACTCATATTCCTGAAGAAAACTCTGGATTTTATTTATTTTACTGTTTATGTCGTCAAATAATCAACACAGACAAACGCTTAGCAAGCTGCTCTGCTAAAAAAAAAAAATCACACATGTTCTGAACAGACACGAGAGCAGCCGAAGCACATGCTGCCAGACCCCCCCCCACGTCCCCCTCACCTCCCCACCTGAACACGTCCCCCTCACCTCCCCACCTGAACACGCCCCCCTCACCTCCCCACCTGAACACGTCCCCCTCACCTCCCCACCTGAACACGTCCAGGTAGCCCCTGAGGAAGGAGGTGAGCAGCTGAGTGTTGAATTAATTGATTATTGTGAAGTAAAAACATTATATAATAGAAAAATAGTTCTGAATTAATAATAAATAAAAATAGTCTGTATTTATTTTAGAACACTGAATTTACAAAAAACGTCAGCTATCACTGTAATGTTAGGTTAAGTCAGTCGTTTGGGACTCATCCTCCTTCTCAGTTTCTTTTAATGGGGCCCAAAATCCCTGGCAGCGCCCCTGCTTGTGTGGGAGAGAAATGATAAAGTGTGTTTGCTTTAATCTGTTATTTAAAGGTATCATTGCCTGGTCTTTTCATGTATCTCCCGTCCTCTAAGTGTCTTTAAACATTTTTTTGAAAACTTATTAAACAAAAAACAAACATAGAGCTTGTTCTGACCCTTTGTTTATAACACAACTTTGTCTCGTGAGAGTTCATGCAAGCTTTTGACTAATGTTAATGAGGTGTGTGCTGATTGGCTGCAAGGAGACCAAAGTCAGAAGGGAGGCTGGCCCAGTGCATGCACAGTGCGTCCAACTTCAAAACATCAACACTTAGTGATGGCGAGCGAACCTGACCGAGCAGCAGCTTACAGATCTCAGCCATTTATGTTTGAACCAGACTCCGAGCCTGAAAGTGAAGATACCAAGCTGGTGGAAGAAGCACGTTCACAACAAGAACGTTAGCTGCATCAGCGGTAAAGCATGACTTTATATCATTATATCATTCTAAAGCAGGGATCACCAACTCCGGACCTCTTGAGCCAGTGTCCTGCAGGTTTTCAATATCTCCATACTGCAGCACACCTGACTCAAATAATGGGTCGTTAAGAGGCTGGTGTAGACCTTGACTATTGACTATTTCATTTGAACCAGGTGTGTTGCAGCAGGGATGCAGTGAAAACCTGCAGGATACTGGCTCAAGAGGTCCGGAGTTGGTGATCCCTGTTCTAAAGCATGATTTTATATCATTATATCATTCTAAAGCATGACTTTAGGCGTGGGAGAGGGTCTGGCTTATTCAAATAGACCCTTTGATGACGAAATCGCAGGAACAAATTATAATCACATGTTTGTGAGAGTTTACTCTTGTTGGTGGTTCTGCAGTGAACAAAGGCCCCAGATGGAAAAACTCCACCGTTCAAAAGAAAGGCTTTCAGGGAAGTTAAGACTTTGGTCCAACACCAATACACACATTTTAACTTGAAAAGTGAAATTTCCAGGTAATGACTCCTTTAAACAATTGTTGTTACCATGTAAAGCACTTTGTGCTGCTCTTATGCATGAAAACTGCTTTATAAATAAAGATTGATTTGATTAAAAAACATCTTTTAAAGTAATTTTCTTTCACCTTTATTTTTAAATTTTATTAATTATTATTAAATAAAAGACTAAATTATCTCAATTTTTAATAATTTTTTTTTTATATTTTCTTCAAACCTTTTATTTTTACATTTATTTTAAACTATTTTTAATTTATCTTTTTTTAAGTATTTCTATCTTAAAAGTAAATTAATCGTTTTAAATAATTTTATTTTAAGAAACTAATTTTACTTTTTTTTTTTTTTTTAAGTATTTTAAAAGACTGATACTTGTAAGTATTTTAGGTGTTGGTTACTATCAGGCTTGTAGTTAGATTCTCTTTATCTTCTCCCACCACTGTGTTATAATGGGGTTGTGGGATCTCGTCCAGTAGTCGGTATTTCTCCATTTTTCTCTTCAACAGCTGGAAGGATCATCAGTAGAAATGTCTCTGTTCAAGAAATTTCAGTTTTTTTTATTATTTCCAACATGCTGTTAATCCTTAATATTCCCAAACAAGGTCCTTTTTAATTTTAGGGTTCATGAAACCTTAAATGCCCGCTAAAAAAATACAGTTAGTTTTTGTTTTACTGTCTTTTCTGAGTAATTTGAAGCATGGCTGCATTATTAGTAGCTTCAGTGGAGCTCAGCCAAAGAGGATTTTATCATCGGTGGTTTGTGCCTCCTCCTCAGACTTTATTTCTGTCGACAATTAAAGTAAAAAATAAATAAATAAACAATAAAAAACAGGCTATATTTAAAGGCTTCCTTTCGAGATTTTAATGAACTAGAGGATTCCAGACATTTGAATAAACCACTTTAGGAAGAGGACGAGATAAATCTGAGAAAAAAAAAAGCGAAGAGATTGAGTCTTACTAATATATGGAGTGAAGAGATTAGTGGGCAGCTTATAATGTCAAGGCCAAGTCAATGGGAACCATTCACCAAGCGACAGCATAATAGACTCCCACAATGCAATAGGAATTAGACACACACACACACACACCCTAACAGCTGGCCACACACCCCTAAGAGTCGATATGTGTGTGTGACAAAGAGAGGAGGAGGGAGTGATGTGTGGATGAATAACCAGGCTGCACCATTCATCTCCTCTGATTACATATCACAGCTACAAATCCTGCAATTAATACTGCTAATGTACTGGCAATATATCCGCAATCCTCAAACGCTTCATTTCATTGAGAGAGGTGGCCGTAAGTGGAAACAGTCACCGTGCTGATATAATGCAGCGGAAACGCAGGGTATTAATTATACCAAGACCCGCTGAGGTTAATAACCAACATTTACAACATGAAATTAAATAATCTGGATTATCATCAGTCGTAGGAAAAGACACAAGTTTAGACATCTTTTCCAGGTCTGAACAGCAAAAAATCCCATTTAAAACTTAAATTCAGCCCAGTTCAACAGCGGAAAACACTTGAACGCTGCATCTGATGATCTTCTGGAGCTTTGTGTGAATCTGGAAAGACTCGAGGGTTCAGTGTGTGTGAACCTGGCAACATGACTGCATTCACAGCCGATACCACGCTGACATTATCCAGTCAATACAGAGTCACACACATGCAGACACAGCGAAGACTGGAAGTATTGATTTTTGACTGCGAGGGAGGAGTGAATGACCTCAGTCACATGATGAGAGTCACCGCTGTAAGAAAACCAAGATTGTGCGTGCACGGTTGGCTGGCTGTTTGGGGACTGACTGACTTACTGATGGGTTCTCTCAGCGGGGTGCAGATGGGGTAAGCGGTTGGTTTGCTGGCAGGCTTACAGACTGACTTATTGACTGGTTTCTGAACTGGCTTAGTGACTGCTGTGCTGCACTTCTCTCACATACACAGCAGACAGGTTGCAGGTTGCCTAGCAACGAAAGAAAACTTCACCATTTCCCATTTCTAAGGTTTTGCATATCAAGACATGATGAAAAAACCTATTATGTCATTAATTATTATACAAAATGAAAAATGCAGACAGCAGTCTGACCCCATGAACATGTGAGGGTGTACATCCTTGGGGTGTAGTGGCTGGATAAAAGTTCATCACACGCCGACTGTCCGTCTACAGTTTGTAAAGCAGATGACCTCCTGCTGTGGCATCTTTTTAAGATGTGTCGTGCTGATGGAGCAAGTGGTGCATCTAATGAAATGAAACGTCCAGTAAGTCGGTCAGTGATGTTATTAACCAGGCGACCGGGGCATAATCTTAATTTCCTCATAACAACTAATCATTATAAAAAAAAGCCACTGTTGTTGTCAGTTTAAATTATGAAAGACCACATTCAGCAGGTGGATCTGGGAGCTGCTGATTACTTGGACATTTATGGAGAAATCTTCTTGCGAATGAGGGAATGGATCTTGTGAGGATGCTTTAATGTGGATGTGTGTGCAGTCTATTGCACAGATAGCGGCAGGAAGACCAGCAACAAAGGAGGAAAGACATCTGCAATGATCTTAGAGAAGTTTATCGTGCTACAGTATTGCAGACCAACAACAAATGAATAAACTATCTGTTCTTGCTATTTGGTATATGCAACCATATTTTATTGTCTGCTTGTGTGGAATATGTCCATGTATGTATATCCTCACACATATTTAAATAAAGTCTACTGTTTGACAGGAACTCTATGAATCAGAGGTGACTCTTTTTCCAAGAGGTATTAAAATTATGAGACTACAACAGCATGAGAAGCAGCCAGGACACCTGGATGCTGACTGACCATTTTACTGATTTCAGGGCTGCCTGGTGGATTTCTCAATAATTTAATGACCTGAAAACAATTGTCTTACTAAGAAACTAAAATTTCGGCCAGCGCACTGACTAATATTGATTTCCCTGCTTAGCTTTTAAACTTAATTTTCTCTGAGTGTTAAATAAAAACACTTGCTAATGACACAGCTATGGATCCATTTGGATCAGGACTAGATTTTTTTTTTTTTTAAATCATTTTCTGATCATTGCTTGTTGAGTCGCCCTGTTGGGTTCACAAGCAGACAACATATATTTATCCCTACATGACCGAGCAAAATCATTTACCTCTGCAGAACAAATGTAGTTCCACAAAACCAGATATGAACAACAACTACAGAGCAAAGAGTTGAGCACCAGCTGTATTATCTTGTGCTGACAGAAACTTGAATTTAAAACATTCATTTATCTCTGTGATGCCAAAATATTCCGATCAGACAAAGATGAGGGAGGGAAGTCAAATTGCTTTAAATCTTGGAGACTTTTTCCACTGATAGAAAACATGCATGCAGTTTGGTTATGACTGGAAACAACATGGGTAATCCATGTTTTGAATTTGTTAAAGATAAAACTGGAACTAAATGGGGGGAGGGGGGAATCTTTGGTTTTCATGGGTATATTTCAATAATATTTACCTAATGAAGCCAATTCTGTCATTTTTCTGTGATATCAAATCCAAATCTCTGTCAAATCATAAGCTCATCCACTGTGTCACTGAGCAAAAGAGATGCAGCTGACTGAATGCACAGAAGCAGCCATTTAGAAGTGTTGTTTTTTTTTTTTTAAACAGTCAAATAATTCCCAGAGATTACTCAGGTAATGCCGACTGTCCCACATGAGCGATAGTATCAAAGGTCAAGACCACATGAACCAAAACCAAAGGCAGCTTTGGTGCCCTGCAACAGCTTTCCATCTCAGAAAATTCAAGCCATGTTGACTCTGGTCTTCAGCGGGAAGTCTTTTAGCCATAAAACATGGTTTATTCAGTGGAGGAACGTCTGTCCACTCCAGGCTGCACAGGAGGGACTGGCATGCACAGCCTGCCTGGCCTCAGGCTTTAGATTAGAGGTGCTACAACAGAACAAACACAAAGAGGGCACATGACTTCTTCATCTTATAAGAAAATGGCGGCACTGCTCCATCTTTACCTGGAAAGTAGCTGTTTGTTGCCACATAAATGATAAAAAAACTGGACATTTAACTTTTCTCTCAGTTTTTCAAGAACAGGTCACATGATCAAGTTCTTAATATGTCGTGTTTGGTCATTTAGACCATAACCACAATTAAATCTAACAAAGAAAAATTATATTTATTTGAATTTTAATTCCATATGATGATATTAACAAATAAGTAATTATTTTGACATGACTACCTCAAGATTTTCTCTAAGGTGCATGTCTGAAAAGGCTGAAATGCAGGTGTAATAACAACACAAATACACACCCAACTCAGGCTGTTAAATGTGTGTTTTTACGAACTTGTTTGTCTCTTTTATACGAGGAGTTCTGGCGACTGAAAAGGGATTATCCCACATACACACACAGCTCAGCAAGGGGTGTATTGACAAGTAGCAGGGTGCATCACAGACAGAAAAAAGAAAAGAAAAAGGGAAAAGTCTCACTCCAAGTCAGCTGCATGGAAGTACACACACAAATAAAGTGTGTGTGTGTTTATGTGCATGCAAGCTCTATTTAACCAGTAATGGATTCAACTCTTCACTAAAGCAGACTGTTAGAGAGAGGAGGGGTGTGAGTGTTCATATTTACGCTTTTTACATAAACAGCACCTGGAAGCATAAATACACACCTGCACATCGAGTGATCAGTTATACATGGTCACGGATGAAAGTTTGGAATTTGTCCATCACCAGCTTGTTTTCAGAGCGCTCGTAGTTCAACCAGAGTCCACCTAAAAAGTGACACTTGAAACCTAACAGGACAATAATGACCGTCTGTAACAGGGACTCTGGAAATAGGGGGGCTGCGGCACCCCCGAGTGGTAGGCTTGTAATTAACAGACCTACAATGACTTAATAAATAAAAAAAAATAAATAAAAATACATTGTCTGTAAACCATAGCTGTTAAAAAACTTAGATCATCCTTTATCGGTTATTTTATATTTAATGTTATGATTCAACCCTCTGAGGTCGATGGATGCAGGTTTTATGTTTTTTGGGTCATTTTAGGTCCAGTCTCTTAATACAGTTTGTCTAACTGAAAGAAATAACTGTAAAATCACACGTGAAGTAGTGATTAAAAGAATGATACAAAAAAGGCACGTAAACAGTTTTAAACCTGAAATATCAAATAGTCAAATACGGCCAATTTTGCTGAGAAGATTTTCGTAAGACTGAATTCCCCCATCAACACCTCATCAACTACCTGTTCTCATGTAAATTACGTTATTAACGCTTTGCTCTGCACCCACCCCTCAGGTCTAATTTCCAGCTCAGGTCTCTGTAGTAGGTCTAGAGTGCACTAAAGGAAATTATGTTATAAAATATAATCTTGTACTCCATCAGCGTTTTTTAAATCTGGTAAACTGACTGTTTTACTATGTCCTCAAAAAGAATCTGATTACTTCATTAGCCCTAAGGCCAAACAACAAAAATTCACCCAAAATAAATTGGATTGCCACTCGAAAGCATTGGACTCGAGTCACTCCAGCAGCACAAAGAAGGAAAAGTAAGAGTAACAGGATCTAGCAGTAGGTAGCATTTCAGCTAATGTGAATGCTTCCTTGTTTCTGGATGGTCAGTCAGAAAGATGGCAGCAAAATGAAGGACCATTCTCATCCCTCCACCACGTGAGGAACTGGCTAGGCAACACAACCATGCAGACGACACTCACACACCTGGCCCTGCTTTGTAATAAGTTTGGTCCTCAAGGGCTGCTGTCGTGCAGGTTTTGAATATTTCCTGCAACCTGAATAAGATTAATTGGTTAACATGTTTGGGCAGCACATGGCAACAAGCTGCTGAAGAGACATAATTAATTTTAATCAGGTGTGTTGGGGCAGAGAAATCTATAAAACCTGTAGGACTATGGCCCTCGAGGAGCGGAGACACCTTCATATCCATCAGGATATTTTTTTGGACAAACTTGAGTTGTCATGATGGAGTTTATCAGTTTATTAGCACCACAACTGAACACAAGACCACCTCATGCATGTGAGCGTAGCTCTGGACAGTTAAGCTAGCTAGCAATGTACCGACATATGTTCCGTCTGAAGTGAGAAGTGATGTTTGAAGTACACGCACAAAGTGCAGACTACTTAAAGGTAGGGTGAGTTGAGCATCATGATCACCAGCCAATCAGGATTGACGTTATGAGATCAGTGCTTCTAAGGACTACGAAAAAGGGGCGTATTCAATAGTGAGACATTGAAAGAAGTGCTATGAATGAGAACCCACCAACAGCTACAACAATGGAGGATTGCAGAGTTTGTTTGTGCTGCAGAAGCTACTGAGTATGAAATGGCTTTTACAGAAAAATCTGCTTCTCTACCACCATCAACACATGGGACTGGAGAACAGCATATCTGTAGTTTATATGCTCCATGTCTTCTTCGCTTGTTCTCTGTGGCAGTGTTACAGCGCCACTTACAGGCCTGGAAGATATACTACAGTGTTGTCAGTGTTTATGAAACAAGTCTGTCGTTGGGAAAACTTTTTAAAAGAAAGTGGTTTTGTTCCCGTGTGGATGTGGCCTTAATTATGTAATATTTTCATACATTGCTATAATTTAAAAAAGAAAAATCAGATGACTGGATCAATCAACTTAATAATTACCAGAATACATTCAGTACTCCCAGAATAGCTGCAGCCACTTGAGCATCTGGCTTGTTTTCTTTAGCAGCGATGCCTTAAACCTCTGCAGAAATCATCTGGTGGGACCTCAGTGTGTTGAACACCTGAGCAGAATTATCTAAATAATATCCAGTTTTGGATAAGGCTGAAAATTATGCATAAAAATAATATTAAATTAGCTGTGTGTTGTTTTTGTACTGGTGTTGTATATAATTGCCAGGACATGATCAATTCAAGTATAACAACAGTTTTTCATTTAAAAAAAAAAATTCTATAAATATTATTGCTGTAACAGAATGGTCACTCCTATTCCTCTTGATTTTGCAGAGTTTTGTGACTTTCTTTCTCTATGTAACATGAAGCAAAAGCAGATCATAAAAAAAAATCCAATTTGGGGTCTACACTTCTTGTGCTTCTTGTTATGAACGCCCCTGAATATCATCAAACACACATATATTTTATGTAAAAAGTAATCAAGTTGGGTTTGATTAATGCAACCTCAAGAAAAACAGAAAACTGTGTAACTTATTTGACCCTGACTCATAGTAATGCCTTACTTCAAGCTACTAGGTCATGTTACTGACTTCTAAAAGAACTCTATTTGTATTAACTGTGCCACAAGAAACAAAACACACAACTAATCCTGTAGATCCAACAATCAAAAGGAGGCGCAGCAAACTGCTGGGAAAGGCAAGAAAGAAGATGCTGCTACAGAGTCTGGTAATGTGGAAGAGAAGCAGAAAATCCATCCCTGCATCTGTTTTATATATGTGAACGATAATGATGTAATCTTACGTAACTTCTATCTGTGGTTTCATCTAATTTCCTTCTGTTAAAGTTCCCTTCACTCACTACTCCAATAAAAATGAATCCAACTAAAATTTCATTGTATTTTCCCTCTTCTGCAAACAAATGCCCACACACACACACACAGACACACACACTCATACTGAGCAACAGCAGACATATCTATACTCATTTAACCAAACTGGCCCAGCTTGAGTTTCAGCTTAATACGATCATCTCATGTTGGCCAGCTGGATTTCAGCAGGAAGACACACATGAAGTCTTTAGTACCAAACAGGAAACTCCTTTTCTTCACCATGACACTCGCAGGTCACAATACCGGGTTGGACCTCCTTGTTCCTCCAGAACTGCCTTAATTCCTGATGCCACAGATTCAGTAAGATATTGGAAACATTCCTCAGAGATTTTGTTCCATATTGACACGACAGCATCACACAGTTGCTGCAGGTTTGCTGGCGGCACATCTATGATGAGAACGTCCCGTTTCACCACCCCTGCTGTGCATGAACAAGTTAAAAAAAGAACACGTTCATGGAACACGTTTGTTTTTGGTTTTTTGTAATGCTGAACTGAACAAAACTTATTTGCAAATAAAGAACTTTAACATGATTATGTGAGGTGACATAATAGTTGCTGCCTACATTTTTCCCGGTGCTACCTACTTCACACTACGTTATCCACAATGCACTGTAAACTCAAGCATGACAAACCAGGAATGCTACGCAGCAACCCGTTGCAGTCCTGCTCGAAAACAACACCTGCAGGTGAACGTGGAGGCGGTGCTGACGTAGTGTGCACATCAGCATGAAATCTAACATGTTTGTGTAAATTATGTCCACTTGTGCCTAAGAAGCAACTGAGAATGGCAGCTTCATCAACTTCTCATTTGAAAAGACGTGGGGTTGAAGCGTTTGCTCAGCGTGAGAAGATGTCCTATCATATTGTTGTCTTTTCTCCTTTATATTTAGGGAAGAGGTAATCTGAAAATAGTTGTTTAACAACAAAGTGACTTTCTGCGACACATTTCTGTCCATTTGTGCCAAATGCATATGTTTTGTTTCTTAGAATTTCAGGTCCAGTGCAATTGCTTTCTTTGAAGGACACTTTAATTTCTTTGCAGTCTTTCACTTTCACTTCTAAATTAGAAAATTTTAAATGAACTTAACTTTGAACTAGTTCATGAGAAGCATGACCTTGCACAACACAGTCCATCACACCCCAAAGCTGCTCTACTGGACTGAGATCTGGTGGCTGTGGAGGCCGTTGGAGTCCAGTGAACTCATCGTCATGTTCTAGAAAGCAGGTGGAGATGATCTGAGCTTTGTGACATGGTGCATTATCCTGCTGGAAGTAGCATCAGAAGATGCTCCACTGTGGTCATAAAGGGATGGACATGGTCAGCAACAATACTCAGGTAGGCTGTGCTGGTTAAACCAGACCACGTTGGTACTAAGGGGCCCAAAGTGGGCCAAGAAAATCTCCCCCCACCATCACACCAGCAGCAGCCTGAAGCGTTGATCCAAGGCAGGATGGATCCAAGTTTTCATGATGTTTCCAGCAGATTCTGAGATAAGCATCTGAATGTGGAGCTGAAATGGAGACTCATCAGACCAGCAACGTTTCTCCATCTTCTATTGTCCAGTGTTGGTGAGTGTGTGTGAATTGTAGCCTCAGTTTACTGTTCTTAGCTGACAGGAGGCACCCGGTGTGTCTTCTGCTGCTGTAGACCATCTGCTTCACGGCTGGACGTGTTGTGTGTTCAGGGAAGAGGCCTTTGAGGAGTGCTCACTGGACTGAATTCAACTCTGTTCTGAACCACAAACTGGTTTCAGGCTAGAACCAGATGTTTGTGGATCATCTAAACTCATATTTCATTTTAGAAAAAATAAATAGGTGATCTTCCAGGAAGTAGGAAATTGAAACAATCTGCATACTCTTCCTCTGCAAGAGAGTTTTGAAGCATCACATTTATTGGTGGAAAAAACATGTAATCTTGATGCCACTTCAACACAAACGAGCACCAAAAAGACAGACAATAGTCTCATATCTGAGCAAGACAGACATCACAACATCACCATAATGTCTTGAAATGTGATTACAGCCCAGCTTCCATAACTCATGGTGTCAGATCCATAATGCTGCAGCGTATGGATGTGTGCATCTGTGTGTCTGTATCTTTTGTCTTTGCTCTGGAATCTGAAGTAGCCAAGCAGGCCAAAACAACAGTCATCGAATCAGTCGGCCCTCAACTGAAGCCAAAAAAAACAGTGGTTCTTCTTCATTAGCCGTGACATCATCAATGGGCAAATAAACTTTTAATAAAGTAATAAATAAACAAACTGAGAGCCATCCATCCATTTTCTATACTGGTTATTCAAATTCAGGGAGCCTATCCCAGCAATTAGCAAGCGACAAGCAGGGTACAACCTGGACAGAGAGACAAACAACAAATCATTCTCAAACTCTTTCCTAGGGAGAGTTTAAAGTGACCAATTAACCTAACATGCATGTCCTTGAACGGTTGGAGGAAGCCGAAGAACCCACGCATACACGGGGAAAACATGAAAACTACACAAAAGCCACTGTTCAAAACCCTCCCCAACCAAGGTTCAATCCAGCGACCTTCTTGCTGTGAGGTTGCTGTGCTAACCACTACTTCACTGTGCAGCCCAAATGAGAACCAGACCAAATAATTAATAAGCTTAAGAAGGTAAAGAAAGAATACTACCACTGGGGCAAAAGTGGGGCTGAATGTGATGTTATATGTCCATCTTTCCAGCTGCTGAACAGCCACTGCAGTAGCTACCACAGAAGAAGAAGCCAACTGAGTACCACCTCCCACCTCTCAGTCTTCCTCAAATAAATACAGTAGGCTGACTACAGAACACCCCTCAAAAATAAAGTTCAGATAGGCTAACTGAAATCGGTCTAATACTGGAATAATTTAAATTTTAGTAGGCCAGATTTATGTTAGCTGTAGGTGTGACATTTTGTTATCAAAATGGTTAAGCAGCCCTTTACTGGCCTGGTTTCTTGCACTAAAGCAGTATGTTTTGTCCCTTCAGTCTTTTCGTAGTCAGTTCAGACAGAATAGAGAAGCTAACAAGGCGTCCTCCTTTAAGGAAAGAAAACTTTTGCCTGTAAGTATTCTAGCTGATTTCTGAACACAAAATATACAGAGAATATTGTTGAAGTGAACATTCCTTAATGGACAAAAGTTGTTTTAATCCTTTAGTCTGTTTGCGCATGCTAACCGCTAGCTTGCCAACGATATTTTCCAGGTTAGTCTTAAGTTTATCTTCATTTGTTCATTTCGCTGTGTTATGTTAGATGTATTTACTAAGACAATTAATGTATCTCCAGTGAGATAATGATGTATTTGTTGTATGTCCACTACGTTTCAGTTTTCCTAAGTAAAAGTTTCAAAAGGTTTCCAGCTTCGGATCTTTCTTAGGAGAATGTTATCTATATGCCAAGCTGCTGCAGCAGCACACACACATACACGCACACAAGCAGAATGGTAGGTTATAATCGAACAACTTAACCATCAACTTAACTAGGTTGTTGATGTTTACTTCCACAAAGTAAAGTCCTGCCACTTAGGTTACTGTTAAATTAGTGTAAAGATGGGCTGGTTCACCAGAAGGCATCAAGGTTCTGAAACTCAAGAACAGAGCCAGAAGCAGAACAGTGTCTGTCTGAAACCACAGCGACAGATTTTGAAGATAAATTTGGTGGATTCCCCTTTTATACCCAATCCTGACACCCTTACTGGCCACCAAGCTTTATCTGAGTGTGTTGCTGGCATTAAGTCTTAAATTAGATAATATTTTTTAATATATAATGATGAACATATAAACTGTTGATAAAATTCTTTCAGGTTTTTAAAGTTAACTTAATTAATCTGAGTCAAGTCAACTTGTTAAACCCAGTCCCAAATTCAAGTGTAGTTAAGAAAAGTGAAGTCAATTATTCTTATTCAGTCATACAAGTACAAAAAGTAATCTACTCATGGTCCTTTTTACATTTAATTTCAGTTTTGTGGTAACTGATCAGGATTCTGGAAATTTTATGGTTGTGTGTTAATTTTAAGCAACATTACATAACTTTCCAACAATAAACTTTTTTTTTTCCTCAGAACTGAGCTGAATGGAGCCTGACCCAAAAGAAAATGGGGAAAAAATACAAATGCTTTGAATCTTAAGTCTTTATTTGACCTTTTAATAAAATGTAATAAATAAATAAATAAATAAAGTGATGTAAAAGGTCTTGGATACTGTATGTGTCAAATACGATACATATAGCATTAAATAAAGTGCCATTTAAGCTTGTGTGTGCCTGAGGACTCACTTTGCCAGCTGCTTCTCTGCATCAGCACACAGCTCCAGCAATCCCATGAGCACCGCTGACACATCCATATACGGCTCCCAGACAGTAAAGCCTCGACCAATCAGATCGATGGCGGTGCGGCGGATGGTACTGTGGGCAGGTAGCTTGGGGCTCGGGGGCTGCAGCAGCAGGAAGGTCAGAGCCTTACCTGCAAACAGAATTGTTAAAGTTTAACATCCATCACATCCATTTACATGAATTTTGATCCATTAGTGAATATGTTTTAATTTAGAGAAGTAAAAATCTAAATAACCTTTGCTTTTCCAGATTGCGGGAAGAATTATACAATTTTTGTGTTGCACAGACACACACAGACATACACCAACATGCAATCTGAAGATAAAGACAGCAAACGGGATGGAGGTCACTTCATAGCTGAGCTGACATTTGAGCCAGTCTCTGTGGGGACGGACTGACCATTAAGGCTCCAGAAAATATACCCCATCTCTTAATAACACTCTCTTTCCCCAAAGACACACACATGTAAGCCCTCCACGCTTTCCAGGTCCAGAGATTTTGAGATTCTTTATAAAGATCATGCTAAATCAAAAGACAAAATTGCAGGTTAAATAAATGTATTTCTTGTTTAATTTTCTTCCCTTAGCCTAACACCATTTTAAATTTAAGTTATACATGAAATAAGCGGTTTATTTTAACATCTTTTGCTGCTGAAGGCCCTTTTCTTCTACTATTGCTCCAGTCAGGCTCTGAAAATCAATACAGCTCCCTGTACTTTCTCTTGAAATGCAAATCCAAAAAGCCATAATATGAAGACACATATGAAATAAAACTGATCATTTACTTTAGTTATAATCCTGCGGTGACTCTAAAGGTCCTCACTTCTCCAGAGACACACGGCTAATCTCATCACCTGGATCTCCTGGCATTTCATCATCAGCCTGCCTTAAATGGCAACTCCCCACTCCTTATTGGTTTATATCAACACACACACTCGTGCACACACAGAGAAATGATTAGGAAGACGCTAAACATGTTAGCATATTTGAGTACAAGCATCATATACTGTACTAGCAATGACATTTGGAGCGTTAACAATGTTAGCATTGCTGTGCTACGCCATTTTAAGTGACACAGGCTGTGAGAAATGGACAGTGGTGCTAATGCTGCTGTTGGTAAAGAGGGGAATCGTAATAAATGCAGGTCAGGTTTGGTGTTTACATGTTGTTACAGAATCTGTGACAAAGCAATGAAGTTTGAAGCTCAGCTGGTGATCAACATGAGGAGGGAAACAGCAGCACGAGCTGAAAAAAAAATCAATCCTCTGTTGTTACATGCGTCAATATACATATAAACAATGGATTACAAATATCGGCAGCAATGTGGAGCCGTTGAACTTTGACCTCTGCTACGGGACCATTACTAATCAAGACCACACAAAAATCAATTACAGTCTCAGAGCATTTATTTCTGCCTTTTCCACCCAGTCAAACGTTCAGTGTCTGCTAACATTTTTCTTTCTAACAGTGTTCTCGGCAAAAAGAGGGAAATACCCTCAGATATACCTGTTCAACTGCTTGTTAACATAAACATCTAATCAGCCAATCACATGGTAGCAAGTCATTGCATTTAGTCATACAGACGACTTGCTGAAGTTCAAACTGAGCATCAGAATGAGGAAGAAAGGGAATGTAAGTGACACGGTTGTTGGTCTGAGTTTTTACTGGGATTTTCACAAACAACCATCTCTAGGGTTTACAGAGATGGTCTGAAGAAGAGAAAATATCCGGGGAGGAGCAGTTGTCTGGACCAGAATGTCTTGTTGGTGTCAGAGGGGAATGGACAGACTGGTTGGAAATGATAGAAAGACAACAGGAAGTCAAATAATGTAGGATTTTGCGCTGTTTTTGTGATGCGACCCATAAAGCCTAATTTTATGTCAGCTTTTGTGAAAAGTTGCAGTGGTTTTAACTTTTTTTTGTTTTGTTTTGTTTTTCTTTACAAAAGCACCTTTATTATTTAATTAAATATTATTCCAATATTCTTTATTAAAATAAGCAAAGTAAAAGGGTTTTTATTCACCAAAGTACTATAGAAGCTACAAAAGACTGCACAACAAGAGAAAAAGAGATATCCTATATTCTGTATATTGTGACTCTTTCAGCATTTACAGTGAATGTGGATGATATAGACTCATCATGGTGATTTTCCTCATCTGTTTGCACACCTTTGACAATCTCTTTGTGGTGAAAAAAATGTTTGTCTTCCACCACAGTGTTGTACTTGTTACAAAACGCCACTTTCACTTACTGGGAAAGTATTTTTATGCCTCGGGGTCTTTATTAGACAGTGATATAACAAAAAAGCAGGTCAGGGAGAGTCATACAGCAACATCCCCCGTCTGGGATTCAAACCTGGGTTGCCTGCTTCAAGGAGCTGTATGTGGGGCGGCTCTTCAACCAGGAGATGTACACCTGAGGAACTGTACTGCACAGTGCTTTGTGGAAGTTTTAAAAAGCACATTTGTCTTTCACAGATCTGCACATTAATAATCACAAACACAGAAGTAAAGCTGATGACATATTTATGTCAGGTTGTGTGGAGGAAGGCTAAAATTTGTCAAAGTTGCATTAAAGTTCCAGTTTGGACAAAATTGCAGGACATGTAGAATTAATGAGGATAGACCATATTTGGTTTGGTAGTTGCAATCACAACATCGCTGGTTCCAACCAAGGTATGCAGAATAGCATTTCTGAACAAACAACACGTCCAACCTTGAAGCAGAAGTGGACGATACCACAGCGGTGGGTCTCGTATCCAACAATGGTGAGACCCACTACAGAGAAGAGGTCCAGAGTCTCACAAAATGGTGTTCCAAGAACAACCTGGTTCTTAACATCAACAAGACAAAGGAGGTCTCTTCTGTGCTACGGTGTGGTACGGCAGCTGCACAGCGCAGGACAGGAGGAACTTAGCCCGGGTGGTGAGGACAGCTCAGGGGATTGTGGGCCGCCGTCTACCAGACCTGGACTCCATCTACACCGTCCAAGTCCAGAAGAGGGCCAGAAGCACTGCAGCCGACCCCACCTCCCCAGACAATGCACTGTTTGTACCGCTTCCATCAGGAAGGAAGTACAGGAACATTAAAACCACCACAAACAGACTCAGGCTGTGTCCGAATGTCCACCCTACTCCCTAACCCGTCGTTCACGACATAGGGCTGCACTATATAGCACACTACATAGTTACTCATTCTCTTAGCGATTCGGACACAAAACTGCCTATTTTTTCCTCGTGACTACCGCCGTCACTACGGCAACCACAACACACGTCAAGATGTCATTCCAAATCCAATCCAAAGTTGTGTGTAAATATTTTTATTTTTATTCCTTATGTTGCATTTTATTCTTTGTTTGCTTAATTTTGAGTGCCATTCTGTTTTCTCTCTGTACATTTGGACACCCCTACTAAATGGTGTGGCCCCTATATAGGGCACTATGTAGGGAGTAGCCTCCGAGTAGCCTCTGTTTACACGACAAAGTTTCCACTCAAATATTTTTCCTTCACGTTTTTGAAAAAAAAAAAAAAAAAAAGAATTCACACAACAGCAAAATGAAAACGATGTCCATGCAAGAGAAAACGCAGAGGACCAGAAACGATGTGGTGCGCATGCCAGGCCTCTAGTGGGCAGTGAAACTCTGCAACGACACACCCAGGTGTTCACCGCATCCTCATAAGACCACACAACACAACAACAGAAGCATTACATGTCAACCACTAGTTATCTGGCACATGAAACCTCTGCGTCTTCACTGACGACATAAATACCAGAAACAGGTTTTGCTCCAACAGAACAAATAAATTTAAAAAATGTAGCGGCACAAACATGATACGGAGGTCCGCCATTGTTGTTGTTGTGCCTTGTGAGGGTTCAGTAGGGTCTGAATGCATAAGCGCAAGATGACCTGAAATACGTCGTATTCCAAGACTCCAGTTTACACTGACAGGACTCACCTTATCTTGTCAGAAAATTTCACCCTGGAGGCCGTTGTCAAATCTCTGCGGTTTTATCCACATAAAACTCTGTTAACATTTAAACAAAAGGGCAGAACCCAAAGAAACTTTTGTGTTTTACTTTCTCACCGTTAAACCACACGGTGTAAACAGGACACCAGAGCTGTAAAAGCAAAGCAAATGAGGTATTCTTATATCCTTTATATATTTCATTTTATACTTTTGTGTGCCTGTTTATTTCTGTTTTCTTATTTATGTATGCTTAAGCTGAGAGACTCCTCAAAATTTTGCTATGGTTGCATGATGACAATAAAGATCTTGAATCTGAATGAACTACAGCAGCAGAAGACCACACCGGGTGCCTCCTGTCAGCTAAGAATGGGAAACTGAGGCTACAGTTCTCACAGACTGACCGACACTGGACAATAGAAGATGGATAAATGTTTCCTGGTCTGATGAGTCTCCATTTCAGGGTCAGAATTTGGTGGAATAAACATGAAAACATGGATCCATCCTGCCATGGATCAATGGTGAAATGGTGTGGGGCCCCTTAGTACCAACATAGACAAGACAAGGCAAATTTATTTGTATAGCACATTTCACGTACAAGATAATTCAAACTGCTTTACATAAAATATTACAGCAGGTGCAGAAAGCAATACAAGTGCATTAAAAAAACAAAGATTAAAAGAAATGAAATTAATTGAATAAAAACAAAAACAATAGGCGAAAATAAAATAGATAAAATGCAAGAAATAAAGTTCCAGTGTGGGAAACACAGTATTACAACATGATCAAGTTTAAAGAGCATAGCATAGTTTAACCACCACAGCCTACCTGAGTATTGTTGCTGACCATGTCCATCCCTTTATGACCACAGTGGAGCATCTTCTGATGCTACTTCCAGCAGGATAATGCACCATGTCACAAAGCTCAGATCATCTCCACCTGCTTTCTAGAACATGACGATGAGTTCACTGGACTCCAACGGCCTCCACAGCCACCAGATCTCAGTCCAGTAGAGCAGCTTTGGGATGTGGTGGAACGGGAGATTCTCATCATGGATGCAGCCGACAAACCTGCAGCAACTGTGTGATGCTGTCATGTTAATATGGAGCAAAACCTCTGAGGAATGTTTTCACTACCTTGTTCAATCTATGGCACCAAGAATTAAGGCAGTTTTAAAGAAAAAAAGGGGTCTAACCCAATACTAGCATGGTGAACCTGAAAAAGTGGCTGTTACCAAATGCACCAAATATCATCAAATTGACTGTAAGGACTACTTGGGACCACCTGTAAAAATAAAGGTTAAAAAAAGGATGCATTGTGATTGGCTACAATGACATTAAAATTTGCAGCCCCTCCCCTCTCATCTACTTATCCATTTCTCAGAGTGAACATCTTTGTTTAAAGGCAGGTCTGCACCCAAATGAACCGATAGCTATTGACAAAGCATCACTTGGCTGTAATGAGGTGTTAGTTAGGGCAGTAAACGTGTCACATTAACACACAGAGGGTGATTAGAGCAGGAGGAAGAAGGGATGAAAGGAGGAGGAGTAGGGAGTATGAAATTGTGACGGATTAGTGACGTCTAAAATTTACCAGGCTGAAACAACCACTAACGGGCGTTGTGCTTTCTTTTCCCCCATTTGCCCCCTTTTCCCTATCTGCCTGCGTTTGAACTTAAATGAGAGGTGAAGGTAAATCAATGTTGGGGACGTTTTTAGCCGATGAGAGCTGGATCAGACTGACTGCAGAGTGAGGCAGAGAAAAGGGGGGGAAAAAACAATACCAAAAGAGAAAGAATGGGACATTTTCTTTTTAAGGAGAGTAGGCAGGAAACACAATCTTGATGAAAAAATGGTATTTTATTTAGGGCCTGACCGATATGGATTTTTTGAGGCCAATTCTGATATTTGGCAGAAAAAATTTCCGATTACTGATTAATCAATATTTTGTTCCTATATGTTTAACTTTACAACAGAAGAATTTCCAAAAACATGCAACAAAGCATTCAATAACTCATTCATTCATTCGTTCATTATCTACCGTTTAGTCCATTAAGGGTTCAGAGTAAGCTGGAGTCTATCCCAGCATTTAACAGGTGAGAGGCAGGGTACACCTGGACGGGCCACCAGTTCAATCGCAGGGCCAACACATAGGGACAAACAACCAAACACGTACTTGCTTCTAGGGAGAATTTAGAGTCATCAGTTAACCTAACATCATGTCTTTGGACGGTGGGAGGAAGCTGGAGAACCCAGAGAGAACCCACACATACACGGGGAGAACATGCAAACTCCACACAGAAAGGCCACCACACCCCAGCTAATTTAGCACAACTTCAGCAATGCAGTGTAAATAAAAAGCTGGCCAACACAACGAAGCACGCATCATTCATCATTACACATGGCAAACAGAGTTAAACTGAAACTGGAGACATGCTGAGTGATTCATTTTACTACATTATTATAAACTTACCTATCGTCAAGCTCCACTCAGCCCACTGCTTTAATGTAACATGGATGTAGCTACTAGCTATATAGCGATAGCAATAGCAATATTGGCCATTTTCAAAAGGGCTATTATCAGACGATTTAATCTTTAACTTTATTTACACCACTTGTTGTATTCATTTACGTACTTTCTTACTTCCTCGATCAGCTAATCATTTATCCCACAGATATCTACAATAAAGGCTAGATGCTTCAAACGTCCTCACCCAGCGGCCATCTTGCCACAGGTTTGCTCTCTCATGGGATCTGAGGGAAAGTGAGTGATATGCACAAACATAAATACTAAATGTTGATTTAACATACCTTGTGCATGTGTATATTCACTGCACCTATCTGTTTATTTTCATATGAAAGTCCGTGGTTAAAGCTCAGCTCTAGAATCTTTAGTTATAAGTATGTGTTGTCATTACTACATCTCTGGCATTTATAATGAACCAAACAGTTTGAAAATCGCTATAAAATTGAGCAAGTTATGGTTATTCATGAAGTGCATGCACCATTAAAACAATGTTATGAGTGAGCGAGCTAACTGTGGCAAGATGGCCGCCAGTGCGGATTTTTGACCCCATTGGTCAACTGCGCGGATGGGACATTTAGCTTTTATTGTAGATATCTATGATTTATCCTTAACAGCAGAAATGCGAAGTGACAACTTTCCGTGTCACGCTTTTCTGTGTTAACCACGTCCACCTTAAATGTCCAACCAGTCACACAATACTTCTTGGAGCCCCACGAGAAGAAAGTTCTGCTCGACTGATTTTAAAGCACTGAATGGTTTCACACCTCTTTAATTATCAGAATTGTTGAAAATCCACCGGCCTAGCAGAGCTTTACCTTCTGCTGGTCCAGGGGCAACAATGGGGGGAATAGGTCCTTTTCAGTGGCAGGTCCAACATTTAGGAATACTCTTCCCCATGAGCTATGCACCCACATTGACCTGCCTTTGTTTAAAGCCAAACTTAAGACCTAATTATTTAAAAAGGCCTTTGGCTTATAGTATTTTGTCTTAATGTGTTTTAAAGTTTTAGTACTTTTCATGTTATCTTTTAGTTTTAAATGGTTTTGTGTTTTTACCACTTTCTATTATATTTCCTTTATTTTAATGTGCATCTGTATTTATATGTTTCATGATGTTAAGCACCTTGGTCCAAGGCAGAGGTTAACTTTTTGATGGAGTTGGTTTGTCTGTTAGCAACAAAACTTTATGAGTCATTGACAGATTTTGATAAAATTTTCAGGAAACGTCAGAAATGGAATAAGGAGCAAGTAACTACATTTTCAGGGTGATCCAGATCACCGTCTGGATCAAAGAATTTTTAAAGGATTCTTTACCATTGGTAGATAGGAATAATTCTGCCAGTACAGCTACTATAACTCAACAAATAATGCCCAGAGTTATTGGGGAAAAATATACACTAACAACTAACCCAGATTGCTGCCATTGGAGAAGATACCCTCAAGATTATTAATGCCATTTGCTTCATCTTGGTGTTTAGGGGGATGTTTCCAGTGTCAAGGATTCTAAATAAGATGTGGCGTCTATCCTGATGGTGGAAATAGTGATATTAACTTGAAGTATACATAAGAGGGCTGGCATGGGGTTTGTAACTGGGTGGGATGTTGGGCTTTTTGGGTTTTTCTCAGGTGAGTGAACTTATGGTTTAGCAGAGGTCTGCATTCTCTAAGTGCTTCTAGTTTATTTGATTATTTAGTCTTAAATAACTGATGACCGAAAATCTCTGACTGTCAGTGCCAGTTTAACACACCAAAAAGTCATGGCAAAAGAACATCTGTTAGATTTTATTGCAGCTTTCATCCCCTGCCTTTCCCTGCTGGCTTCCGTAACAGAAAGAAAAACTCAATTTCCAATTAGCTCTCATGAATGTTTGAAAATGCCACGGATCGTAGCGAATGGCCCTCAGAAGGAACTCAAGGATTTCTGACATTTAACTGGGAGCACTATTGTCCAGAGGCTGTACACTGACATCCAGTTTGTCCCTTATCCTGCCCAACAGCATTCAGTCTTCCTTCTGTCATCATCTGTCCATCCCTCTTTCCATCCATCGCTTTGCTCAATATCCCACCAATCTCCCCGACATTTCCCCCCACCCTCACCCTAAGAAAACATCAATCTATACTCTGCTATATAGACTACTGAGCCTTCTCTCTCACTGGGTGGACAGCTCTCATTCATCACACACCGTGCTGTATGCCAACAACACCAATCCATCTTTCAATTTCATAACACAGTTTGGTGGTGGTAGCGGTGGTGGTAGCGGTGGTGGGAGGGAGGGGGGAGCAACTAACTGAATGAAGTAAAACACAGTGAGGAGGAGGAGAAAGAAGAGGCATAAATGGTGAAATCTGTTTGCAGGAAAACACGTGACTCCATCAAAGCTGGGTAAACTGGCAAAAAAGATTTGGTGCAAAAGAAGTTTTTGAGGAGCAAAGATGGGAAACGATTCTGAGAAATTCATTGAAATCATTAAAGAAAGGTTGCTCAAAGAAAGATTGGAAAGAACCTGCACATTTCTTTCTCTGCAATTCACAATATCAAGAAATAACTGGAGGAACATAGAGAGATTTTATTGCATAAAAGGAAAAGGAGCAAGTCTAAAGGCGGATTTATACCCGCGCGTCGCGCATCACCGCTGTAGGCGCTGCGTAGCTCCTCGGAGGCCCGGCGCGCACCTCTTCCAGAGCTGACGTGCACCCCAGCTACACAGAAGGTTACACAGAAGTACTCCCTTATGATTGGTCAATTTGGGATTACAAGTTTCTGGATTTCTGGATCTTTTCACTGAATTTGTGTAGTAACCGCCATTTTTAAAAACAACACCCAGTGGATCAAGCTGAGGAGAGGCTGATCAAATTACTTCTTCGTTTTATTCCACAAGCTAATAAAGACACTGAACCATTGTTGTTGTAAAACAGAAAATATGTACTGGAACTGAAATGAACCATCAAAAGAACTCTGACCTGGAGAGTTTACTGGCTGATACCACCTCTGCTGCCACCTTCAGATTAAGAGGACGCGCACCCCCTACTGGCTGATTAGATAACACTGGTGAGCAAACTCTCCAGCGTCAGCTACGCCATAACCGCCCGCACGCAGACGCCGCACGAGTATAAATCCACCTTAAGCTGGACATGATCTCTGATCCTTCAGACGGCACTGCATCAAGAAATAGTTCATCAATAGTCTATAAAAACACATAAGCATAGGGTTACCGTGGGAAACCTCTGTCAAGCTCTTGAGATCCTGTTCAGAGGTGACGTTGACTTCTCTGGCCCGGAGGCATCTGGGATGAACCATTACACAGTGAAAATGTGGACTGTGATCTGTGTAATCAGTGTCCCAGATCTTTGCTGGAGGAAATGGACACTTTGTGCTCCATACCAAAGATTAAGGGGCACATTCACACGTTTTTTTTTATTAGAATCCTAGTCTGTTTACTCAGAAAGTCCGTTTGGGGAATAGTGAATGTGCAGACAAACTCTGATTTGTATCAAAGAAGCAGACTTGGTCAACCTACTAATCAAGCGGACCAAATAAAGGAAGTGTACTACAAAGCAAATTGCATTGTGGGTTTAACACACAGCATTGTGGGTAAACACAACCAAAACATAAGCAGGTGTTGAATGACAGTGGCTCTGGGCGGGAGAAATATCTCACAGCTGGACGAGGAAAAACTAGGTAGTACTTCTGTTAGAAATCTGATCAACCCAAGACCGGGTGGATCTGATGCAGCTCTATGTTTTGCTGTTATGTGGTAGAAACAGATGTTTTTATGCATTAACCAATAGATGAACAAGTTTTCTTCTTTGTTGTGTCTCGTATTCTCCTTCAATAAATCTTAATGCAGTGCCGCCTCTGGTGAGGAGAGGAACACGTTATTTAAACATTTTGATTTGATTGAGTAGTGCAGTATGAACGCAAACTCGGTTCAGAAGAATGTTGACCCCCAACTGAACCAAGTCCCCAATCATACCTAGTCCAGTGAGTTATCCTGGTGTGAAAGCACCCTAGAAGGAGCATCTAGTCAAAAACATTATGGCAACATTAATGCAGAAAAGTTGTACCAGAATGAGATCTGGTGACTGTGGAGGCCGTTGGAGTCCAGTGAACTCATCGTCATGTTCTAGAAAGCAGGTGGAGATGATCTGAGCTTTGTGACATGGTGCATTATCCTGCTGGAAGTAGCATCAGAAGATGCAAAACTGTGGTCATAAAGGGATGGACATGGTCAGCAACAATACTCAGGTAGGCTGTGGTGGTTAAATCAGGCCACGTTGGTACTAAGGAGCCCAAAATGGGCCAAGAAAATATCCCCCTCTCCATACACCAGCAGCAGCCTGAAGAGTTGATCCAAGGCAGGATGGATCCATGTTTTCATGATGTTTCCACCAAATTCTGAGATAAGCATCTGAATGTGGAGCTGAAATGGAGACTCATCAGACCAGCAACGTTTCTCCAACTTCTTTTGTCCAGTGTTGGTGAGTGTGTGTGAATTGTAGCCTCAGTTTCCTGTTCTTAGCTGACAGGAGGCACCCGGTGTGTCTTCTGCTGCTGTAGCCCATCTGCTTCAAGGTTGGACGTGTTGTGTGTTCAGAGATGCTGTTCTGCATATTTTGGTTGAAACCAGTGCTTATTTGGCTTCCTGTTGTCTTTCCATCATCTCCAACCAGTCTGCCCATTCTCCTCTGTCCTCTGACATCAACCAGACATTTTGGTCCAGACAACTGCTGCTTACTGGATATTTTCTCTACCTCAGACCATTCTCTGGAAACCCTGGAGATGGTTCTATGTGGAAATCCCAGTAGATTAGCACTTTCTGAAATACTCAGACCAGCAACTATGCCACGTTTAAAGTCACTTAAATCCTCTTTCGTTCTCATTCTGATGCTCAGTTTGAACTTGAGCAAGTCATTCTGACCATGTCTATATGTCTAAATGCATTTAGTTGCTTCCATGTGGCTGATTAGATATTATTAACTAGTGTACCTAATAACATGGCTGGTGAGGGTATATTGTCTTCAAGGACGGATGTATTTTTCATTAAGATAAAGCTAAACCAGATTCTATAACATTAGAAAGGCATGACTCGCCTTGCCTGCAGTTCTAACCTGTTTCCAGTTGACAAAGTGAGAAGTTTCTAAATTTCACAACCACGGAACAAAAAATTGGAAAAAACTCACGAACATATTTTTAGTACTGTGAAAAGAAACTGCAGCATTACAAAACGTCTGCATGCCAAGTTTTTTTAAAACATGTTTGAAATGCAAATATTTAATTTATTGGAACAAAACTTGGTTTAACACTTAAAACCTAATTTTTTTTTTCAGTTTCAGTTTTATTTCAGTTGTCACATTTGCACATAACCATAAAAACTATTGCTAGCTTGTATAATTTCCGTAAATAAATTAATTAATTGAATAAAAAAAAAAAGTGCTTCGTTAGGGGAACTGGGAGAAGTGTTGCCAAAGGTGCTACAATATCCAGAGACTGCTTTAGGGCAAAGCTCAGGGGAATCAATTAAATCTGGAGTTGTTTTCATCTGATGACATGGGCTTAGAGTTTCTGGTGTGTTTGTGTGTGTGGTGAGTCCACACAGGTGAGCTGACTGCTGTGTGCAGGTCCAGCTAGGAGGCATCACGCTCCACAGCCTATCAGTGGGAGCACAGGTTCTGTCACTGGGCGGACGCCCCCAGAGGCAACCAATCAGAGCGCAGGAGCAGTGGGACGGAAGAGCAGGCCTGCTTAGTGCAGGTTTGATGCCCACCAAGGTCCAACGCTGCAGGCAAAGCACAGCAGTAGCTGGGTTGGAAATCAGTGCCAAGCTCCTTAAGGTGTCAAGCTTGGTGGGTGAAAATCAATCCTGTCTCCCTCCTCACCTCTAATCCAACTGAACCTTCTACTCTGTCGACTGTGGAGTTCCAAGTTTGAAAAAAAAGATGGTTCGGATAAAAGTATGAACCACTGAACCTTTATTTTATTTTTCTTGTGAGGCTGTTAAGGCTGTACATGCACATGATTCATGAGGGTGTAAATGAGCAGGTTAAGGCTCAAACACTGTATCCCATTCAGTTCAAATACAGCAGAAATACTGTGATGAAGATAAAGGACCGTTTCAGAAACTCTGAGTCAGTGGAAGAAGAGTTATATTTCTAAAAAATAAACAAAATAAAAATCTTACTTTCAGACATTAATTCAGATGTCTTCACTGCAGTGCATGGTACCAGCTCTCTCTGTACTTACATGTGTGTCTGGCCAGTGAGTAGTTTGATGACCCTCCACTTGTTAGTCCAAAACCTTCGGGCGCCTGTCCGCCGGTGCGAGCTCGCCCCGAACCTTTCGGGGGTTCGATTTCGGCGCCGAATTCGGCCCCGATGACTCCCAGCAACACGATGGCTGTGGCCTGTTTGCGACGTTCCTCATAGGAGTTGGAGATCTTTTTGGCATTTGGTGGAAGGTTGGACAGACAACCTGGTGGAGATACAGAAAAGAAAAATGTGCGTTAGCATGTTGTTGTGGATCCCTGTGATTTATTAGTGCCTGTCCTGGTTACTTGGTTTGATCTGCTTTCAAACTTGACTTATGAAAACTTAACAACTCACAGATGAAGACTGTGAGATGCTTCAATATTTCCTGGAAAAAGTTGTTTTGAAAGAAAGTTTTGTGAGTTTCTTTTCAAAAAGTAAAATAATTACTTTTAAGCATAATTGTTTTTCACTTTGCCTTTGACCTTTTTAAATGAGCTTTGAATCAGAGAAGACAGCAATGTTTCTGGGTCATGTTCAGAAATGGCAAGAGGCCTAGTTTTTGTTTTCTGTCCTAAATGACCTACCCAAAATAAATTAAGTATATCTTCACTACAAGGGCTGTATGTTTAATCTTGGTCTAAAAAGAAAGCTGAGACATGTGAGATTACTACAGAAGTGTCAGAATCAAGATATGTGTTACTGTGTCAGAGTAAATTTACCTGAAACACAGTAGAAAATGTAAATGATTATCTTCTCTTAAAAGAAAACCACATTACTTTCAGTGAAAACTATAGGATAGCACCCTGCACAGGGGGCTCTAGTCAATAAGAGCTTTAAGAGCTGTTATAGACTCTGTGAGAAGCGAGAACGTATTTCTTGTTCTTGAGGCCACAAGAACAAAATGACTTCATTTCGCTATTGCGGACGTGAATGGGGACATTTTGCGGCTTGTTCTCGACACATCAGCCAAGCAGAACTTTATTCTTGTGGGGCTCTGAGACGTATTGTGTGATTGGTCAGACATCTGAGGTGGGCGTGATTAACGTGGAAAAGAAGGAAGCGGAAAGTTGCAACTTCCGTATTTTCGCTGATACAAGGCTTAATGGAAAGTTTTAATGAACAGCTGATGGAGGTGGTGAAAAATACATAAATGTATACAACACGTTGGAATTAAAGACACAAATACTACCGCATGCACAACCCCACCCTGCCATGGACAAAGTTTCTCTTTGAATATAGGTGAATAGACTGGACCAATATGAACTTTTTTGCAGCATCAAGAACAAGAACAAAGTTCTCGTTTTTTGCAGGTATGTAACAAGCTTGAACCTGCATTTATGGAGTCCATGGTGAAGAGTTCAGACAATGATTTCTGGAACGGTTGCTGAGTCCATGCTGTGATTTTTTTTCCCTGCTTCTGTTCCCTGCTGATGCTTTTCTGCTTCGCTCTGCCATCTAGTTACAATTTTCTGCCAATATTCTTATTTTTCAACTCAAGAAATTTATGGGCAATGGCTCCTGGATACTCATTAATCACAGAGACTGTATTTTGTGGTAGATTTTATTGGATACTACTATTTTTTAAGACTTTTACAATTTTGTTGATGTTACGTCAGCGTGGTCTACAAATGGCAGAAGCCTTATGGAGCTAAAGCAACTAACTAACTAGCTGCAAGATTCCTGCCTCTCTACAGATGACTATTACAAACTTCTACAGAAGCTCATCATGCTGGAAACAAATATTCAATGTGTCGAAGTGAATATGGAAGTGAAGGGATTTTATGGAAACTTTGCCATTAATAAACACAGTTAACACACAGCTAATTAACACAAACCTGGCTGGAAAGAAACAGGAGGACAGTGGACTCTTTCAGTGACAGTCCTCCCGGGAATGTTCTTGGTGCAAAGCCAAAGCCAGACCAAGTACCCCCTCAACCCCGCTCCCTAGCAAGACACAGTCATGGCCAGTTATCAAAAGGAAAACTAACAACAAGTCTCCTCACCAACCAAACATACAAATACAGAACAGGTTTGTTCCACTGCTGCAGGACTCTGAATCTACATCTGATGACCAAGATGAAACCTCCCTACACAACAGGGTCAGACCAAAGAACAACTCAGAAAGTTAAAGGCAACAAGAAAAGCAAACGGCTGGGCCTCAGACTCTGATTGTTGGTGACTTTGGTGTGGAAAAAAAAACATGTGTGGAAAAGTACAAAAGTACTGTGCTTTTCCAAGGATATGGTATCAGATGTGAGAGACAAAATTAAAATCATGATTCAAATTTTAATGGTAAAATTACAAACATTTATTAATGTCATTGTTCTCATCAAGAGGAAAGTGATCACTGCCAAAAAAGAGAGTTCCATGGAAAAATGCCATGCTGGTAAGAGCTGAAAAACCAGAATCTGGAAAAGCTGAACGCAGGTGGCAGAAAATAAAGTTGCAGGTTCACTATGAGATCTATAAAGAGAGAGACTTAGGATTTATAATCTGGAGCTGAGAAATGCAAGATGATCTTGCATTGTAATGAGGTTGCTTCCTTCTTTACTGACCAAATTCAGAAAATCAGTCAGTGCTTCGATGCCAGGGGCAGGACATATGTCCCTGTGTCCACTCCACTCAGAGACATCCAATTAGTTCTAAAAACCTGGATGAGATTGTTGGCCATGTGAAAACCACCACTTGCTGTCTTGATGCCCTGCCAACCAGGTTTATAAGAATGTTTCAGGATGCATGGGCTTAGATATCTTACAGATTGTAAACACATCTCTGCTTTCAGCTGTCTTCCCACAGACCCTAAAAGTAGCCATCATCAAGCCACTACTGAAAAAGAAAAAATCACTCATCCCTCATGAGCAGCTATAGGCCGATATCACCCCCCCCCCCTAGTAAATTAAAAGAAAAAGTTGTATTTCAATAGTATTTACGGGTGATTAGTGTTTTGAATATGTCAAAAAAATTTATTTGACTGCATTTGTATTTCTTATGTAGTGTCACATCCTCCCATTGGGAACCCTCTTAGCAAAAATGTGCATGCATAAAAAAAACTGCTATAAATCCCAATTTTTATATATATATATAAAATTATATATATATTTTTTTTATTTTATATACATATATATATATATAAAATAAAAAAAAATATATATAGCATATATATATATATATATATATATATTGCTAAAATATGTGCCGCTAGCTGCAACACATCCAAAATATCCAGAAGTAAAAGACAGGGAAACAAAAGAAAAAAAAAAAAAAAAAGGTGAGAAAATGGCCAAAAATTTCAAAAGACGCCATAAGGGTTAAAAAAAAAATCAGAAGTTTAATGTTTAGGATCTGAAGATATAGAGCTTATTTTCTGTTTCGTTTCTTTCTTTTTGTGTTGAAAGAAAGCAGCAGGCCTGTGAGTCTCCAGTGAGCTGATAACAACTGACCAGGCACACGTCTATTGTCCTGGTATTAATCATTACAAACTACACACACAGGCGCACGTCTCATTGTCATGCTGAAAGCCTTTAGTCACAGTGGAAACTCATTTGAACACAGACGGTTGTGCTCACAGGATTTTTGACACGTGCAACTGTGGCGCTTTTTTTGTGTGTGTGTGTGGGCGTGTCCTTTTATTGTGTTCACCGAGGCAACCCCGAAATAACCTCCTTTGTGAGGGGGTGTGTGACAGGGTCGACTCAGTGGGGAGCTGCTTCTGCTGCAGATCGAGTAGAGAAAGACAGAGAGACAGACAGAGAGAAAGTGTCATAAAAGTGAGCATCACAGTAGGAGATGAGAGCTCCTTACACACTTCGGATCAAAGGCCCAATAAGGACTACATTAATACACTGTGTGTGTTTGCAGCCACACACACTCTCCCATCACCTCCACCATCCAATTTCTTTTCTCTCTCTCTCTCTCTCTCTGGGTGAGCAAGCTCACCATTATTATAGATTTGTATGCTTGCTTCCAACACACAACAAGTACCTGCACACATCCATAAGGAAGGCATGACTGAGCGCACCCTTGGGGTGAAGAACAGAGTGACAGGGAAAGAGGAGTGGTCACTGCTGCGTTTACTTCCTCTTGGATTTATTAGTGTCGCATGAACCTTGACGAAGCAGGTGAGGAGTAAAAGAACAGACTACAGACATGATGAGCAGCTGTTGAGTTGCTGGATCTCTAAGCTTTGTTTAAGAAGCAATTTAGTTATCTAATCAGCCAATCACATGGCAGCATTTCTGAATTTAGTCATGCAGACATGGTCAAAACAACCTGAAGTTCAAATTAAGCATCAGAATGAGGAAGGAAGGGAATGAAGATGAGAAAATATCCAGGGAGCAGCACTTGTCTGGAGCAAAATGTCTGGTTGATGTCAGAGGTCAGAGGAGAATGGGCAGACTGGTTGGAGATGATGGAAAGACAACAGGAAGTCAAATAAGCACTGGTTCCTACCAAGGTCTGCAGAACAGCATCTCTGAACACACAACCCATTCAACGTTGAAGCAGATGGGCGACAGCAGCAGAAGACCACACCGGGTGCCTCCTGTCAGCTAAGAACAGGAAACTGAGGCTACAATTCACACACACTCACCATCGCTGGAAAATAGAAGATGGAGAAACGTTGCTGGTCTGATGAGTCTCCATTTCAGTTCCACATTCAGATGGTGAGGTTGGTGTTAGGGATGCATCTTCTGATGCTACTTCCAGCAGGATAATTCACCACGTCACAAAGCTCAGATCATCTCCACCTGCTTTCTAGAACATGACAACACTGGACCCCAGTGGCCTCCACAGTCACCAGATCTCAGTCCAGTACAACTTTTCTGCATTAAGCTGTTGTCACGTAGCCTGTTTTTTGACTGGATGCTCAATTTAATCGATGGTCTGGAGCAAAAGTGTCCATTTCTTCCGGTAAAGATCTGGGACACTGATTAGTCAGAACACAGTCCACATTTCAACTGTGTGAAGGTTTATTGCAGATGCCTCCAAGCCCAAAGAAGCCATCTGAACAACTTAACTCTATTTTTTAGAGCTTGACAGAGGTTTCCCACAGTAACCCTATGCTTATGTGTTTTCACAAACTATTGATGAACTACTTCTTGATGCAGTGCCATATGAGGGATTAAAGATCACAGGTTTCTAACTTAGACTTGCTCCTTTTCCCTTTATGCAATAACGTCTCTTCATACTCCTCCAGTCATTTGTTAAAATTGTGCACTGTAGAGATAGAAATGTGCAGGTTCCTTCCAATCTTTGAGCAACTTTTCTTTAATAATTTTAATGATCTCTCACAATTTGTGGTAAATCTGGAGATCTTCAGTCTCTGGTGAGTGTATATAAACACCACACTGCCTCTCCCACCGGGTGAGTGAGTGAAAAATGCTGATGCTAATGATGTGGAATTATGCAAACATCACTGTTACAGTTGATTTTTCATGCTGTAAGTCGGCTTTCTTGCTTATCGGCTGCTCTAAGAGCGTAGAAAATGCAGATATTATCTCATGCAGAGCATGAGAGCGGCTGCTAGGCCAGGACAAATGGACAGCTATTTGATCTGAAAACAGCTGACTGTGTAAATGCATCCGAGAAGCATCAGAGATGGGGCGGGATCCACGATGGATTCCAGTCAGTGAGTAAAAGCAGTCATTAACCAACGTGTAAACAGTCTGCGCAGTCAGTCTCCTGCGATGATGGAGCTTCAGGCTCCAGTTAAAGCACACTTAAGTTAGCTGCTGCCCGCCTCACCTCATTAACACAACCAGAGGAAGTGGTTTTAGCAGCTTATACACTGCACACACGATCACGGAGAGGTCAGCTGTTAGAGCATTTATCTGATTCTAGATCAGATCAGTTGCTGAGTCATCGATGAGGCTGACCAATCAATCTGACAGAGCTTTCAGGTACAGAGCTGTGCAAAAGTCTTGGGCCACCCCTGATTTTTTTATGTCACCAGGAAAACCAAAAATCTGGGCAGTGGTAGTAAAAGTTTTCTTGGAAATTATTTAAGGAGTCTTCAGGAAAAATTTTCTACAGTTCTTGAGAGACTTTCCAAAGCTCTCTTTTTTATGTTGGCTACCTTTCATTCAGGTTTTTATCGAGATGATCTCACGCTGCCTCAGAAATATTGAGGTCCAGGCTCCATCAGACCTGTTGTAACTGATCTTCAGTCCAGTTTTTGTGCTTTGTGGCGTACCTCAGCCTTTTCTCCCCATTTCCCTTCCTTCTGATGAGGGTTTGGCTAACGTGGTCACATGGGTCAACTAAAAGTCCAGATGCATGTCTCAGGTCCAGCATCAGGTCTTTGCTGGATTTGTTTCAATTTCTTAGGAGTGTTCAGTTTAATCAAACTTTAAGGACACACCATGCTAAGATTTACCATGTTTTTGGCTAACAGGTCTTAGGGAATCCCCTTGTCACTGTAAAAATACCATTTCATGCTTGAATAATTTGATCTGGGTTCTTGAAAGGTTATTTGATCTGTAACTGGTAGTGCCCCGTTGTGTGTGTGTGTTTGTATGTTTTTCTGTTTCGATGTGATGTTAATGAGAGTTTGAGATCATGGTTATGCTGGGGGTTGCCAATCAGGTACTCCCATAAACCCCAAACCCCAACATTATTACAGATGTCTGTAGACGTCCACAACACGAGCAGCAACATCCGGATATAATTTTGTTTTAGTTCCATGCAAAAGTTTCCCCGATCTGCAGATATGATTCCGACATAATCTTTTATGGAAAGGGATGATATTTAGGGATATGATTAATTAATTATGGCATTTAATTCTCAGTTGTGTATTTAATACATGAATTCATTTAATACTGCATTTATTACTTAATTTAAGACTTAATTGTGAAATTTAGTCATTGTGACATCCCTACCTGAGGCTATGCCAAGTTTTCAGCTAAAAGCTCTTCGGGAATCTTTTGGGAATCACCTCGTTGATAAGTGCACAAATATTCCTCTGAAAATGGTCTAATGAGTTTCTCACAAACAAGCTGTACAAGCGAACGAGAAGAGCCAAACCTTCACCCTCTCCTGCTCGGCTCTGCTGATAAACCAGGCAGGTAGAGGCTTTATTTCAACAGGCACATGTAGCCAATCACATGCAAGGACAGACTAGGATCATACCATTGTGTGAAGAAGGAAGGAGGTAGATGCTTCAAAGACAGCAAGTGCAGTGATACATACCAGGGAGACAGAGAGACAAAGCCAGATTTACAGAATACAGAAGCATTTTGGAAAAGAGCGAAGAAATGAGTAAAAACCACATTATGTTTTTAATTTGTTTGCTGTGGTTCTGTGTTGAGTTGTTCATAAATTACTGTGGTTTTGTTTGTTTTTGTAATAATAAGGCATTTATGAAAACACTGAATAAAGTTGCTTACCAACATACAAACCATCCATGACTGGGTGATGCCAAATGAAGAGACATTTGAGAACCGTAAGATCTGAATCTTTGAATAGAGTTGAATCTCTAATCCCTACTGGATGGAAACATATTGAAAAAGCAGCCGATGTTCAAAGAAAAACTTTAAGAGACCTTCAGAAAGTTGGAGAGCAACAGCTGACGAGCTTTCGAAAGGACAATGTATAGAAATGAGGAAAGGTTATATGGTGAGCCTAAACCAGTGGTTCTCAGACTGGGAGGAACAAGGTAACGGGGGTGCAGTGGGTTATCAGATCATTGCAAATAAATAAATAACTAATAAAAAAAAATATATATAGGCTACATTTATGAAATAAATTTTGGATATTTATTAGAGCTGTCAAAATGAACGCATTGATGGATAAACGACAAAATTAGAACTCATGTCATATAAAAAATCATTTTTGGTATCATCTTGATAAGAGAAGCTAAATTTCGGCATAAAGGTGCTTTGTCACAGCTGTGAATATAATCCACCAAAACCCACTATATCCTCCTTATTCATGAAGATTCTGATAGTTTGAAGTCTTACATTTAGAAGATGGATGAAAAATACTTCATCCCACAGGGAAACTTTAATGTCGTAGTTTTTTTGTTTGTTTGTTTGTTTGTTTTTTTAAATACTTATCACACTATTAACCACTCAGTTGTTAAATGGGGGGCTCAAAATAAAAAGGTTTAAGAACCACTGACCTAAACTATAGTTATTTTGCTTAAAAGCCCACCTCGAGAGAACTCCCTCAGATTTAAATTAGAGCCAGGCCTGAATTGCATAACCTGGAATAAAATTAACTTCATTATCTGGTCAAAAAAGATTAAAAGTCTATTTTTTTCCATGTAGATTTTTTTTCTTGACTTTGGGAAAATGGGTCTAAGTGTCATTTTGCATTTTTTCCACCATGTTTCTTCCTCAGTCCATTTGTCAGAGCACATGAGCTCCCGCTCCCTATATTTCCATACTATATCCTGGTGCTCTTTATAATGAGATTGCTAAAGGCCAGCTGTCATTTGGAAGAAGGCCCAGCGGCCGGCTCTGATAAATGGATTACAGATGGCATCCATCCCCTGGGCCAGACTGGTCCAGTAGATAACAGAATTAGAGATAAACTTCCTACCAGAATCACTAAAAAGTTCAGATTTCCAAAGAATGTAAAAGTAAGGAAATTGAAAGGCAGGGAGGCGTGTGCAGGTACAGGAGAGAAAACCAAGACAAACTCCAAACCTGTCTAAAACTGTAGGTCACGTGTGCTTCGAAATCATCGCTGATGTGTAGAGGGATGGATTTCATCAGGGCTCTGAAGGTATATCATGCAGCGGGACGTTAACAGAGGATTGTCTTGGTCTCACAGATCTGGGATCAGACTAAGATCTGGACATTTTAACAAAGCTAAGAAAAAGCCTCTTAAAGTTTCTCACACCAGTCCCGTACAGTCCAGCAGGTGATGAATCAACAACGCTTCATTTCCCATGAGTACCAGGTAGTGGCATTAGTTAACATATCATTGCATGTTGTACGTGCATTATGTATTTATGACAAATAAACATGGTGAATCTTGAATTTTCTCCAAAATAAAACTTGGTTAGTGGAAATTCTGATTGGCTGCTGACTTTAGGAATCTACCAACCACAATGGCTGCTGGTCAAAATAATTAAAAGCTGCTTAAATGGAGCTATTTTATTCAAACTTGAGTCAAATTCTTAATTAACAATATTGAACCAATGTAATTTAGCTTCTACTTTTTCTGTAAATAAAATAAAAGATGAGTAAAGAACCGTGTAGCCGACCACCACAGACAGGTGTGATTCTGTTTTTATGTCTCTTGTTTATCAAGATATTTCTTTACCTCCCTGCAGGTACGGTTTTATCTGTAACGCCTTATGTTAAATTAATGTAACTCTTAATTCAGATAAATGATAAATAGTTTGACTGAACAGCCAACAGTTTTCCCTCTAAGGCTGAGAATATACTTGTTTTTAATAACGCAGCGATGGCTGCATGGGCAGCCCAACACTGAACAAAGCTCTGGTAATAATAATATTTGTGTAATCAACCATTTTACTTGAACTTTTCTTCGTACTACACATTTTCCATCAGAAGGTTTTGACAGAATGGTTGACTAGCTGGCTGCACCAGCGAAATGAACTTATTTGGTCACCTTGTGTTCATTTAGTTTGAATGAAGTTGATCTACTTTCCTCTGAGCTACCAGTCCCTGGGAGGCTGCTGTGTGGGACCGGATCCCACTAAACAGGGCTGAGGCCTAACTGGGTTCTATTGTTTTGTTTTCCTTTCACTTTAAGAGTGTTTTGCTTGTTTAAGTTCTTCTTTCCTCATAGGTTATTACGCAGCACGTACCTATGTATTTTTGTCTTTGTTGGAGTTTGTTTGTGTAAATAAGCATTAAATGATAAATAAGTGTTTCCCATTACTGCAGGCATATCTGATTTTTTGTAAGCAAATGATCCAGCAGCTAAAACCACATTGTTAGTTAACTAAAGGGCTAAAATATACTTTTACAAATCCCAACAAAGATTTCTTTACTTTTCTTGAAGCTGTTCTGGAGTTTGTCAGTGATGTGTTTATATTGAGTTTTTATAGTGCTGCTCTGTGAATACATTTTTAATCACCATCAATCGCACTGTTATGCAGAAAACTCAACAGCAACTGTGAATTATTGCTATATGAATAAAAGTTCGGTAACTTTTGATTTACAAACATTTTAAGCTACTTTTTAACAGAATGAAAAAACAACATTAACATGTCATCTAATAATAATCATAATTATGATTCTGATTATTATTATTATTATTACCACCTGCACTAACTGATTAGTATTACTGTGACAACACGCTACGTTGCCCAGCTCTGGTTTTTATGAACCTCTTGGATAATCCAGAAGTTGTCAAACACTTTCAAGTTTCCAAAACTTGAATAATGAGTAAAATGTGAGTTTTTTAGTGGACGGTGAGCAGGCAGCATCACTTTCTGTCAGCACGTACCTGCTGCCTCTCCGCCGTGTGAGGAGGGACTGATTGATTTTTGAAGCCTAATCGATCTGCTTCCCTCGCAACTGGCAGATCTATTATAATGACATTGCATCTAAATCCTATTTGTTGGCCAACCTACTCCCAAACATAACCCAATAAACTAAAGAGGGGGACAGAGGAGCTCCCCGCTGTACTCGCCTCCGCTCAGCTAAATCTTCATAAAAACAAGAAATGGATCAGGATAAAACGGCGCTCTGGCTGAAATGACATTATCCATAAAGGAAAGAATCTATTAAAAGAAGGGCAGAGCGCTGTAATGCAACAAGCTGTAGACTCACGTAATCACAGGAAAATTATGGATATGTCATAAAAATGAGAAACAACTGAAATGTCACTGAACAGATGAAAAGCTGTAACCTTTAAGAGGTTTCACTAATAATAATTAACATCACAAACATGTTTGTTAACTTTAATTATATCAAAGTACATTTTCTTGATGTTGCAGCATTTGATATACGAACGGACATTGATTCAAATCTTTTAAAATACCGAATGATGATGAATGAGAGGTGAGGATGGAGGAAAACGAACAGGGAGAGAGGTAATGGGAGGAAAAATAGTGACTAAAAACAGGAAAGATGGCCGAGGAAGCAGGAGAGCAGGGATAGAGGAAAAGATTAAAGGTGAAAAGGGACAGCTATGTGAAAAAGAGCTGAAGAGGAGATAAAGACGAAGGAAAATAAGAGATATAAATGCTTACCGAGGTGTGTGTGGAATAAATGCATCCACGCGCAGCATGTTGTGGTGGTTTATTCATAACTCACAAATGTTCTAAATTTGGTTTATTTTTGCTGTTGTAAAAAAAATGAAGAACATGTTTTTTTGTTTTTTATTATTATTACTTATAAGTTCATCCTAATAATAAAGTTTCTTTACATATCTTTTAAAGCTAACCTGGAAACAAGAAATATGGTTTGTTCTTGGTATAAATAAACTAAATATGCTATTTTACAGATAATAAAGATGCTGACAACTTTTTCTTAAATGTAAGTGTAAAAATAACGTCTCTTTTCCATTTTTTATATAAAAATGTAAATAAATTAACATTTTAAAATGTATTTATTTATTAGTGTCTGTAAGCATTGTATAAAAATGTCATTTTTAAAAAAATCAAATAATTATATTCGAACCAACAACATTCCCATCCTTCCCTCCTTATGCTGTAACCCCACCAGCTTCCCATCATGCACCTCAGTTCTGCCTCCATTGGTAATCAATGGGAGACTGGTAAAACCCAATCACCAGGGAATGAGGGAGGGTGATCAATAATTGCAGGAGGGCAGGAGGAGAAAGTGAACCACATAGAAGTGCTGTGGGAGAAAAGACAATCATATATATATATATATATATATATATATATATATATATATATACATACATATATATATATATATATATAAATGCATCTGAGTTCAGCCTCCAGTCTGAGTGAGCCTTCAAATTTCAAGAAGTTTCATGAAACAAAGGAATACTGGTGTAACAAGGGATGGAGAGGGGGGAGTCGGAGGTGAACACTGTCCTTACAGCAAATGTCGGGAGACTGAAAATCTGGGGAAATAATTGAAAACACAATTAAGTTGATAGAGAAAAAAGATTTGAGTCCTGAAACAGTGTCTGCCCTTCCAACCGGCCGAGTCCATCTGAAGGTTAAGTGTATTTTAGCGTCTTAAGACACAGACAGAGGAGCTATCTGCGCTCACCAGGAACGCTGGACTTCAATTAGACTGCGTGGGAGGGGGTCAGGGGGCGCCCACATGACAAACCACAAACCAACTGGATACAAAGTTTGAAAGAAAAAGAGATGAAGCAGAGTCAAGGTTTTTTCCTCCTGCACTTTCTGTCATGGAGGAAAAAGTCTTTGACATTTCTTGACATTCTAGACGTTTCTATGATTAACAAACCAACACCCAACTCAATCATCAGCGACACATATGGAGGATTTAAATAACGTTTGACCATGATGTGAAATGGTTTCTTCACTCCACATATCCACAGTGTTGTGAAAAGTGTTGCTTGTTTTGGAGAAATAAACATGATAAATGGCAAGAGACTGTCATTTTTGAGTTACCTCTTGGCTCCCTGTCACTGCCACTGTGTACTTCTTTTGGCCAAGCTGAACAACCAATCAGAGCACTGTTTCTGGCAGGTGGGACAATGAATCTGGCGATGGAGTTTGGCAATTGTGAAGGAGCAAATATACCAAAAACTCAACAAACACAGTAGTTCATGACTTTTCTGATGTGCCTGAATGCTGCTTGGTGTATGAGCTGTGGCAATATAATGACATTTAACCCTTTAAAGCCTGACCTGAGGAATAATGGGCAGAAAATTCTGATTTTATGAATCTAAAGTCTTGATTTGGCCCTTTATGAAATTGTAATAAGACAAAAAGTAATTTCAATATATGTACCATTTATTACTGTGTGGCATGTCTGAATTATAGTAAGGCAAAAAGGCATCCACCGGGGGCAGAAGAAAAGTATACAACAGGGCTCTGAGCAAAGTTTTTACCATAAAGTCCTGCAACAGGCCTCAGAAAACTATACGTTTTAAATATAATACATGGAGTTAAAGATTTGACACTAAATATCAATGTAGTGCAAAAACTTTGATCTGGTCAAATATGTCACCCGTTTAATGACACCTATTGATTTTTATTAAACATGGTTGGAAAGCCTGATTAATCACCTTTACTACCAAGTATAACTTGTAAGGATGGTGCTTCTGTGGAATGATCAACACAGCTAAATGTGTGGGTAGTGCACCCAAAAAATATCCTCAAATCCCCTGAATTTATATCCTGTTCAGCCTTGTTCAGAGATTTAGGTGCTGTCAGGTATGTGTCAGACACAGAAATATGACTGGTACCTGACGGATAAGGGCTGGGATGTTATTGCTGTTTGCAACGCATCTGCATACATATCATGTGGACACGCGTTTCTAGCATTCATCTGGCACTTGCATTGACGAGAGGTAACGTGTCCCATGCGCAAGTTACAATACTGACTTGAACACTAGAGGCGCTCATGCGCACATGAGCATGAACACAACAAATCTGAGGTAAACACAAAGGTGGATAGTTTTGAAGACCGTCTCTTGGACCTTGTCCGCAACTACCTGCATCTGTAGGATTTTTCCTATCCGATGAACAGTGATAAATACTTGTGCCTTAACAGATGGCAACAAATTGGAAGCAATTTGGGGACTGATGCCCCGAAAACACAATGTGACCGGTAGATTGACCTTTTCATTATTTCAGAGTCCAAGTGCTGTGTACTCCCCCTAGTGGTGACCTCCTGTATTGAGCATTTTTGCCGCGCTGTGCTTCCGTTGTTTGTAGCAAGTATAAACACAAACGTAGCAGAATGTTGACGTGTACGCTTGAGCTCACAGCCAGTATATCCCAGCCCTAAGACATATCCAAATGAAGTCCCTAACAGCAAAAAATTTATATCTGACAGTAAACCAAGGCAGGATCAGCCAGCTTTACAGGTTTCATATTCAGTCTGGTCATGGAGCTGAGGTGAAGACCTCCTGCTTCGAATGCAGCTGTAAGCTAATGGACGGGGGAGGGGTGGAAGCGCTGCTCATTAAGAAGAAGAAAACGTGATTTGCTCTGAAGTGTGCATCAATTTAATCCGTGTACCGTAAACCGTTTGTTTGGAACGCAAACTGCAATTAAATGAGTTAATATTTTTGTAATTAACCAATCATAATTAACGTGTTAAAATCTTACCACTAATACACACACTTATATATATATATATATATATATATATATATATATATATATATATATATATATATATATATAAAATACATTCAAATTATTTTAAGTCCATCATTATTAATCTGCAAATTGGCAGGTGAGGACATAGTCAGATATTAAATTATTTTGTTCTTGATCCCAAATTTACATTACCGTAGCAATAGTAGTGACATTTGCCCCCAATCACATTAACATTTCTTCACCTCACATTTTTGTTATATTCAGGTGATATTTAAAGCCCAAGGTCCTATTTTATCCTCCATTATCAATTATGAGTTTGTTTCACAGTTTAATTTACAATCTGACGGGTTTTTAATGCATTTAATATTTTCGCCACTCTGCTGCTGTCACATTCTGAAAAATGACTGGATGTTAATTCAACTAATGCAAACGGTGGACGGCCTCTGTCACACACCGTCTTCATAAAGGAGGAATTACTTTTTATTAAAGCTGATGCAGCTTAGTCACATTCTCCTCTTGTCCACCAATAAATCACAGTTATCAGAAAAAACGAGATTTCAATTCCAGCAAATGAAAAGCAGGAGAAGTCATTTTCCCAACAAAGGTGCACCAGGACAAAACAACAGGACTGAAGCCAGATTAAAACATCTTGCTTCTCTCTTTTTTGTCTTTTTCAGGGTTTTGTGATGAGTTTCTGATTTGATTTGAGGACTTAAAAACACAACCAGTTGCACATCTTAACACTATCCGACTCTAGTCAAGGTTCCACTGGAAGTAACCCATCATCGGGCCTCATTTATCAAGATGTTAAGAATCTTAAATTCTTTCACAGAGAAAGAATTTAAGATTTTCTTCAGAAATTTTTAGAGAAACAAATTCTTAGACTGCAAAATGATTTGCATGTTTGCTCTTAGACTGATAAATGTTGATCTCCTTGTAAATTACTACCCATTATTTGAAGGTAAACACCCAAAAATGTCCATAAGAGCTCATTTCTGTTAACTTTTCATGCATAAATAGGTACACCTGTTTCAAAAGTCAAACGTCTTCATCTCTATACGCCCATGTATATTTACTCACTAGAGGGCACTGCAGAGTTCAGAGTAATTTCTGAGTTCTGACGTCAGTTTTAATAGTAAAATAGCAAACATGGTGACAGTAGAGGAGATCATGATCATATACATTCTCAGAAAGAGACATAAAAAGAGGCAGTGCATGATGAGCAGGTGGTGCTCTGTGCAGCTATTAAACACATGGCAGCAACACGAACCATCCAACTTTTTTGGGACCCTTCCTATGGGTCACAATCCTACTGATCCACCCCAAAAGGGTGGAGCTTAACGTACTGCAATCCATTGATCGGTCAAAAGAATCATCACTTCCTTGTGTGACTTGGCAATAAGAACAAAACAGGAAAGCCAGAAAACAAGTGTCGAGTTTCAAAGATTCAATTCAAAGAAGGCGCTGCACTGCTATAAAATTATGTAGCTGATGTATCAACTGTTACCTGGCCATTACGCTGCCTACCAGGTAAATGTATGGTTGGCTGTGGAAACGCAACAGAAATCAGGATTACCAAAGCAAACCAAATTGTCCTGAACCGAGCCAGACCCATTGGTGGAAATGGGGCTATAGTGTGTTCCTGCGTTTGTTGAGACAAATAGTCGTTGGCAAGTCAAAGGAAACAGTGACAAAAACAATAATAGGCTAAATCTCAGTGTTAATCATTTAGTGCTAATGGTTTTATAATGGACGTATGACTGAGACCAGCAACGGTTTGGAAGATTGTTTTCTTATAAAGAAGCTCCGGCAGAGACAGTAACCCAGCCGTCAATCAGGCCAACCAGGTGTTTGGCTAGTGACCCAAGAAGCAAACCCCCGTCAGATGTTTCCATCAGTTTCTAGGATGCCAGTCTATAACACACACACACACACACACACACACACACACACACACACACACACACACACACACACACACACACACACACACACACACACACACACACACACACACCAAGGCCAGCGCTTTATCTGGCACATTTATAAACAGTGACACACACACATTTATATTGCCCCACCCCCACCATGCAGATATAATTACATTCTGTCCACTTAATAATAAGACAGGTACTCTTGGTGTGTGTGAGAAAGAAATGGAGACATTGTGTAAAATATTCTAACCAGGTGCACGTCACTGTATGAACACATGCTAATAAGCTAGCAGGTGTGCTAATACTAATATTTAGTATTAGCATGATTATTAGCATACAGTGATGTATTACCCTGTGCATTATGTTAGGTCAAACTGTACTATCGTAGTCTGTTTTACTCCTATACAAAGAATTATTCTGGATAAGTTGATCATGATGCATAAATTATCCATCATTTTACAGGGAGCAGGGAAACATTTTAAACCTGCAGGACACTGGCCCAAGAGGTCCGGAGATGGTCATACCTCCTATAGACTATTGGTACATTTCAATCATGACTTTTGCAGGCCCACATAAGGATGCTAACTAATTTAAGTACAGTGATTTACAATCCTTTAACAAAGTATTCACTGCAAACTCTGACATGCATCGACTAGATTCCTTTTGATCTCAACAAAACGTTCCCAGACCACTATTCTCAACATCCTTAGCTTGCTCTCCTTTTTACATGAGTTCATGAGGAACCTTGACGTAACCTCCATAATTCAAATTTCATCATTTGAACAGACAAAAACAAGACAAACGTTCTGTCAGGTCATGAAAAGCAACAAATATGATTAAATGCATTCAGTTGGACTGATAATGTGGATCATTTTACCAGAAAAATATGTGTCTGGTGGAAATTCTGATTGGCTGGTAACTTAAGGAATCAAAACAGCTAATTTAGAGCACATTTGCCCTAGGACATGATAGTATAAGATGCTATGAAGTTAGCGTAATATATGTTATCTATGCATACAGATGAATGCTATACTACCAACCACAAGTCTCTTTTTTTGTTTATTATTTTATCATATATATATATATATATATATATATATATATACAATTACATTTGTAATATTTATTGTTTATTTTTTAGAAAGACAGCATATTTAGTTATTAGAGTATAATAATAAAATATATTTGACTAATTAAAACACTTTAACCAAAGATTAAATCACTATTCTACACTATACATTCTAAATACATTACACTTTATTGTAATACTCTTCACTGTACAATGCAATAACATAATGTTTGAAGGAAAGTGTTTAAGAAAACAGAAAGACATTCCTGTACATGATTAATATTTAATTAGTTAATATATAATATATTGATTATTATATTTTGGCTCTTCTACCTGTAATACAGTAATGCTCCCATGAACCAGCTGGGTCCTTGCTGCGTAACAAAGCAGAGACACAATCACAGGAAACAATCCGAGTTGCAGCTCAGAACATTTATCTCTCCATAAGTTCAATCTGTTCTGGAGAGAAATGTGATCTGACCCAACCAACCCCCCAGGCCTGGATATTAGATCAGCCGGCGGGCTCTGAGTTTCAGCTAAACAAATCACAACCGGGCTAATGACACAGAGAGGTAAGGGTCAGCCTGACCTCTGACTTCTGACCTCTATCAGTGCACCCGCTGACCCCGAGGACAGCTATGGAGGGGCAGATAAAGAAGGGAGAAATAGAAGAAAAAATAAATCTGTTCATCCTTTGGATCCTTCCCCATCCCCAAACAGAAAGAAGAACTGATAAAGAGGGATGCAAATTCAATATTTTTGAATGGAAACACAAAACATAAAAATAAGTTTGCAATTTTGTACAAAAATAAGAAGCTACAGCTACAGGCAGGCATTTAATTTCCACCTGACAGGAATGACTCAGAGACAGAGGAAATGATCCTCCCTCAGTTGGTGGAGCCAGCCTTCCCTCTAGTGTATAACCACAAAACCATTTCTTCTATCTATCTATCTATCTATCTATCTATCTATCTATCTGTCTGTCTGTCTGTCTGTCTGTCTGTCTGTCTGTCTGTCTGTCTGTCTGTCTGTCTGTCTGTCTGTCTGTCTGTCTGTCTGTCTGTCTGTCTGTCTGTCTGTCTATCTAACGCATGCACAGCATCTGTCATTTATGACAGCGAGACGTGGAGATTTCTAAAAGTAAGCTGGCTCCCTCTACGGATGGATTTGAGGGGGTCATACTGGTGGGGGATGAGCATGTTTAACTACCTGGTGAGGGGGTCAACATTTGCACTTTTCTTGGACAACAAACGTTACTGTTCCGGTGGTCTCTGTCGTTGTACAGCGCTTCATGGCCGCCTCCTCCTCTCCCCCTCTCTCCTGTTTTGAATCATGACGGCTGTTGGTGATCAGCTGATCTGCTTTTCTGTAGTTAGTACTGTTGCGTTTGTTTCTCGTTCAGCTGAAAAGTAAGAAACTAGCAGTTCACAGTTCAAACTGGCACAAAATTGGAACAACAGCCCTAACTTGTTTTTTACAATACAGGCGTTTTTAACAAATCTTTCTGTTTTCCGTTTCTATTTACTGCTAAAAACTAAATAAAATAATGGCTTTAATCACTTGGAATCATTTCTGTCACTTATACTGACAGAGAGAGAGAGTGAGAGAGAGAGAAGTGTGTTGAAGGAAGATGATGTGGGTCCTAATGACATCCCTTGACACTGCTGGGGACATAATTACGGCATGCGCTCAGCAGGTTTACGGTTGTGTGTGTGAATGTGTGTGTGCGTCTGTCTTCGGGTCTGGGAGGCATTGCAGCTGTGTCACTGAGCAACAAATGTCGTATCCTGAACTCTGTATGTGTGACCGTGAAGACAACAGACTGATGTGATGAGTCTATCGCCGTGGAAACAGCCTGCAGCCAAGTGATTGTACCGCTGTCGACACCTCTGTCCTTTTCTCTCTGTCTCCTCTTCTCCTCTCGTTTTCCTCTCCATCCCTCCAGATTTTCTCCTCTAAAAGAAGTCATTCCTCTAATTCACTCAAGATCTAGCCCAAAAATTTCTTGTTTCTCTTTCTCAATATTTTCATATAAAAATGTTTGAGTGACAATAAATTCATACCTTTAATGCAACCATTGTGTGTGTCTGAGGCATCTAAGAGATTTAATACTGCAGAGACCAAAGGGAGAAAAACAGGGCTGTCAATCAGCAAAACAGGAGCTGTGAGCTGGCTGGCTGGCTGGATGGGTGGATGGATGGATGGATGGATGGATGGATGGATGGATGGATGGACTATATTGTGTTTTGTAGAGGACAACATGTCTTTGTCTTCCATAGTTACACTTCCAGGGAAATGTGACAAAGAAATGGAGGTGCTAAATAGGTGTTTGTACCTGTGGTGCAGGTGTCAGTCATTTCCAGGGCAGAAGGGTTTCTCACCTTATTCCATGTGTGTGCACAACACACTAAACTGCTTTTAACAGCGCAACAGTGTTACACACCTGCACTGATTCAGAAAGGAGACACAGACCATGTTTAACCTACATACAGAGTCACTGGAGCACAACAACAGGAATCAGCTGCAGATGAATCATATATGAACTTTTTGTGTTTGTAGAATGACACCAGATGAGGCTCCACAGGCCACTGGGGATTCAGATCCTTCATTTTACACCGCAAACACTTCAGTTACTTTTAGGTGAAATGTGACCTTTTGAAACCTCACCATGTCCCTCATCCTGGAATAAAGTTTCATGATATTTCTGTCTTTTGATATGTTCACCAAGAGATATAAAGTGATCAAAGAGTTTATGTTTTTACAGACTTGGTGGTTTCTGCCTGTTTTTAGTCTTGTATTAAAACATCTTGAATAGAAGATATAGAATATAGAGAAGAACATTAAACTTTAAGATGAGGAAGATGCTGTGAGAGGCTCCAGGTGATGTTCTGGCAATCCATACAGCTCAGGGTTTGGATCCCTTCCCTATGACTATTATCATGCTGCCATAGCCCGGGCGGTGAGGACAGCTCAGGGGATTTTGGGCCGCCTTCTACCAGATATGGACTCCATCTACACCACCCGAGTCTGCAACGTATTGCAGCCGACTCCACCCACCCGGGCAATGTACTGTTTGTACAGCTTATGTATATATATATATATATATATATATATATATATATATATATATACATATACATATACATATACATATACATATACATATACATATATATATATAGTCTCCAGTTCACTAATCTTTGAGGTTTGCATGCCTTTTAAAATCACATCAAAGTTTTGAGGGCTCTCTTGGCTTAGCACACATAAATAAGAAAATAGAAATATAACCTAATGACAAGAATGATCTTACTCTCAAATGTAAGTTGCTTTTGATTAAAGCGTCTGCTAAATGACTGTAGAATAGAATAGAATGAGATAGATTTAAAAAACAAAAAAATTTTAGCCATGTATTTAGAGGCATTGTGGAAGGTCCAGAGCGCCTCTTGCAGCTCCAGAGTCACAGGTTGGAGACCCCTGATGTAGTGTTTGTAAACCAAAATTTACTGCATTTTCTTTATATAGCCGTAGGCCTTCTTTTAAAGGAAAGAGATATTTTGCGATTAATCGCAGCATGCCATGCGATTAATCGCGATTAAAAATTCAAATCATTGCCCAGCACTAATATATATATATATATATATATATATATATATATATATATATATATATACATACATATGTACATATATGTTACAGGTGCATCATCCACAAATGTTATGGATTCTTTCCAGAATTTTACACACACTACTAAAACACAAAATAATTTCCCTCTCTTGTCATTAGCTGACAATAACAACAATTGTTTTTGTCATTGTAGGAAGAATTTAATGTTTTTGCTTGCTGCAGCTGAATTCCAGCCAAAAATATCAACCATTTCAATGTATCTACTGTAGTCTACAGCAACAGGCCGGTTAGGCAAATTATTCAGTTGTAGGTCTGTGCAAGGAGCAGATCAGAGCTGCAATGATACCTAAATCAAAATGTTTTAACTAACACTCTACGAAATCTGCAATGCAGCACCTTCCTTCTGGGCTGTGCTGTGATAAATGTGTTTCTTATTTGTACGTTATTCAGACATCAATGCTTTATTTCTCTAATTTTCTTGATTTTAAGACTTGAACTTGAACTTAAGAACATGAGGCTAAACCACAAATGTCCTGAAATGCTTCTGAATGATGTTTGGCTTTCTTTTGTTTGTTTCTTTTAGGGCTATAATGATGCTCCTACCTGCTGTGATGTCATCATCAGTAACGTCCATCTCCTCCTCAGGAGCCTTGGTTTCTATAGGCTGAGCCTCAGAAGGGGGCGGGGCTGGAGGTGAGGGTTCGGTGGCTGTCCCAGCTGAGGAAAGAGAGGAAGAACAGTTCAGTTAATACTTCTACCACTAATAATAATAATATTACTAATAATAACAATAATAATAATAACAATAATAATACATTTTATTTGAAAAGTGCCTTTCAAGACACACAAAGACACCGTACAAAAAAAACAAAACCAAACAAAAAAAAAAAAAAAAAAAAACAGAGAATAAGCATAAAATTCAAGGATAAAAACACAAGATAAATGAGAAAAGTAAATACATAAATAAAAACTGATGAGTGATGAAGAGCAAATAGCTATGTGGGATAGGCAATTTTGAACAAGTAAGTTTTGAGTCTGGATTTGAAAAGAGGAAGGGAGCTGATATCAGGAGGTAAAGACTTTCATGGCCGGAGAGCAGAGCAGCTGAAAGCCCTGCTCCCCACAGTGGTGAGGAGAAGGGACAGAAAGAAAGCAGGAGGATCTGAGAGAACTGCTAATACTGAATATTAGCGGTATTATTATGCATCTTTGAGGTAAAGACGCTCATTATAATGTGTTTCTGTGTTGGTCTTCATTATTAGGCTTTATTGGTTAAGCAACCAGTAAAGGTTTATTGGGTCTTCCTGTTATCTAGAGGATTAATTGAAGACCCCCCCACCCACACACACACACACACATCCATATTTAGTGTTTTCATTTAGCTCTTATCTCTCTATTGCCAATTACGAGTGGCTTTTCATTAGAGGTTAGGGCTAATGAATGGTGCCACGCTAATGAATGAAGCAACTAAAGGTAACAGAGTCAGGAAATGTCTGGGAAAGCACCCACTTAATGAATTAATAGATTCACACACTCTTATTAAATGTCTCTCCAGCTAGAGATGTGTATTCGTTTGTCAGACACTATATCCAGTTACTAAAAAAATAAATAAATAAACAAACAACATCACACAGAAACCCCATTACACCAATTAAAAAAAACTGTAATTACACTGTGTGTAATTACATTGATAAATCCTGGTTAACACAATGCTTCAAGTTCCAATTAACCTGCTCAGATACACTGCCGACAGCTTAACATAATGACTTTATTTCACACACACATGAACATACAGACTCTGACAGAAGGCCGATATGCTGCCTGATTGCAGATTATTCATCTGGAACATTAAAAGTGATAAAAACTTAATTGGACTTAATTAAAACATAACTGATGTTTAACTGTGGCCTAACAAAAGGCCAGCTGGGGTTGTTTCTATACAGATTAACTTTGTGACTGTAATGCTTCATGTCCAAAAGTCAGCTCCAAATATAAAAACAGAGGAAAAATCATTTCCTGACATGTGGAACTTTGGCTAGAAGCAAACCAGGAAAAGGTGACCAAAGGAATGAACTTAGAGATACTTAGAAATACAGACTTTATCTATGTACAAGATTTATTGAACAGACAGACGGAAAACAACAGCAACAGAAAAACCAGACAACCAGCTGGTACACCTGTAAAACACCATGACAAAAAACATCCTATGGCCTCTGTAAGAAAACAAAACAATCATCAGGAGCACCTACATGAAGTTAAACTGAAAGCAACATGAGTAACAACCAAGCAGCAACCTCTGGCGGTGAAATGTGAAGCCTATGTGGAAGTGCAAAATATTGCATTTCACCCTCATCCACTAGGGGCTGGTTATAAAAACAAAGACCAACTTCACAGCAGAAATAAACATGTTTAAAGCCTGGTACAAAAAAACATTTTAGGATTAATAGGTCAAGTTTACCTTCATGACAACTGTGAGGGGGGTGAATTTTTTTCTAACTCATCCGTTTGGATGTTATTTAATCTTGAAATTCGGTATAATTAGGGGAGTGTCCTTCTGATTGACATGTATCCAATATCCACAGCAAGAAGGGAGAGTGTAGCATAAACCGCGGTTTTTAGCCGGCTAACAGTGCGCCTTAGCTTTAACCCGCCTACCGTCATTAGCCGGTTAGCTCATGTTAGATCCGAGTTGGCTCAGTTAGCTCTTAGCTACAGGCAGCTCGGGGTTTGATAGACGTCAATCATCCACCCCCACGCTCGCAACCCCTTTGAGCTCCGCTACTTTGCCTTTGGATGCAGAAGAAGTTGCATGTCGGCTATTTGGAAATATTTCAGTTACAAGAGAGATAAGACATACTTTATTCATCCCCAACAGGGAAAATTCAGGTGTCCAGCATCATACAATGATTTTCATAATCAAGCACTCTCACTACCATACAAAACCACAACATGATTATAACATGACAGCAGTAAATAAAATAAGTTAAAAACTACTATCAATAATAATAAGGTGCACATTAATATGATTTATTGTGGAGTCTTATAGCGGCAGGAATAACAACAACCTGAGCCTCTTAGTCCTGCAGCGTATTTACATTTTCGTAGCTCTGACAGATGTCTCCGTCCTATACAAACAACTCCTGTATTAGATCCATCATCAACAACCCCAAAATTGGACTTACCTACAACTTTTAGAATGGCTCTTTTAAATGTAAGATCATTATCAAATAAATCTTTTATTATTAATGATCTGATTTTAGATAATAACATTGACTGTCTCTTTTTGACAGAAACTTGGCTTGGCGCTGATGCATCAGTTATTCTCACCGAGGCTTCCCCACCAGATTTTAATTTTTTATTTTCTATCAGGGGAGGTAAGAGGGGTGGTGGAACAGCTTCAATTGCTCAACGGTCATTATTCGCACAACCAGTAATATTGACAAACTATTCTTCATTTGAGCATCATTCCTTTGTTTTTAGCAATCCGCCTATTTTAGCTATAACAGTTTATAGACCACCAAATCCTCCCTCTGGTTTCATTAAAGAATTTTCTGAGTTCTTATCTACCATACATATCAAATACAACAAGATTTTAATAACTGGTGATTTTAACCTACACATCGACAATAGTGGTAATCCCCATACCAGTGAATTTTTAAACCTTTTAAATAATATGGATTTTAAGCAGTACGTCACACAGTGTACACACAACAGGGGACACACCCTGGACTTGGTCATAACCTACGGCCTGTCCACCAGTGTGTCCTCTGTTGTTGACCTGGCTGTGTCAGACCACTACTGTGTATTTTTTAACATCACCAGTTTTAGCAAGCGGCAGGCCCCGGTGAGAACTGTGAGGAAACGGCATATTAATTCTGAAGTGGCTGCAAATTTTATTGACATTTTAAATCGAACTCCTGCTCAGATTTTATCTGCATCATGTGATTTTACTGTAGATAATTTTAACAAAAGACTGGCATCTGCCATTGACTCAGTAGCTCCACTTAAAACAAAAACATTAAAAACACAATCAAAAACTCCATGGAGAAATGAAGAAATTAGAAAATTGAAAAAAGGCTCCAGGAGAGCTGAAAGAAAATGGAGAAAAACCAAACTCACAATACATTATGAAATCTTACGTGAACAACTCAAAAATTACAATAAAACTGTTAAAGAGGCAAGAACACACTACTTCTCAAACCTAATTACAGATAACAAAAACAACCCCCAATTCCTTTTTAAAACCATCGACCTTTTAATAAATACTGGGGTTAACAAGTCCACCATGCCGCCATCAGCCAACGCATGTGAGAACTTTGCATGTCACTTCAGAAGTAAAATCAATGCTATTAGATCCAGTCTTGTATCACAACAAAATTTTAGTTTTAACAGATCTGAAGCATTGTTTTTAGCCAAAGAAACACTGGAGAGTTTTGTCCTGGTTGATGCAGAGATGCTTGGTCGAGTTTTCTCCCAGCTAAACCCAACAACCTGCCTTTTAGACCCCATTCCCACATCTCTTTTAAAAACATTTTATGGTTTCTTCGAGTCTGAGCTTTTAAATATTGTAAACTGCTCTCTTCAGACAGGTGTCTTCCCATCTGCCTGTAAAACAGCTGTGGTGCGGCCTCTTCTGAAGAAGAGTAATTTAGACTGCAACATCCTTGACAACTACAGACCTGTATCCAATCTACCATTTTTAAGTAAAATTATAGAAAAGGTTGTTTATACTCAATTACATGGGTTTTTAAACAAACACAATATTTTAGAAAAGTATCAGTCTGGTTTTAGGACAAACCACAGTACCGAGACGGCCCTTTTAAAGATTGTCAGTGACCTTAGACGTAATTTGGACTCTCAGAAACTTACTGTACTGGTGCTACTTGATCTTAGTGCTGCTTTTGATACAGTGGACCACCAGATTTTATTAGACAGACTGAGAAGTCTGGTGGGCCTCTCAGGTACTGTTCTTAACTGGTTTTACTCCTATCTGGCTGATTGAAAGTTCTTGGTGAGTATGGATACATGCTCTTCAGGAATCTATGACATAAAATGTGGGGTTCCCCAAGGCTCAATTTTAGGCCCAATACTTTTTAATCTTTACATGTTGCCACTTGGGGACGTCATCAGGAGACACGGCATTGATTTTCACAGCTATGCTGATGATACACAGCTTTACATCGCCGTGTCTCCTGATGACCTAGAGCCAGTTAACACCCTTTTAAACTGTATTTTAGACATAAAGTCATGGATGGCAGTGAATTTCTTGCAGCTCAACCAGGACAAAACTGAGGTTTTAGTCATCGGTCCTGAAGACAAGAGAGAGATAATTTCCTGCAGACTGAAAAACTTCAAACCCTCTCAGTGTGTGAGAAATCTGGGTGTCCTTTTTGACTCTGAGCTGAATTTTATTTCACACATCAGAAATGTCACAAAGACAGGCTTTTATCATCTTAAAAACATCGCCAGAGTTCGCCCATTTCTCTCTCTTGCCAGCACGGAGGTACTAATGCATGCTTTTATTTCCAGCAGGCTAGATTATTGTAATGCCCTGCTCTCTGGTCTTCCCAAAAAGTCTATTTCTAGTTCACAGTTACTGCAAAACTCGGCAGCACGAGTTCTGACGAGGACCGGGGGGCAGGAACACATTACACCGGTTTTAAAATCGCTGCATTGGCTCCCCGTGCGCTTCAGGATTGATTTTAAGGTTCTCTTACTTGTTTATAAATGTCGTAATGGTCTTGGGCCTTCTTATTTATCTGACATGTTTTCAAATTATGAGCCCTCGCGGACCCTGAGGTCCTCTGGTACCGGCCTTTTAACTATTCCCAAAGTTAGATCTAAAACACACGGTGAGGCCTCGTTTCATCATTTTGGTCCTCAACTGTGGAACAGCCTGCCAGAGAGCCTCAGGGCTGCAGAGACTGTTGATGTTTTTAAGAAGAGGCTCAAGACCTTCCTTTTTAGTTTAGCCTTTTGATTTGACTTTATTCATTTTCTGTTATTTATCTCACCTTATCTTATCTTATCTGTCTCATTTATCTATTTTATTTTATTATATTTTATTATAGCTTCTTAACTGTTTCCCTATTTTAGATGTAGCCTCTTAACTGTTTCCCTATTTTATCGTTGTTTTAACTGTTTAAACATTTTTAACTCCAGTGTTTCTTTATGGGGATCCTAAACTCTGGGAGTCAAGCCTGCTTGGTCTGCCCTCTGCAAACATGACTTGACTGGCTCCTGGTGTGAATGGGTCCCCAAAAAAAAAATGCTGTTTCCTCACAGCAGCGCCAAGCCAGAGACAGATATTAGGAGTTTGTGTGTGTGTGTGTGTGTGTGTGTGTGGATGGGTGAGGGGGGGTGGGTGGGAGGTGTTTAATCTGTCACATAACTGGGTGTGTAAATGGCTTATTGTTTTTGTTCTGTGATTTTCTTTTTTCATTTTAATATGCATTCATTTATACTATGTAAAGCACTTTGTGTTGCCTTTGCATGAAAAGCGCTTTATAAATAAAATTTGATTTGATTTGATTTGATGGAGAAGAGTCGGTCACTGCAACTGCTTCTCTGGGCGACCACGGTGTCATGCAGGGGATGACTACTGTTCCTGAGGATGGCCTGCATCTTCCTCCTAATGTGCTCTCCAAAAGTTCTCCAACAGAGTTCACCCCCCCTCCCCATCACTGACACACACTTCCTGACCAGTTTGCCGTGCTGTTTCTCCCCTCTGGCCATCATGCAGTTCCTCCACCACACAACAGCTAAAAATACAGCATTGGCAACAACTGCCTGATAGAAGAGGTACAAAATTTCATTGCTGACTTCAAAGGATTTAAGCTTCCTGAGCAAGAGTCTGCTCTGTCCTTTCTTGTATGCTGCATCTGCATGGACCGACCAGTCCAGCTTATGATCCAGGTGGAAACCCAGATATTTATAAGTCTGGACCACTTCATTGTAGGTGATGTGCCTGCTGCCTCCCAATATCCACCACCATCTCTTTGGTTTTAGATGTATTGAGGATTAGTCCATTGCACCTGCACCATTGTGTAAAGTCTAAGATGACCCTCCTACATTCGCCCTCACCTCCTCCCTTCACACACCATAGCCGTATCATCCGAGTCTTTCTGTATGTGGCATGATGGAGACCTGTAGGCAAAGTCTGATGTATACAGAGTGAAGAGCAAAGGGTATAACACCGTTCCTTGTGGAGCTCCAATGTTGGTGCTCACGGTCTTCGAGATCGAACTCCCCAGCTTGACATACTGTGGCCACTCTGTCAGGTATTACTGATCCACTCAACGAAGGCAGGCTACATGCACAAATCCTCAAGTTTGCCTTTCAGGATCTGAGGCTGGATAGTATTGAATGCACTCGAGAAATTAAAAAACATTACCCTTACGATACCCAGAGCTATCGAGAAAAGAGAGGGCCCGGTGAAGCATGTACAAGATGGCAACGGCCGCCCTCGTGTTCTCTCGATAGGCAAACTGTAATGGATCTAGTGCCTTCTGCAGTTGTGCCCCCAGGATCCAGAGGAGGAGCCTTTCAAGAGACTTCATGATTACAGACGTCAGGGCCACTGGTCTGTAATCCTTAATGCAGGACAACCTCCCGTCATTAGGCACTGGCACAATGCAGGATGTCTTCCACTGGCTCAGCACATAACTCGTATGTATGCTCCAGTTGAAGAGCGTGTGCAGAGGCACAGCCAGCTCTGCAGCACAGTCCTTCAGAAGCCAAGGTGTTATTCCGTCACCTCATCCACAGTGAAACAATCACAACGGGATGCCCCATCAGCAGAGGATGGAGTGGGCAGGAGGCAGTAGCAGAGGTGGAACAGCTGCTGGGTGAAGCTGGACAGGAGGCAGCAGCATAGGTGGACCAGCTGCTGGGTGGAGCTGGACAGGAGGCAGCAGCAGAGGTGTGCTGATGTCTGTGGATGGTTGTTCCACCTCTGCTACTGCCTCCTGTCCTGCTCCACCCAGCGGCTGTTCCACCTTTGCTGCTGCCTCACCATGACAGAAAAACATCAATACACATTTCAGTCTGAACATGGTCTAATTCTGGTTAGCTTGTGTTGATGTAGGTCTCAGCCTCCTCTGCACACACATCTACAACCTATAATTCAACTACAGAAGTGAGATACAGGAGTGAGGGGGAAGTGGAGGAGGCGTGGATGAATTGGAGAGTCGGGTGGGGGGGTCTGCTGCAAGGTCAAGCTTGTCATGTCAGCCATGACACATAGCTCCCAGCATGCCTTGTTAACCTCCAGGACCTCCTCCTCCTCCTCTCTGCTTTGGGCTCTATCGGCTCCTGCTCAAATCATCAGCTTTGTGTTCTTCGGTCTCTCGTCTTTTGCTGCTTCAAATTCTTTTATTAATTTCCAAGTCAAAAGTCAATGTTTGATGATAATGTAAAAAAATGTAAATTTGAAGACAGAAATGTTCTCAACCTGTTCAGAATCTGTTTTCTCCACCTAATCACCAATAGCTATATTTCAATACTTAAGAAAACAACATTTGTTTTGTGTTTGTCGATAAACTGGATAAAGTTTGCCAGCTGCTTTGACAGGGTCCAAACTGCAAGAGTTTTACAGTTTTCCTCGATTGCTAAGACACATTTCTCGAAAGCTTCTCTCCTTTTCTCCAAACTGTGAACACAATTTTCAAGCTACATTCACAAAGCCTCAGACCCTTGTTGCAAAACCAAACTTTCACCTCAAAACAGTTCAATCTGTGCCCAAAACTATATATATATATATATATATATATATATATTATATATATATATATACACACACATATATATGCTTTTCTGTTTATAAACCACTTAATACTGACCTATTAATACTCAAGCACCTAACTTGAGTGATGAACCAGAGTTCTTTCCATATTTAGATATTTGACCTGGTTACAGATGGTTACAAAGACACATAGTTTGCCTACATTTCTTTAAAAATATCTATAAAAATCCCAAAGATAATGCAGGCTGGTGTATCAAAGTCTATTTTGCACCAACAAGGTTAGTGATGTTCACAGGTTTTCAATACAGTGAGTCCCCAGGACCCACAGGTGGCAATTTGAGTGGGTCCCGGGGATATTCAGTGGGTCCCCAAATAGAAAAAATGTCCTTTTCTTTCTTATATTCTTGTATTTCTAACATTTAGTGTTAAACTCCTTTGATAGTGGTATGCTATGACAAGGGTATAATTAACAAACATCTAATGTATGTAAATTAAATAAATAAAAATTCCAAATCTAAAAACGTCACATACCAATAACAAATACCACTGATGTGAAATATTAACACACATCAATCATTCCATAAACCAGTTACTCTGGTTTATACTCTGGAATATTACTCTTCATGTAACTGATGCCAATATTTTTTGTTTCTTTTTGTTTTGTTTTGTTTTTTTCCATTAACACAAACCAATCAAACAACAGGCACCATAAACAACAAATTATGATTCAATGTGTAAATCTATAAAATTTAATGTGGCAGTGACACAGTTTGCATTCTGGCTGTTGGCATTTTATTTTATTTAATTGTCTCCTCCTCCACTCGCCTCCCCTGCTCCTGCTTGTCAAACATTCAGTGCAAATATGAAGATGTAGTTTTTTTATCAGTAGCTGGTCGTTTAAGTTCCCAAGAATTCAGCGGAATCGCCCTTTACACATCTGGCAAATCGCAGTGTTGTTTATGTGTTTTAGAGAAGTTCTTACTGACATTACTGTTGTCGGCCGGAAACCAACCAATCAGAGGATGATACTCGTCAGCCACAATTTCCGCCTCCAAAGTCTCAAAACTCTTCGCAATATGTTTTAAGTGGCGGGTACTAATTTACTTGTTTTCAAGCAGGCTGCTTTTGGAACTAAAGAAAGGCCATACACTGCATGCTGTGTTCACATGCAGAGCGTGTGTCTGACAGCAGAGTAGCTCATGCTGCTGCTTCTGGAAGGGACAATGCAGGTTCTAGTAAGAGATTTTGACATTCACGTGAAACAATTTAATTCTCTGCACTTTGAAGGCGTGCAGCTAACAATATAGCCGTGGCAGCTGAGTCAACGTAGGGGAAACATGGAAGTTTCTTTTGCAAGTTGCTGTGATTTTAGACATGAGATGTTGTTCACAATGTCTTGTTTTTTTATGGGAAAAATTAAGTGCGTTTGTGGGATCCATTGATAGTGAGTTTGCTGCGTCCTTTTAGATTTGAATTCATCAGGGACGGAGGACGCCTACCTAGCAACATCACTGCAAGGGGATTACCAAAAAGCTACTAGTCAAAAGAAAAGAGGGCATTTCTCAGCTTTGTGTGCAGCAAGTCCATCAAAAAAAAATGAGGAAACTCTCCATAGAAGTGTGGCTGGGAAGGGAAAGGGGGAGGAAAGGCTGAGGTCTGCCAAATGATTAAAAAGCTGGACTGAAAAAGCAGGAGTAACAGGTCTGATGGAGGGATGAATCTTTCCCAGAGTCCAGCCCTCAACATTACTGAAGCAGAACTGAACAAAAGGCAGCCAACATCCAAAGAAGATCTATGGAAAGTCCTTCAAGAAGTCTGGAGAACTTTTCCTGAAGACTAAAGAAATTACAAGTAAGCCTCTCTAAGAGGGACTGAGGAAGAAAAAAGAAGGTCAAGCCCGTTAGAAATGTAGACACAAATGGTTCAGTAAATTGCTTCATCTATTTCCATTTCACCGGCAATATGCCCTCCTGAACAAAATGTTAAGACCAGGAGAAGAAGTACAAAGATTCACATTTTGTGCTGGTAAAGCTTCGAAATGCAAAAACCAAGAAACAGAAAAAGTTTATTAAAACTGGTCCTGCACGCTCACTTCTTGACAATTTCTCAGAGTTTTTGACATCTAATATTAAATTAGAAAGCATTTTGATCTGGGTGACTGCAATCTTCACATTGATGATCCCTCATGATCAATAGCAAGCTCACTCAGCGTTTATCTCTAATCTTGTTTCTTGTAATAAGAAAAATCCAAAAGTCTTGCTTGGCACTACTGAAAACACTGTTGCACCCGCAGCTCTTCATGTGCCTGTATACTCAGGAGGACTGTAATAACTTTCTGAATTTTTTCGTGAACATAGTACAAGATATTAGGTCCAGTATTTATAAGTGTTTGTTAGAATGACTTTTCACCCATGTGCTCTTGGTCTTCCTTCACTCCTGTCAGCCTACAGGACGTGATAGCTTTAGTGGGAAAGATGGAACCATCTTCGAGCCCTGCTGACATTGTTTGAACATCACGGTTCTTTAAAACTTTTCACGTTGTCGGCCCCTGTTTGGTAAACTAAATAATCTCTTGCTTAAAATCTGGCACAGTCCCCAGCCACTTCAAATATGCTGTGGTAAACTCAGAGCCTAAAAACTACAGGTCCATATCAAAACTCTATTTGTTTCCAAAGTTTTGGTAAAGGTAGTGGCAGACCAGCTGACGTCCTTTATGGAGCAGCATCATTTCTATGCTCATTTTCAACCAGCTTTTCAGAAAATGCTCCACTGAAGCTGCTCTAGTGAAAGTTTCCAGTGATGTGACAATGGCTGCTGACACAGTTTTGGTTTTACTTGATTTAACAACTGCTTTTAATACTGTAGATCACAGTAGACTGATAAATCGACTTGAATAAGAGATGAGATTTTCTGGATGTGTCCTCCAGTGGTTTTCCTCATGTATATGAGGAAGAAATTTTAATATTGTTATCAACAATTACTCTGATGTGTCCAACCTGTCTTGTAGAGTTGCACAGGGTTCTGTTCTTGGTCCTGTTTTGTTTTTGTTGTACCTGATGCCTCTTGGTCAGCTGATTCATGGATTTAAAAATGTGTCCTATCACTTTTACGTTGATGATATTCAGTTGTATTTATTTCAGTGAAACAGAGTTTCACTTTTTATCTGTGCTCCTGGAATCCTGGTCCTGCTCCTGGTCTGGCATCAAAAACTGGCTCTCTTCAGGTAAATTAAAGCAAAAAAGAAACTGATCATTGCTCCCGGTTAAAAAGATCCCCCTGATCAAAAACTATCTTGGTGCTCTGGGCTCGTCTGTCCTTGGGGTTGTGTTTGATCAAGTTTTGTCTTTGGAGGGTCATTCCCGACAGCTGACCAAAACTTGTTTTTATCATTTGATATCTATCTTTCAAGTTAGAAGAATGTTGTCAAAATCAGATCTTGAAATGATCTCATCTCGTATTGACTATTGTAATTCTGTTTTCATTTTTTCCAATAAGGAGACTCTCAGAAGACTTTCGTTAAGAGCAGAACTCTGCCGCCCGGCTATTAACAGGTACGCCCAGAATCTTATCAACACTTCACTGGCTTCCAGGTCAGGCTTCCATGGTTTTGTATTGACTTTAAAATTTTAGTTTCACTTTTCGGGGCGTCCCAGTATATTGTCATCTTGCCTACTCCTCAGGGCGCACCCTTCGGTCTTCAGGCCAGAGCCTCCTAAAGGTCTCAAAGACCTGTTTTAAAACCCAGAGAGGCCTGGCTTTTCAGGCTGTAGCCCCCAAACTCTGGAATGACTTGTCCCTGTCCCTCCATGGACTCTTTTGAAAAACAGTTGAATACTATTTTATTCAGGAAAGCTTTTTGTTTTGTTTTGCACCCATTTTATGCACAGCACTTTGTGATTTGTATCTGTAAAAAACACTATAAATAAACTTTACCTACAAAAAAAAAAAACACAAAAAGCAAACACACAAACAAAAAAAAACAGCTCCTATCCATAGAAGCGCCACATGCAGGACTTCAACAATTACAATACAATACAAAAACACCTAAAATGCCTATGATGATACTGTTGTGGTTTCTCCCTTCAGCCCTGCTGGTTGAGATAAAGCCACATCACAACTGCTGGAGGAGTCAAGGAATTGCTGCTTATGTATTATGTATTTTACTGTATGTTCACAGGTAAAACTATAAACTACAAGTAAATTAGAAATTTGAAAAGGAAAAAGAAGCAGCAAGAATAAAAGTATATGAAATGGTGAGATAAATGTAAGTAGGAGGTGCTGAGAGGATGGAGGGAAAACAAAGAAGAGATGAGGAGGAAGATGTCTAACGACAGCAGGCCGATGAGTGGGTGATCGATGCAGACAAACCTAGCACATGGCAGAGAATGGAAAATGGTGCCTGCTGCTTGGTGATCAAAGAAAAAGCTGCACAGTTTGACCTTTAAAATGGTGTGTGATCATGCATGTGTGAGGGCAAACAATGCTGTGGGCCTTTTCTTTTTAATCAAGTGTGTGTGAACGTAGGTATCTTTACGGTGCATTTTATCCATTTCCATCCTCCCAGCCTACAGCCTAGACCTCACCTGCTCACCCCGCCACAGTCCCAAAGGGTCTTGTTTGATTGTTTGAACATCTGGGCAGCAAGTTTTGGATGGGTGGGTTTCAAGACATGGTCAGTGCTTCCAGCTGTTGTTCACCAAGAAACTGGTCCATGTGAGCAGATTTCAGTTAATCCTCTTCACCTTCTTCCAGTCTTTATTAGATGTATCAACACACACAGCAGTGATATCAGAAATGGTGCTGAGAGTTTTTTTTCTTCATTTAGTCTCTCTTTTCAAGTGGAGGTTAACAACTTGTGGGTCCTTTGTGTTAAAGCCTTTTAAACACTTTCAGGAGCTGAAAGGTCAGCCTCATGCTGCGACAGCAGAGCTATGTGACTGCCTCAGCTCAGTGACATTTCCTCAACACTAAAGCCTAATGGATAAATACAGGTATCTGCCTTCAAATACCAACCACGCTCCGAAGGACTGGGGCAAAGAGAGAAGGAAGAGAGTGACTGTGAAGGCCCAGAGGACAACAGATATAGAGTTCACAATGTGAAATAAGTCTTCACTCATCTTACACTCACTAGCCACTTCATCAGGTGCACCGTGATAGTACCAGGTTGGACTCCTTTTTCTACCAGAACTGCCTTAATTCTTGGTGTCATAGATTGAACAAGTTGTTGGAAACCTTCCTCAGAGGTTTTCTCCATACTGACATGACAGCATCACACAGCTGCTGCAGGTTTGTCGGCTGCATTCCATGATGAGAATCTCCCGTTCCACCACATCCTAAAGCTGCTCTACTGGACTGAGATCTGGTGTCTGTGGAGGCCGTTGGAGTCCAGTGAACTCATCGTCATGTTCTAGAAAGCAGGTGGAGATGATCTGAGCTTTGTGACATGGTGCATTATCCTGCTGGAAGTAGCATCAGAAGATGCAAAACTGTGGTCATAAAGGGATGGACATCCATCACACCAGCAGCAGCCTGAAGCGTTGATCCAAGGCAGGAAGGTCCACGTTTTCATGATGTTTCCACCAAATTCTGACCCTACCATCTGAATGTGTGAGGGCTCAATATAAAGTCATAAAGATTTTGCAGATGTAAATGAACGTTTGCGAATAATTAGGCCCGAGCACCGAAGGCGGTGCGAAGGCCTGTTGTAATTGCTCCGTTTTTTCCTTATTCTTCTTCTTCTTATTATTCTTCTTCTCAAAAGTAAATCGCATGGTAGGGGACCTGAACATGCGTGAAAACGCGCCTAGTTTTGCGTACCCCCCCAAAGGAATGCGTAAATTTACGTATTTTGGGGTGCTTGGGACTGTTCGGGCAAAATTGAATGAGTGCGCCACCTATTTATGATGCCCCGCCACTGCATGTCATCAGTCTTTATAAAAATCGCTACATGTATTCCAAATGTTTGGGCGAACAAAAAATCCTCTTGGAGTAACAGCCTAAAACCAACAGGAAGTCGGCCATTTTGGGTCAAATTCGCCATTTTGGCGTTTTACTGAAATTTTCAAAATCTATCTCCTCCTAGAGATTTCATCATAACGCTACCAAAATAGCTCAGGATGTTCAGAAGGCATGTGTCTTTAAAAGTTATTGAAAGTTTTCTAATAGGAGAAAGGGCATGGAGGGGGTGGGGCCTCAATGTTTGACGTCTCGCCGTGAAGAACGAAAGTGATATAACTTCCACATAAAACAATATATCTGAACCAAAATGGCCATGTATGATGCCAGTCCCACCCTGAACACATCTACATGTCAATATTTGGGTTATGAATTGGCCACGCCCCCTGGCGACAGTAAATCATGGTTTTTACTCAGAGAGCCACTTATTTGAGGTTTTGGACACAACCAGGTCCAAACTGGGTGAGACAGCAGAAAACAAGTTGGTGATGACATCCAGTGAGAACTATTGCTCTACACTGCAGGGCGAGACCGTGGCGCAATGGCGAACTTTGATAAGACGCCATGACATCATAAATCACTATAAATCCCTCAATTCTGATCCAATCCCCATCAGACTTGCAGCGATTAATCAGGGTCCGGCCCTGAACAGATCCATATGACCAATTCCAGACAAGCCCTAAGCCCCGCCCATTTTCAACAGGAAGTGCTTTTTGTCAGACGCCGGGGTCCATCTCCTCAGGAATAAAACCTACACACTTGAAAGTGCTTCACAACAGGTCAAACCCTTTCATGATATCACAATAAAAATCTCAAGTTCCTTTGCCAAACGTAACCATGGCGAATAGTGGTCCGACGCCATCAAACAGGAAGTACTTGAAACTGACCCATTGTAACGTTGATCTCCACCAAACTTGTCAGGAAGAAGTGCAGTCAGGTCGGGAACTCAGTGGCATTGACATATGCTGCAAAAATTGCAATATGGCTCAATAGCGCCCCCTACAAATATTTAATTGATCATATCTGCCCACTACATTGAGCGATATGGCTGAAATCCGGTATATTGATAGAACTTGGAAGGATGTACAAAAAAGCCTCTTGGACCTAAATGATATCTTCAACAGGAAGTCGGCCATTTTGAAAAAAGTGTCATTTCTGGGGTCATTTTTGCCTGTTTCTTTGCCTTGCATTTGAACGAACTCCTCCTACAGATTTTATCGTATTTACCTCAAACTCAGTCTGAACACTCCAGAGGCATGTGTGTTCAAAAGTTATTGAAAATTTTCTAATAGGAGGTGGCGTTCAGCGGCGGCGCCTCATCAAGTTTTGATGTTTTGCCATCATGCACAGAATCGATTATTTCTGACATACAACACTCAGTCTCCACCAAACTGCCCATGTTTCACTTCAGTTCCATGCCGACCACATCTACATGTCCAGATGTTGTCATCTGGACATTGCTCAACGCTGCACGGCGACACCGTGGCGCCATTACAAGCTTGGATAAGACGCCATGACATCATTAATCAGTATAAATCCCTCAATTTTCATCCAATCAATATGACACTTACAGTGATTCATCAGGGTCAGCTACTGAACAGATACATGCTACTACTTTTGGTCTTGGCCTAAGCCCCGCCCATTTGAAACAGGAAGTGCCTTTTTCAGACACCGGGGTCCCTCTTTTTAGGAATGAATCTCACACACTCAAAAGTGCTTCAGATCAGGTCAAACCCTTTCATGATACTACAGAAAAAAACCTCAAGTTCCCTCGCCAAGCAAAACCATGGCGAATGGCATCCACCGCCATTAAACAGGAAGTACTTCTAACTGACCCAATGTACTCCTGATCTCCACCAAACTTGGCAGGGAGGACACTGGTCAGGCCTGGAACTGATTCAAATAGATATATGCTGGTAATATGGCTCTATAGCGCCCCCTATAAATATTTAATCTATCAGCTCCAACCACTGCTTTGAACGACATGATAAAATGTGGCATATTTATGTAACATGACAGGACAAACAAAAATGCCTCTTCATGTCCTTATGTTCTCAACACCATAGCCCCGCCCCCTGGGAAAAGGAAGTCCCACCATTTTAACCTTTATCATCTGTATAACTAATTCTAACTCATTAATATCATCCTTCATGAACTTATGGTTGAAAATATGACTGACGTCTTACAGCATCATGATTAAAATGGCTTTCTGTGATGGTTTAAATCATTCGCCATTATACAGGAAGTGGCACTAACCCTGCTGTCAGTTGACCAATTGAGCTAATATTTTCCTGTTCTCAATAGAGTTCCAACCTGAACATGGTCCTACATTAAAACAACTTTACCACCACCTAGTGGCCACGTGGAATTTTCCTCTTGATAAAATCATGCTCCAGTTTGTGGGAATTCAACACAGTTTGTAAGAAACAAGGTCATGAATGCTTCAGATGTCATCACTGGAAAGGCTGAGGTGCAAGCTGATCCTCTCATGAGGAAAATCACCTCTTGATGGAGATAAACTCTGGAAGAATGGGCATATGGCTGTGGGCGATAGCGGCTGTGCTGCTGGAGGGAGGTTGCGGGGTGATGGGGCGGTGCAATAGGCCGAAGCGGCGCCAGAGGTGCGAGGGCCTCCAACGCTGCTTGCAGCTTTAATTTCAGTTTGTATCTGTAAATCAAGTTTGTCATCCTGCAAAACAAATCTGCCCATTTTACATGTGAATTTGTGAATGTGCTGAAAAGGATTTGCATGGATGTAAAAATTATTTGTATTTGTGGAACAAAATAGAAATTCTTTTGCAAACTTTCTGTCCACAGATGCCAAGCACAAAACTGTGTGTCAGAATCTGAAGTTGTGGTTGCGGATTTTGTCCCTGTCTTTTTCCATCTATTTGATTGGATGGTGACTAATCAAACGGTCCAATCAGAGAGCAGACAGATTCCTTTCCTTCCGCACCACTGCAGGCTCTTAAAGATGAGTAGATACATTCGAAGGACGAAAGGTGGTGCGATTGTGTCTCAAAGGGAATATGATAAACCTATATTTCTGAGTCCGAGTCTCGAGCAGCAGGTGCTACAGACTCTCTCTCTCTCTCTGCAAACAATCACTTTCACCTCCACCGGCCGTTATGGTGGTTGCTCAGCTTGTTTTCCTCCAGCTGGCCTCCACGCACCGTGGTTACAATTTCAACTGTGCTTTGATTCCGGGGTAGCTGCTGCGTCAGCTCTGCCCCTGACAGCAGCTCCTTGGGTGAGAGGATGAAGACTTTACAGTGGGGGATGAAGACTTTACAGTGGGGGAGAGCAAGAGGTGATAGTCTAAAAACAGTATCATCTAATGGGCTTCGGTACATCCCACCACCTACCGAGGGGGGCCAACAGCCACATACAAGTGGGGCTTGTTTTTAGAGGAGCTAGGGAGAACCATAGTGATTGTCCTAATGCAACAGTAGCTATCCTGGAATCCAAGGACCATTGAAATAGTCAGTGCGCTGTACTGATGCCAGCTGGAGGAGAGAGACTGGGTGGAGGAGGAAGTGGTGGCTTGAAGAGAGAGAGAGAGTTTGAAGCAATTGCTGCTGGAGTCTTGGACTGAATATCAGTTTATGTTAGAGTTCGATATCTGTCACTAATAGTCTTTACACGTTTATGCATTGTGTTGTTTGAGCGTCCTGGTCAGAGTTAAATAAAAAGAACAGCACTTCCTCTCTGCATCAGCAGCAGGTGCAGCACACAAATTCTGAGCAAATGTCTCCTGTGCGTTCTTTAAGTTACTATGTAAGGTTCACTTCATATATCTGAGGGATGTCTACATCGACCGAGACGTCAGGAAGGAGGGCCGAAATGCTAGAGAGCCAACAGTTTATCACATTCACTTTGCAACTCCACACTTGGACTAAATCATGTTGCTTTGTCTGACAATATTAAAACTTCGTCACACCCAGTAACATTGAATAAACCATTCTGGTTGCACTGGTTGTTCGTCTTTAAGAGCCTGCAGCGGTGCGGAAGGACAGGAAGCTGTCTGCTCTCTGATTGGACTGTTTGATTAGTCACCATCCAGTCAAATAGACGTAAAAAGACAGGGACAAAATCCACAACCACAACTTCAGTCTGGCACGCAGTTTTGTGCTTTGCATCTTTGGACAGGAAGTTTGCAAAAGAACTTCTACTATTTTCCACAAATACAAATAATTTTTACAACCATGCAAATCCTTTTCAGCACATTCACAAACTTGAATTTTTTGGGCAGATTTGTTTTGCAGGATGACAAACTTGATTTACAGATACAAACTGAAATTATTTGCAAATTTATGACTTTATATTGAGCCTATAAATGTGAAGCTGAAATGGAGACTCATCAGACCATCAACGTTTCTCCATCTTCTATTGTCTAGTGTTGGTGAGTGTGTGTGAATTGTAGCCTCAGTTTCTTGTTCTTAGCTGACAGGAGGCATCCGGTGTGGTCTTCTGCTGCTGTAGCCCATCTGCTTCAAGGTTGGACGTGTTGTGTGTTCAGAGACGCTGTTCCTTGGTTGGAACCAGAGCTTTTTTGACTTCTCGTTCTGCCCATTCTCCTCTGACATCGACAAGACATTTTGGTCCAGACAACTGCTTCCTCATTCTGATGCTCAGTTGAAATTTAAGCAAGTTATCTTTACCATGTCTACATTGGCTGATATGACATTTATGTTAACAAGCAAATGAACAGGTGGACCTGATAAAGTGGGCGGTGAGTGTGCTTCCATATAAGATTACATCTTTTGCTAACTGCTAATACTCCATATATCTATTATAAAAATCTCATTTTAAATGTAACTAGTCGTTAAAGCTTCTAGATAAATGAAGTATTGTAAAGAGTACTTAATGTATTTACCTGAATTAAATATTTTACATTCTATCATTGAAATGTAATTTTTTCCCAACCAAATTAATAATAAATCTTCATTTAAAGTTTGAGTTTAAAATGGTTTAATGAAATATTTCTGTTAAAAAACAAAACATAGATCCCAGAACAGTTTCAGGACTTCGCGAGAGGATTTAAACAAACGTTTTACCGTGATATTCCAAGGTTTTCAAGACCAGTGGGAGTCATCTTACTGCCCGTTACAGTACTGCTGTGCAAAACACAGATCAAATTCAATGACCCTTTAACCTCTCTCTATCTCTATCCCTCCTTCTGCCTCTCGACTCCATCCCCCACTCCATTCTCCCTCGTCCCCTGAGGTCACTGGTCCATCACTCCCCCTTCACCTCCCCTGCCTGCGGTACTGCTGTGGTAACACAACACTGACCAGTGTCCGTTCCTATGGCAACTGTTCCCCTGAGAAATCCCCAGCATCCTCAGCAACCGCAGGGCAACTCCTGAACATACACGCATGCAGCATTTTAGAGGGCTGTTTCTAGTAAAAGAAGGTGGAGATTCACCTTTCTTCCCATCAGCAGGTCTAACTATAGCCAAATGAGGGACAACAGGGAGTATGCAGCGCAACAGGGAGACAGACAGGGAGGCGGAAAGAGACGTCACATTGATTCCTATTTTTCCAGTCCAGAAACAAATGACCAATAAGAATGTGGTGGCTTGTAAGACTGAAAATAGTTGGATTATTTTTCTGTTTAAGGAAGATACCCTGTCACATCTATAAAAAAGACCTTTGATAAAATGCCAGAAAAAACACATTGTACAATCTGTTTAGAAATTTGTATATTGTCTGCAAATTTATGGGTTATGCTAAAGACGTATACAGAGCCTTTCATCAGTCTGCGGCCTCATTTACATGTGCAATTTGGTCAGTTTTAGGGGCCCTTAGGGATGCCTTCCCTTACAGAGCAAAGTGAGTAGTACCACCAGAAACAACAGGGCAGTGTTGAGTAGTATAGCTGTGTGACCCGTGAAAAGTTTTTTTATTGGCCGCAGAGGCCATCACAGTCTTCTGCATTGCCTTCTTTTATGGATCTATCTGAGAATTAACATTATTATTAACATTATTAACACACTGTTTTCTGAAACTGGCATTGGAATTCGGAGGGGATCACTGGTTAGGGCCATAATACAGGGAGTTGCTGTAATTAATTAAACTGGGATATGATGAGCAGGTGGAGGACTTTTTTCTAGGTCTTGCTTAGGCAGATAGGGCTTTATCTTGCCAAGCAGCCTGAAATGAAATAAATGCTTTTTATTACTAAGCTGACCTACCGGTGGAAGTTAAATGAGCGATTTATCATCACACCAAGATTTTTCACATGGGTTCAACAGTGTGAAGTATGCAGACCAAGAACTCTTACAACACCATTCAGAAGCTCAGAGCTTCCGAAGACCACAATTTCTGTGGTCTCCTCGTTTAAATGGAAAAACTTTAATTCCATCCAAGCTTTTAAATCTTTCTTTCTAAACTGAGCAGATCAGGAAGAAAATCTCCTTACTGTTTTAAGGGAACATAGGGTATCTGTACATCAATAGCAAAGCAATGGTATGCAATATTGTGCTTTTTAAATATAGACCCCAAAAATATACACAAGGAAAAGAGCAGTGGACCTAAAATGGACCCTTGTGGGATCCTGCGACTGAGAGGGGCAAAAGAAATTTTTTGCATAACAAGGATGAAGGTGCTACACGTGAGGACTTAGAAGAATTGATGAGACGTTTAAGAGTGCTAAAAAAGGACCTGCAGGTTGTGGCTGTTACTAGACACCAGGTTCAAAATATAGCATGTTTTAATATATTTCACAGCAGTCTGATAATTGAAGAGGCAATCCCTCAACAACCCCAAAGAGACCTGAAATCAGTCTCTTTTCTACCATCTCTCTGCACGCATGCACAAATGTCTGAGGGCATGGATGGTGTGATCCAGCCATGGTTTGGTTGCAGGTAAATCCTATAGTTCCCATAATTTGACCAGTGATTCATGGGAACTATAACATGCATATGGTTGGATGATCCTTCTTTTTAGCAAGCTACCCTGACACATCTATGTAAAATTGTGATAGACAAAATGCCAGAAAATACATGGAAACACCTGTTTAGAAATTTGTATGTCACTATAGAGTAGTAAGTATTACAGTTACCAAGACTTAACCAGCAATTAACAAGTGAACTATACAGTAACTCGTACATGTACTTTCATATTTGTCTAAAAATTATTTAAGAAGAATTAACTTAATTAAAAAGACAAAGAAGTTGACTCCTGACAAAAGGCCCAGTCTGCTCTGATCAGTGAGCTACAGTGACCTGACAGGGTCCTTCTATCATTCTGCATTAGCATCTCATCAGATGCAAGCATTGTTTAAACTAAATGTAAGTATAAAATACTAAAAGTGATAAACATCTAGCTTGATGCTGCCATGAGGAAACAATACCATGGGGATCCATTCACACCAGGAGCCAGTCCACCCATGTCCTACAGCGGCCACTATCATGGGAACCACCCCAATCAGGGCAGCCCACCCACACCACAGTCATAAGTCTGCAATGCAGGGCCCCTGCCACAAAAGCAAAGCTAAAAAGGTAGGTCTTAAGCCTCTTTTTAAAAACATCAATGGTCTCTGCAGCCCTGAGGTTCTCTGGTAGGCTGGTCCACAGATGATGGCCGTAGTAATGAAACGGAGCCTCACAGTATGTTTTGGTCCTCGCTCTTGGAACAACTAAGAGACTGGTACCAGAGGACCTCAGGGTCCGCAAGCGTTCATAATTTAAAAGCAAGTCAGATAAATAAGAAGGCCCAAGACCATTGAGACATTTATAAACTAAAGAACCTTAAAATTAATCCTGAAATGCACGGGGAGCCAATGCAGTGATTTTAAAACCGGAGTAATGTGTTCCCGCCCTCTGGTCCTCATCAGATTACGTGTTGCTGAGTTCTGAAGTAGCTGTAGGTTTGAGATGGACTTTTTGGGAAGACCAGAGAGCAGGGCATTACAATAATCTAATCTACTAGAAATAAAAGCATGCATCAGCATCTCCGTGCTGGCAAGAGAGAGAAATGGATGGACTCTGGTGATGTTTTTAAAATGATAAAATCCTGTCTTTGTGACATTTCTGATGTGTGAAATAATATCCAGCTCAGAGTTGAAAAGAACACCTAGGTTTTTCACACCCTTAAAAGGGATTGAAATGATGTAATTTTGATTAAATAATCTTTCTCTTGTCTTCAGGACCGATAATTAAAACTGCAGTTTTGTCCTGATTGAGCTGCAGGAAATTATCTCCCATTCATGACTTTATATCTAAAATACATTTTAAAACTAGCGCCAGGTCATCAGGAGACATGGCAATGTAAAGCTGTGTATAATCAGCATAGCTGTGAAAATCAATGCTGTGTCTCCTGATAACATCCCCAAGAGGCAACACGTACAGATTAAAAAGAATTGGGCCTAAAACTGATCCTTTGGAAACCCCACACTTGATTGGAATGGATTCATGAGGAACATGTATCCATACTTACAAAGAATTTTCCATCTGTGAGATAGGAGTAAAATCATTTAAGAACAGTACCTGAGAGGCCCAACAGACTTCTGAATCTGTCTAATAAAATCTGGTGATTAACTATATCAAAGGCGGTACTAAGATCCAGTAAAACCAGGACAGAAAGTTTCTGAAAGTGATGTTGAAATTGGGTCTAAAAGGCAGATTGTTGTGTTAAGTTGGGAGCAAACTCGACCAAGCATCTTCGCATCATTGTTTCCTCGGGTAAAATCAAAGCTTCAGGTCTGTTAAAATCAAAATTTCGTTGAGATAAAAGACTGGTGTTAATAGCATTGATTTTACTTCTAAAGTGGTCTGCAAAGTCCTCGCATGCAGTGTCTGATGTAGGCATGGAAGACTTATTATAACTTGTGTTTATTAAGAAATCTATTGTTTTAAAAAGAAATTTGGGGTTATTCTTGTTTTCTGTAATACGATTGGAAAAATGAAGTGTTCTGGCCTGTTTAACTGTTTTTTGTTTTTTTTTGTTTGTTTTTTTTGTAGGTTTTGAGTTGTTCCTTAAAAATGAATGATTAATTTTGTTTTCCTCCATATCTTCTCTGCTCTCCTGCAATTTCTTTTGAGCTCATTGATTTGCTTATTTCTCCACAGGGATGTGGGTTTGGATTTTATTATTTTAGTTTTGAGTGGAGCTACAGCATCGATAGCTGACTTAAGTTTGCTGTTAAAATGATTCACAATAAAATCACATGATCCAGGTAAAATCTGAGCAGGAGTTTGATTTAAAATTTCAACAAAATTTGCAGTCACTTCAGAAGTAAGACATTGTTTCCTCACAGTTCTCACTGAGTCCTCCTGTTGGCTAAAAGTGGTGTTAAAAAAAACCCACAGTGGTGGTCTGACACAGCCAGGTCAACAACAGAGGACACACCAGTGGACAGACCATAGGTTATGACCAGGTCCAGGGTGTGTCCTCTGCTGTGAGTAGGCTGTGTGGCATGCTGTTCAAAATCTAGACAGTTTAAAAGATTTAAAAGCTCCTCTGCAAGAGCATCAGAGCTATTGTCAATGTGGAGGTTAAAATCGCCAGTTATTAAAATCTTACTGTATTTTGAGTGTATTACAGTTAAAAAGTCAGAAAATTCTTGTGTAAAGTAGGAAGGAGGCTTGGGTGGTCTATGAATAGTCACAGACAAAATAGGTGGGTAGTCAAAAACAAAAGCATGATATTCAAATGACGAGTAACTGCCTAAAAACAATAATTTTGCTAAAATTGATCCTCGAGCAATTGATGCAGTTCCACCCCCTCTTCTGCCTCCCCTGATTGAAAATAAAAAATTAAAATTTGGGGGAGAAGCCTCAGTGAGGATAGCTGGAGCATCAGCATCAAGCCAGGTTTCGGTTAAAAAAAGACAGTCAATTTTATTATCTGAAATAAGATCATTAATTATAAAAGATTTGTTTAAAAGAGAACAGACATTTAGAAGTGCCATGTTAAAAGTAGTAGGTGAGTTCTTTTGTTGAATAAGGGATCTAGAATTTCTAGGGGCTATGGGAATGGGACGGAGACATCGAATGATAGAGATATTTGACTGAGGGTGTTTGTAATGCCTGTTGGTGACAAGTACTGGTATATGATAGTGAAGAACATCGGGTTGGACTGGGGATGTGTTCTGGCTGTGATGTCAATCCAAGAATAATTAGCAGGAGCGGAGTATGAGTTCAGCACCAGCTGGATGTTTCTATCTGATTAAGCCAGTAAAACCACTTGATCTATAAAAAGCAGCAATGCTATCCTAAAATGACCAAACTGGATACCCTCCACTCATTGGCAAAGCCAAGACACATTGTCCATACAGGTTATGAACAGAATCTTTGACAAAAGCGGTCATCAACCAAAAGAAATTGGCTTAACTTACAGCTGGTGATTCAAACCAAGCTCTAACTCTGCTTTTAAAAACAGAATGGGCAATACCAAAGGCTTCACTTACAGGTACCTCCCACAGAACAGCATTACTGACACCAGGTACACAACACATAAAGGTGAGGTTGTGTTAGATACCAATGTCTAATTAACACCTTTCTGGATTTCTGTTTATGGGTACTTACGGGAGCTGACTGTATCCACATACTGGGGCAAGTAGGGAGCCCACATGTCAATAGTATCCTTGCGTCCTGACTGGCCAATCCTTCTTAGCTCAGCCAGCAGAAGAGCTTGCGCTGCTTCACGTACCTAAAACCACAGAAAGACCAAGTCATGATACAGACTTATTTCAGGTGAGTAGCCACATCATAGGTCACTCTTTGCCTTCACTTCAGCAAACAGTGACCATGGTGTGTCATAAATGACCTTTCTACAGTTTCCAACATACTAAAACACTTTTTCATGGAAGAAATTTCTGGTCAAATGGCTCAGCTTGGAGCTGTGCCTACCTACCTCCAGACAACGGTCCTGCCATCTCCTTGCCAACATTTCCAGCAGAGGAGGTCTGAACTTGTCCAGGCCAAGGAGATCAGGTAGCATCACGCAGTGCATGGCAGCCAGTTGGCTCCATCCTGTGCACACACACACACACACACGTATATA